>NC_092708.1:123201599-123532676 GCF_047496885.1 Scyliorhinus torazame
TCAAACAAGTACCGCCACTCCATCCGACCAAATGCCTTATCCACGTCCACGGACACCACCACCAGAGCCCCCAACAGTTTCAGCACCACATTCAACAGCTGTCTTTTATTACTCGCGAGCTGCCTGCCCTTCACAAAGCCTGTTTGATCTTCTGAAACCATCCCCGGGTCACAGTCCTCCATCCTCCGCGTCGACAACTTAGCCAATACTTTCATATCAGTGTTCAATATGATAGGGGCCTATACAACCCACATTCCACCGAGTCCTTCCCCTTTTTCGAGATTAGTGGGATTACTGCCTGCATCAGTGATCATCCTCCATATTGAAAAAGTCTTCATTAAAGATGCCAATGAAAGCTTCCAGTGTGGGTGTTATGTAGCCACCTGAATTGGCCAAGTCACGATTTAAAATGGCAAACGGCAAAGGCTGAAGGGAAATTCAGCCAACACAGGCAGAAACCAGCAGGTGCAGGTTTGCTGTGTATTTAACTCTGCAAAAGCCCAGACACCAGTGACCATCAGCATAATAATGTAGCAGCCATCTACATACTAATGCGCAATCCCTAGGAACAATAGCAACATTTGGGACACACAAAACTAAGCCAGACTCCCCGGCGCCAGCAGGAGCCAACACAAAAAAGGTTAACCAACACCTCAAGGCCACCCATCGATCAGAGAACCGCTCCAGTATTGGAGAAATTGAACCAAGCGATTGGAACGAAGTCCAATCACCTAGAACCAGGTACAGGGTCCGCCCCGAAAGGCGGGAAGCCCCTGGGGACTATAAAGTTAAGCCCCCACGTTCAACTCGCTCTCTTCTTCCTGCCCAGGTCACCCAGCAACTCGAACCAACCTTGGTGCAGTGACCGCCGAAAGACCGTAAGTCTTAATTCAACGCTCACTACGAGATAGGCGCTCCTAGCTACCAATCTGCACCAACTTCGAATCCCGCAGACTCAGAACCCGAACGAAAGGCCATTTGTTCCCCTGACCTGGTGGGCCAGTCCGAAGTCAAGTATAGCCCTGTAGAAGTAGCTTAGACGTAGAATTTGTGCATGAGTAGCGATTACTGTGTATAATAAATGTGCTTTGAATCTTACTAATCGGTGTATTGAGTTATTGATCATTACTTGGACTTGAACCTCGTGGCGGTCTCATAAAGATACCTGGCGACTCGAGAGCAAAGGTAATAAAACAGAGCAATTGAACCAACCGAAAAGTTAGCAACAGTTATAAAGTAAATTAGGTTCAGCACAAGTCCTAGCAAAACAGACAAGGAATGGAGGCCATTTTAGTCTCACAAGTGTGCATATTTCCCAATGTCAGATGAATGCATCTTTTCAAACTAACCCGACATGCACAAAATTGTACTTGATTAACAACCAAGAGAGCATGCTTCAAGTTGTCAATTTCAAATGGCTGAATTTAATTTTGATTGATTGATTGTCACATGTACCGAAGTACAGTGAAAAGTATTTTTTCAATTTCGACACAATATAAATATTCTTTCCAGGCCACGAAAATAAAAACCACAAGGTACAATATGACTCCATTTCCTCAGTACTAATCATAGAATCAATAACGTGCAGGATGCCATTTGACCTATCGATGCTGCACCGACACTATCTAGGCCCACCCCCCCACCCTATCCCCGTAAACCAATAACTCCATCTAAGGTTTTGGACAATTAAGGGCATTTAGCATGGCCAATCCACCTAACCTGCACATCTTTGGACTCTGGGAGGAAACCGGAGCATCCAGAGAAAACCCAAGCAGACACTGGGAGAATGATAGTCACCCAATGCTGAAATTGAACCCAAGTCCCTGAGGCAGCAGTGCTAACCACAGAGACCATATCACTAAAATTTATGAAGTTACAATTGCCCTCTAATTCACCAAGGGCACACAAGCAGCTACAATTTCCTTGATGTGTGCATTTTTGGTTCTTTCCTTTCCCAGAGTATCCAAGCTAAATAAAAAGGGACAGAGCAGGTCAGCAGCTAAGCATCACACCATACCACAGGATATCCGTGAGTGGCAAAATAAAAATGTTAGCATCTGTATATTTTGATTTTAAGTGGATTTCAATAAACAACAGTATAATCAAGCTAATCACAGGAATCTATAGTCACTTCCATAAACAAGGATAAGTTACTCCAATTTTATTCACAGCTTTAATTCTGTTGAGCTATCAACAAGAAATTAGAGGGAAGCCTAGGTACAGACTCCTTCAGTTGGCAAGATAAGTATATTGTAGCATAGGGAGGATAGAATTACAGCAGCAGGTAGATGGAATGCAAGTATCCTTCCAATTGAACATCTATATGACCTATACATGTTGTGCATCACAATGAGAACTGATATCTTCAAATCTTTTACATTCTTCTGTTGCAGAGATAATTTCCCATATACATTTGGGTGTCTTTATTCTGGTAAAGATGAGAATTTCTGCACATCAAGTTCTCAAGACTCATTTTCATCACTCAGGCAAGATGAATGCTGCTGGGAATGCACAAGGACTACATGATTCTGTCTTTTCTACAAATGTAGAGCATTCTTGTTATTTATTTCCCCTCTCCAGTCAATGGGCATGAAACAATGGAGGATTGAACAAAACACTTCCAATATCTTTGTGTACCGTTTTACTTAGGATCCAAGAGTATTCCACCCCACCCCCCATAATTTTTAAAATAAAGATTTGCAGTTTCTGGTGCAGCTCAAGGCTTTTGCAATATAGTGGTCTTCCAAGATCACAATTGGAAGATCTTGAATCAGTGGATGAATTCTGATGGATTGGAAGACGTAGGTGCATTCCAGAGGTAATTTCACACAATACACAAAGGTAGAAAGACAAATTATTAGTTCCAGACCAATGCAAGATATGACCTTCAGAAAAACAACTGTTGATTTCTGATCTAAAAAACACACTACCCACTACCAATAGCTGGTATTTTGGATGGTTTATCATAATGTTTAATCATAGGAAAGTTGATAATGCCAGTCTCATTGCTGGGAAAGAGGAAAAGAATTAAGTGAAGTTATTTATTGCTATCAAATTAAATTGCAGGGCATTTAGCAAGGCTGAGCTAAAACTCAGCTTGTGTAGTGGTTGCGGTCTATTAACTGACTGCAAAAAGTATTGATAATTTTACTTCTTTTTAACCCCAGCAGCCACTTTAAAAAAACAAATTACCCTGGGATAGCTTCGGTTGTAAACTCAATAGATTTGTCAAGAAGACATGGCCGAGATCTGGGCAAACTATTACATTAAATACGTGCATAGAATTGCTGCCAACTTTGTTACTGGTACACCATTAGTGTCACACAAATCATTTTATCATGCTTGATCACACTGCCCTCCCCTTAGCAATACCACCAATAGCTTCCAGAAAATTGAGAACTGCCTTGGAACAATATTTTTGATCACATGGGCATCTGAAAGAGAAGACCAAAAACTGAGGTGACTAGGAAATGCCATCTTATACCAGAGTAAATTCAAGATTTGCAAATAGCTTAAAGGTTTGTTGAGCTTCTGATTCCAATATTCACTTTGCATTCTTCAAGAACAGAATGGGATAGCTGAAGAAACAAGCCACCTGTATGGTTAAGATGTTGTGCAATGGATAGTATGACAAAGTTCAATTTTTTCTTTGAGCAGGCAGTAAATTAAATAATTCGTACAACTTCTTTGTTCTCAAAAATATTGTCTACTCCCAACATTTTGGGGGTTATATTTCCTCAGGGAAATTATTATTATTAAAAATGTATGAGTGAAGATCACTCAGGTGTGTAATGTGTCCTAAGGAGCAGTATTTACTTGGGGTTTAGGGAGCTGTCATTTGAGGTAGTTATAAAAATAAAATTTAATCCTGCTCATACACACACATATCTGGGTAGCACAGTGGTTAGCACAGTTGCTTCACAGGTCGATTCCAGCTTGGGTCACTGTCTGAGGAGTTTGCACGTTCTCCCCGCATCTGCGTGGGTTTCCTCCCACAAGTCCCGAAAGACGTGCTGAGGCGCGAATTGGACATTCTAAATTCCCCCTCTGTATAACCGAACAGACGCCGAATGTGGCGACCTGGGGCTTTTCACGGTAACTTCATTGCAGTGTTAATGTAAGCGTACGTGTGACACTAAGGATTATTATACTTCAGAAATAAGACCAAATGACTATGAGTTTCCAAATGTTTTGAAACTTAAGTCAATAAGGCCACTGAAGTCTTGGCGAGGCTATTTTTCATAGAACATTATAATACTTCAGAGAATAAATTTGCATGAAATGTCCGTACAACGGCTCAAAAATCAACCTGCCCGAGATTATATCTGCTTTTTCTTAAAATCGTCGGCATCAAAAGACTGAATTTGCAGAACTTCGCTGCACCGATAATTGTGTTTGTTGCCGGGAAGGGGGGGGGGGGGGCAGCTTTATTTTGCGATGTTTATTTTTTTTTCAATGCGTGTTCACACATTGTCTGATTGACTCACCAGCCCGGTCCCAACTGTGGTGGTAGCTCCAACGGTCTCCGATGGCGGCGAGCCGATCTTGCTGCACGTAGCTGCCAGCAATGCAAGCGGTGACGGCTGAATGTTCTACCCACAGGGGGCGGGTTTAGGAGGAAAGTGGGTGTGAATTAGTCCGGGGCTTACACAGGAAGTAACCGTACACATCAAAATTTAAACATGTGAACACACACCAACATAACAGATTCTGTTTATTTGCAAACTGCAAGACAAAAGAAAGCGCGCGAGTTCTGGGGGTGGGCGGCCTTACCTGCGCGCCAGCGTTTCGGTGCTGCAGATACTCGCTCTGTTTGTCCACGTCCAGCGCAGCCATTTCCTCTTGCTTCACTGGCTTTTCTGGTGCTGCAAAGAAGGGGGAGGGGAACGGGGGGGAAAAGAATAAGAAAGATCAAGAGGAAGAAGAGACTCGCAACAAAAAATCGGCGTGAAGGAAATGTAATCAGACTGAACAGGCCCCGGCCTCCCTCGCCACCGCTCAGCGGCCCCCGGTCTTTTTCTCGCAAACCTACCAGTCATAGCGGCTCCCGGACAGCTCACACCGGCTCGGTTTATACGGTTAACATGGTGTCTTTCGGACGCTGGTGCCAGGCGAGCGACGCTCGGGTTTTTTTTGTGTGTTGTGTATTACTTTGATTGACGGTGCAGGAAGCGGGCGAAGGGTGGGGCTTCGAGCCGGGTCCGTCCGGGGGTCGGCAGAAATACCACGACGTTCCGGGAGCTGCAACCCAACCTGCTAGCGGAAGCGTCCGCCCTCTCACTGCATCCTCATTGGCTCGCCTCTGCTTCTTCTCCGCTCCGCCTCAGCGCTGGTTGGCTAATGGAGCACTCAATCTCCCCACTTCCGCTCAGCAGGTTTGGTTGAGCCACTGCATGTTTGTCCCTCAGGGGGTGGGGGTGGGGGAGGGGGAGGCAATCGATTACAGTCGGGAGGCGATTCGATGATATTCGAGTATTGGGTCCATAGCTGTTTAAGCAGTAAAATTGTCCCGAGTAAATGAAGGCGCTGGGTGACATTCCTTATCATATTATCACGGTTGATGTGATTATACCCAAAACTCCACTTTCTTCCCTGCACCCCTCCCCCCCCCCCCCCCCCCCCCCCCAAAAAAAATCGGTTGTGGATCAAACACAGGGCAGCAGGGTAGCATTGTGGATAGCACAATTGCTTCACAGCTCCAGGGTCCCAGGTTCGATTCTGGCTTGGGTCACTATCTGTGCGGAGTCTGCACATCCTCCCCGTGTGTGCGTGGGTTTCCTCCGGGTGCTCCGGTTTCCTCCCACAGTCCAAAGATGTGCGGGTTAGGTGGACTGGCCGTGATAAATTGCCCTTAGTGTCCAAAATTGCCCTTAGTGTTGGGTGGGGTTACTGGGTTATGGGGATAGGGTGGCGGTGTTGACCTTGGGTAGGGTGCTCTTTCCAAGAGCCGGTGCAGACTCGATGGGCTGAATGGCCTCCTTCTGCTCTGTAAATTCTATGATAATCTGAACGTGGGCGGCACAGTGGTTAGCACTGCTGCTTCACAGCGCCAGGGACCCAGGTTTAAATTCTGGCCTTGGTTGACTGTGCAGAGTTTGCACATTCTCCCCATGTCTGCCTGGATTTTTCCTTCAGGTGCTCCGGTTTCCCCCCCCATAGTCCAAAGATATGCAGGTTAGGTGGATTGGCCGTGATAAATTGCCCCTTGGTGTCCAGGGATTTGCTGGTTAGGTAAAGGGGTTATTGGGATAGAGTAGGGAAGTGGACTTGGGTGGTGTGCTGTTTCAGAAGGCCGATGCAGACTTGATGGGCCAAAGGGTCTCCTGCACTGTCGGGATTCTATGATCAAGGCTGAGTTACTGACACTCTGTGGAAGAGAATTCCAAAGATTAACAACCAACCGAGTAAAAAATAAGTCCTTCCTCATCTCAGTCTTTAATGGGAGATCCATAATTCTTAAACCATGCTTTTAGCTCTCGCCTCCAAGAGAAACATCCTCTCAGCCTGTAAAGGCCCCTCATTGTCTTTTATGGTTCAATAAGATTGCCTCTCATTCTTCTGAATACCAATTGACCCAACCAACTCAACCTTTCCTCATAAGACAGCTCCTTTATCCCAGGAATCAACCTGGTGAACCTTCTGAATAGCTGCAAACTTAAACAAGGAGACCAAAACTGCACCCACTACTCAAGGTGTAGTCTCACCAAAGCCATGTAAAAGTTGCAGCACGACTTCCCTACTTGCATACCCCAACTCCCGAGCAATAATTCAAAACAAAAAGCGAACGTTGGAAAACCTCAACAGGTCTGGAGAGAGAAAACAGAGTTAATATTTCAAGTCCACATGGGCGGCACGGTAGCACAGTGGTTAGCACAGTTGCTTTACAGCTCCAGGGTCCCAGGTTTGATTCCTGGCTTAGGTCACTGTCTGCGGGGTCTGCACTTTCTCCCAGTGTCTGCGTGGGTTTCCTCCGGGTGCTCCGGTTCCCTCCCACAATCCAAAGATGAACAGGTTAGGTGGATTGGGCATGCTAAAATTGCCCTCAGTGTCCAAAATATGTTAAGTGGGGGTTATGGGGATAGGGCAAATACGTGGGCTTCAGTGGGGTGCTCTTTGTAGGGGCCGGTGCAGACTCGATGGGCCGAATGGCCTCCTTCTGTACTGTGGAATCTGTAATTCTGTGAGTAGCACTACACTCCGTATGCTTTAACCTATGTCTATGTATTTACATTTGTGTATTTATCATATGTGGTATATTTTTCATGTATGGAACAATTTGCCTGGGACTACGCAGAACAATACTTTCAACTGTACCTCAGTATACGTGACAATAAATCCACATCTAATCTAGTGAGGGCTGAGAGAAATTGCAACATAGATGTAGCAAAATTTAAGAACAAATGACAGATGGCCTGGTGGGGGAGGGAGGGATTTTGCAGTGGAACAAAAAAAATGTGTGGGATATTAAAAAAGGGAGAGGTGTCGGGTAGCAAGGTGGCACAGTGGTTAGCACTGAGGGCCTTGGTTCGATCTCGGTCCCAGATCACTATCTGGTGGAGTTTACACATTCTCCCTGTATCTGCGCGGGTTTCATCCCCACAACCCAAAGATGTGCAGGTTAGGTGGATTGGGCATGCTAAATTGCCTCTTAATTGGAAAACAATAATTGGGTACTCTAAATTTATTTTTTTTAACGGGAAAGGTGGAGGAGAAAGGTCACAGTCTAAAGTTGTTGAACTCACTGCTGAGCCCGGAGGGCTCAAATGTGCCTTATTGGAAGAAGAGATGCTGCTCTTCCAGTTTGCTTTGGGTTTCACTGGAGCTTTGCAGCAGGCCAAGGGCAGACATGTAGCCATGAGAACGAGATGCTGAGTTAAAATAGCAAGCAATAGGAATAATAATAATCTTGATTAGTGTCATAAGTAGGCTTACATTAACAGTGCAATGAAATTACTGTGAAAATCCCCTAGTTGCCACATTCCGGCACTTGTTCGGGTACACTGAGGGAGAATTCAGAATGTCCAATTCACCTAACAGCTCGTCTTTCGGGACTTGTGGGAGGAAACCGGAGGAAACCCACGCAGACATGAGGAGAACCTGCAGATTCTGCACAGACTGTGACCCAACCGGAATCGACCTTGGGACCGTGGTGCTGTGAGGCAACAGTGCTAACTGGGGTCATTCTTGCAAGCTGAGCAAAGGTGTTCCACAACGCGGTCACATACTGCGTTTAGTCTCCCCAATGTAGGGGAGACCGCAGAAGTGCCATTTTCGAAAAGCTGCCGAGTAGGAGAAACTGGGAGAATGGGAGGGAGTCCTCACAGGAAGAAGAGTTTGAGGAGTTGTAGTCGACGTAGCTGTGGGAAACAGTGGGCTTGTAATGACTATTGGTGGTCAGTCTATCACCAGAAATGGAGACGGATAGGTGAGGAAAGGAAAGTGCCGGAGATGGACCATGTGAAGGTGAGAGGATTTGAAATTGGAAACCAAGGGCAGCACGGTGGCGCAGTGGATAGCATTGCTGCCTCACGGCACCGAGGTCCCAGGTTCGATCCTGGCTCTGGGTCACTGTCCGTGTGGAGTTTGCACATTCTCCTTGTATTTGCATGGGTTTCACCCCCACAACCCAAAGATGTCCAGGGTAAGTGGATTGATAACGCTAAATTGGCCCTTAATTGGAAAAAATGAATTGGGTACTCTAAATTTATTTTAAAAATACATTTTTCCTGGTCCGGATGTGTGTATGAAGTCGTCAATACAGTCGTCAATGTAATGGAAAAAGCATTGCAGGAGCAGACCTGAGTAGGACTGGAACAAGAAGTGTTCCACATAACCCACAAAAGGACAGGCATAACTCACACATGACCACACCTTTATTTGCAGGAAGTGAGACAAGTTAAAAGAGAAGCTGTTGAGTGACAGAACAAGTTCAACCAGGGTAGCCTTCCTAATTACTTGCTATATCTGCAGGCTAACTGATAAAGCCAGGGGAGTCCAATGAGCTTCTTAAAAGTCCTTTATTTCAGCAGCAGCATCACACATTCACAGGGCCCGGTTACCTTTCACCAGGTCCTCATTCCTTTTTAGCTGGCTCTGCAGCTGCCTGCCTTTTATGCTACTGCTGGGTTAACTCAGTCCAATTGAGCACGGGGAACAATCATCCCCAGCTGGATGAGTCCTGTGCAGGTTATGACACCCTGATGCACTATCAATTACGACGAGACGAGAGTAGAGGGTAATCAAGGCTTTATTACACAGAGATATGTGGCCTCCTACAGCTGCTGCTGAAATGGCTGCCGTTCAGAGAGCACACACATTTATACTCCACCTACTGGGCGTAGCCAGCAGACAGGGATCTACCCCCGTACCTGTTGTACAGGGGCCTTACCGTAATACCCTCGTATGCAGTGCAGTATATACAATATAATACAACAGTGGTGACTACCACATTCACCCTCTGTTAAAAATGAGTCCAGCGGGGTGGTGGAAAACTATTTACATACAGGTTGTCATACAAATTTCAGTGAAGGTTACAAATTTAGACGGTTGGGCGCCTTGATCCATCGTTGAGAGCGCCGCAATGCTGGTGGTGAGTCAGGCGTCGGCTCGGTCGTCGGTGACTCCGGGAGCATGTCAACATCCTCTTCATCCCCGGGTGGGACAAAGGGGAGGACGGATTGTCCTGGATTGGGGGCTGTGGTGGGGTGCGCTGGGGAAGGGAGGGTGGCGCCGAGGGTGGGGGGGGTACCCAGCTGGTGCCAGGTCCCTGAGGGAGACTGTGTCTTGGCGGCCGTCGGGGTACACTACGTAGGCGTACTGCGGGTTTGCATGGCGTAGCTTTACCCTCTCAACCAACGGGTCCGCCTTGTGGAGACGCATGTGCTTGCGGAGGAGAACGGGTCCTGGAGCTGCCAGCCACGTTGGGAGCGATACCCCGGAGGTGGACTTCCTGGGGAAGGCAAGGATACGTTTATGGGAGGTTTCGTTAGTCGCCGTGCACAGGAGCGACCGAATGGAGGGAAGTGCGTCGGGGAAGACCTGCCAGCGAGAGGCCGAGAGATTTCTGGACCGTAGGGCCAGCTGGACGGCCTTCCAGACCGTCCCATTCTCCTGCTCCACCTGCCCGTTTCCCCGGGGGTTGTAGCTGGTTGTCCTGCTCGAGGCAATGCCCCTGTTGAGCAGGTACTGGCGCAGCTCATCGCTCATAAATGAGGATCCCCGGTTGCTGTGGACGTAGGCGGGGAAACCGGACAGAGCGAAGATGGTGTTGAGGGATTTGATGACGGTGGCAGACGTCATATTGGGGCATGGGATGGCGAAGGGAAATCTGAAATATTCGTCGACCACATTGAGAAAATACATGTTGCGGTCGGTGGAGGGGAGGGGCCCTTTGAAGTCCACGCTAAGACGTTCAAAGGGGCGGGAGGCCTTCACCAGGCGCGCACGGTCTGGCCGATAGAACTGTGGTTTACACTCTGCGCAGACCTAGCAATCTCTGGTGATAGCCCTGACTTCCTCGATGGAGTAGGGCCTTAATGAAGTGATAAAAACAGGTGACCCCTGGATGACAGAGATCGTCGTACAGGGTCCGGAATCGGTCCACTTGTGCGCTGGCACATGTACCTCGGGACAGGGTATCGGGGGGCTCGTTGAGCTTACCGGAGCGATACAAAATCTCGTAATTAAAGGTGGAGAGCTCGATCCTCCACCGCAAGATCTTATCATTTTTGATCTTACCCCGCTGTGTGTTAAACATGAAGGCAACCAACCGTTGGTCTGTGAGGAGAGTGAATCTCCTGCTGGCCAGGTAATGCCTCCAGTGCCGCACAGCTTCAACGGTAGCTTGGGCCTCCTTTTCGACGGAGGAGTGCCGAATTTCGGAGGCATGGAGGGTGCGGGATAAGAATGCCACGAGCCTGCCTGCCTGGTTGAGGGTGGCGGCCAGAGCGACGTCTGATGCATCGCTCTCGACTTGGAAGGGGAGCGCCTCGTCGACCGCGTGCATCGCGGCCTTGGCAATGTCAGCTTTGATATGGTTGAAGGCCTGGTGGGCCTCGGCCGTCAGTGGGAAACCGGTGGAGTGGATGAGTGGGCGGGCCTTGTCTGCATAGTTAGGGACCCACAGGGCATAGTACGAAAAGAACCCCAGGCATCGTTTGAGGGCCTTGGGGCAGTGGGGAAGGGGGAGATCCATGAGGGGGCGCATGCGATCGAGGTCAGGCCCAAGAACTCCGTTCTGAACCACATTGCCGAGGATGGCTAATCGGTTCGTGCTGAACACACACTTCTCCTTGTTGTAGGTTAGGTTGAGGAGTTTGGCGGTGTGGAGAAATTTGGAAAGGTTAGTGTCGTGGTCCTGCTGGTCGTGGCCACAGATGGTGACTTTATCCAGGTAGGGGAAAGTGGCCCGCAGTCCGTACCGGTCAACCATTCAGTCCATCTCCCGTTGGAAGACCGAGACTCCGTTAGTGACGCCGAAGGGAACCCTAACGAAATGGTAAAAGCGGCCGTCCGCTTCAAATGCGGTGTACGGGCGGTCCGTCTTGCGAATGGGGAGCTGGTGGTAGGCAGATTTCAGGTCCACTGTCAAGAAGACCCGGTACTGTGCAATCTGATTGACCATATCAGATATGCATGGGAGGGGGTACGCGTCGAGCTGCGTGTACTGATTGATGGTCTGACTGTAGTCAATAACCATCATGTTTTTCTCCCCTGTTTTCACCACTACCACTTGGGCTCTCCAGGGGCTGTTGCTGGCCTCGATGATACCTTCCCGCAGCAGCCGCTGGACCTCAGACCTGTTGAACGTCCTGTCCTGGGCACTGTACCGTCTGCTCCTGGTGGCGACGGGTTTGCAATCCAGGGTGAGGTTTGCAAACATAGAAGGCGGGTCGACCTTAAGGATCGTGAGGCCGCATACAGTAAGTGGTGGTAGGGGCCCGCCAAATTTCAGGGTTAGGCTCTGGAGATTGCACTGGAAGTCCAGGCCGAGTAGCAAGGCAGCGCAGAGGGGAGGACGTAGAGCCGGAAGCCGCTGAACTCTACGGCCTGGATGGTGAGGGTAGCGATGCAGTACCCCCGGAGTGGGATTCGGAGGCCAGGGAAATTCTTTAGTTAATGGGGTGTACCACGAGGGAGCAGCGCCTTACCGTATTGGGGTGGATGAAGCTCTCAGTGCTCCCGGAGTCCAAAAGGCAGGATATCTCATGCCCGTCGACCTTCACCTTTGTCGACGCGGTCGCGAGGTTGTGCAGTAGGGACTGGTCGATCGTGACGGAGGCTGGTCGTCGGCGGTTGCAGGCAATGAGCGGCCCGATGAGGTGCCCGATGGGCAGAGGTCCTGAGACGGGAAAGATGGCGGCGCCCACGGGCCGTACGTGTCCTGAGGCAGGCAAGATGGCAGCGCCCACGGGCCGCACGTGTTGTGAGGGGAGCAAGGTGGCGGCGCCCACGGGCCGCACGTGGTCTGAGGCGAGGAAGATGGCGGCACCCACTGGCCACACGCGGGGGGTGCAGGGACAATAGCGGCGATTGAACGGGCCTGGCACACTGCAGCGAAATGTCCTTTCTTGCCGCAGGCCTTGCAGAGCGCGCTCCGCGCTGGGCAGCGCTGCCAGGGGTGTTTTGTCTGTCCGCAGATGTAGTGCTTGGGTGCCCCGCGGTTGGTTGGCTGCCGAGCGGCGCAGGTGTGGGGTTGGCTGGGGCTGGCCGCTGATGAGGTCCATGATGCGGGGTCCACGATGCCCAGGAGGGGTGAGCCGTGCGGTCGGGGGCATATGCCTGTACGTTGCATGAGGCGACAGTGAGCGAGAGCGCTAGTTTCTTGGTCGCCGCGAGGTCAAGCGTAGCCCCTTCTAAGAGGCGCTGGCGGATGTAGGCCGACCCTATGCCTGTAATGAACGCGTCTCATTAGCAGGTTAGAATGTTTAGCAGCTGAATCGGCCTGGCAATCACAGTCTCTTACCAGGGCGAGCAGGGCACGCCAGAAACCTTCCACAGACTCACTGGGAAGTTGGTGCCGCGTGGACAGGAGGTGCCTGGCATAGATCTTGTTGGTCTGCTGAGCGTAGTTCTCCTTCAGTAGCGCCATGACCTCTGCGTAGGTAGGCGCGTCCTGGATGAGGGGAAAGGCATCGGAGCTCAGCCACGTGTACAGAATCTGGAGCTTCTGTGCTTCTGGGATTGGGTCTGTCACAGATCCGATGTATGCTTCAAAGCAAGCTAGCCAATGTGCGAAGTCCTTTTTGGCGTTGCCTGCTTGAGGATGCAGCTGCAGGCGATCCAGCTTGATGCGGAGGTCCATCTTTGTAAAATCACTGTGTAATAAATTGATGCACTATCAATTACTTCGGGACGAGAGTAGAGAGTAATCGAGGCTTTATTACACAGAGATGTGTGGCCTCCTACAGCTACTACTGAAATGGCTGCCGTTTGGAGAGCACCCACATTTATACTCCGCCTACTGGGCGGAACCAGCAGGCAGGGGTCTACCCCCGTACCTGTAGTACAGGGGCCTTATCGTAATACCCTCGTATGCAGTGCAGTATATACAATATAATACAACAGTGGTGACTACCACACACCCCTCCCCCCCAAAGTCTGAAAACCCCTCGCAAGGACAACCATTGAGGAGGAGAGGATGGGAGAGGACCAAACGGGTGCTATCCCCACAGTAACCAGATACCAAACCTAAAAAAAAATTGGGTCGGATAAGGCGCCACCGAACGGGGAAGCAGGACGCTCAGGCGTGTACTCCACCAAGCATTACGTCCGGCCCGACACCCTCACCAGTCACTCAGGGGGCGAAGCTGCCAACAGTCGAACCAGGGGACAGCGCGCACCACGACATCGGACCCATCAACCCTAGGCCCCTGGCTCCGCCCTCTTGAGGGGAGGTATAAGAGCAGCTGCTCTGTAGGCGGCTCTCACTTGCAGAGCAGTCGCAGGCAGGCACTGTTCTAGTTGATTTAAGCCACTGTTCACTTCAACTCTCTGTCTTGTGTGAATTGATGGTCGCATCAATTTTAATCAACTACAACATCGCGATGGAAGCAGCCCTCAAACCTGACCGACTGGAACTTGACCCAAAGGCCACGGAAGCCAAAGGGATTTTTTCACACTGCCTCCGATGTTTTGAGGCCTACCTCGCCGCCTCCTCCTCACCCTCAGTCACCGACGATCAGAAGCTGAGTCTCCTCCATGCCCGGGTGAGCCATCGAATCTCCGTACAATTCGAGGAAGCGACCACATACGCGGACGCCCTCGCGATGCTGAAGCGCCTATACGTGAGGCCGGTGAACGAAGTGTACGCGCGGCATCTCCTCACCACTCACCGCCAACACCCCAGGGAATCGCTGGAGGAGTACCTACGCGACCTCAAAGTCCTCGTGCGAAGCTGCAACTACCAGGCCATCACGGCCTCCCAACACATGGAACTCGCCGTCCGGGTCACCTATGGGCTGGTGTCCGGTCCAACTACGTCAGACAGCGCCTGCTCGAGAAGGGCGCCCTCGACCTAGCAGAGACGGTAAAACTAGCCACCTCCCTAGAAATAGCGTTTCAAAGCCTCAACGCTTTCCCGCCCGATCACGCGACCCCCTCGTGGATCCCTGACCAGAGAGTACCCTAGGCCTGTGCCGTGCGGCTGCCCGCCCAACCCAGGGGGCTACCCTGCTATATCTGCAGCCAGCACCAGCACACCAGGCAACGCTGCCGGCTCGGAACGCGAACTGCAGCGACTGTGGCAAGAATGGACACTTTGCCAAAGTTTGCCTGGCCAGATCCAAGTCCTCCAAATCGCAGGCCCGATTCTCAGGCTCACAGGCCCGCAGACCCCACAGTGTGGTTGCGTGCCTGCCGGCTCCGCCCCCTCTAGACGCGTCATCTGCCTCGTGTTGTCCGTGGGGGCAGCCATCTTCAACTCCGCACAACACGTGCTACTCATGGGGGCCGCCAGCTTGGCCACGGTCTCGCACGTGGCCTGCCATGTGCGACTCATGGGGGCCGTCATTTTGGACGCCATCTTCCTCGCCGCCCGACACGTGTGACCGAAGGGGGCCACATCTTGGCCGCCATCTGCATCGCCGCCCGACATGTGCGACCGACAGGGGCAGCCAGCTTGGACGCCATCTTCCTCGTCGCCTGACATGTGCGACCGACGGGGGCAGCCATCTTGGGACCACCCCACCACCTCTGACCACGCCGGCTACCCGCAACTCAGCGCGGTCACCCTTGACCAGTCACGCCCAAAGCACCTCCGGAACTCCATGATGACCGCTCGGGTCAATGGACACGAAACGCCTTTCCTGTTTGACTCCGGGAGCACGGAGAGCTTCATTCACCCAGACACGGTAAGGCGCTGTTCTCTCCCAATTTTCCCCGCATCTCAAACAATCTCCCTCGGTTCCGGATCACATTCAATGCAGATCCGGGGGTACACTGTCGCGAACCCCGCGATACAGGGCGTTGAATACTCAAACTTTAAGCTATACGTACTCCCCGATCTCTGCGCTCCTCTTCTGTTGGGACTGGACTTCCAGTGCAACCTCAGTAGCCTGACCCTGAAGTTCGGCGGGCCCCTGCACCCTCTCACCGTATGTAGCCTCGCGACCCTGAAGGTCGCCCCTCCCCTGCTCTTTGCAAACCTCACCGGCGACTGTAAACCAGTGGCCACCAGAAGCAGACGGTACAGCATCCAGGACAGGACTTTTATCAGGTCCGAGGTCCAGCGACTCTTGCGGGAAGGGATCATCGAGGTTCGTAATAGCCCCTGGAGAGCTCAGGTGGTGGTTGTCAGGACCGGGGAAAAGAACCAGATGGTTGTACATGACAGCCAAACCATAAACCCGTACACGCACCTCGATGCGTACCCCCTCTCCTGGATAGCGGACATGGTTAACCAGATCGCACACTACCGAGTGTTCTCCACGGTGGATCTGAAGTCCGCATACCACCAGCTCCCAATCCGCCCGGAGGAACGCCACTGCACGGCCTTTGAGGCAGACGGCCGCCTCTTCCACTTCCTCCAGGTCCCCTTCAGTGTCACCAACGGGGTCTCGGACTTCCTAAGAAAGATGGACCGAATGATGGACCAGTACGGGCTGCGGGGCACATTTCCGTACCTGGACAACGTCACCATCTGTGGCCACGACCAGCAGGACCACAACGCCAACCTCCAGAAGTTTCTCCAAACCGCCCAAGCCCTCAACCTCACTTATAACAAGGAGAAATTAGTTTTCCGCACAACCAGACTAGCCATCCTCGGCTATGTTGTGGAAAACGGCGTTCTAGGCCCCGACCCCGACCCCGACCGTATGCGCCCCCTCCTGCAACTCCCCCTTCCCCACTACCCCAAGGCCCTGAAAAAGTGCCTTGGGTTCTTTTCCTATTACGCCCAGTGGGTCCCCAACTATGCGGACAAAGCCCGCCCACTGACCAAAGCTACCATCTTCCCACTGGCGGCTGAGGCCCGCCAAGCCTTCAGCCGCATCAAGGCAGATATTGTCAAGGCCGCGGTGCGTGCGGTGGACGAGCCTGTCCCCTTCCAGGCGGAAAGCGACGTATCAGAGGACGCTCTCGCCGCCATCCTCAATCAGGCGGGCAGGCCAGTTGCATTTTTCTCCCGTACCCTCACCGCATCCGAAATTCGACACTCCTCAGTCGAAAAAGAAGCTCAAGCCAGCGTGGAAACCTTACGGCACTGGCGGCACTACCTCGCTGGTAGGAGGTTTACACTCGTCACCGACCAACGGTCGGTAGCCTTCATGTTCGACAATACACAGCGGGTCAAGATCAAGAACAATAAGATCTTGAGGTGGAGGATCGAACTCTCCACCTATAATTACGATTTGGTGTATCGGCCTCGGAAGCTCAATGAGCCCCCAGATGCACATGCGCCAGCGCGCAAGATGACCGACTCCGGGCCATCCACAATGACCTCTGCCACCCGGGGGTCACCCGGCTTCTCCACTACATCAAGGCCCGCAACCTGCCCTACTCCGCCGAGGAGGTCAGGGCCATGACCAGGGACTGCCAAGTCTGCGCGGAGTGTAAGCCGCACTTCTATCGACCAGATAAGGCCCACCTGGTGAAGGCATCCCGGCCTTTTGAACACCTCAGTGTCGACTTCAAAGGGCCCCTCCCCTCTACCAACCGCAACACGTATTTCCTCAACATCATTGACGAGTTCTCCCACTTCCCCTTTGCAATCCCTTGCCCCGACATGACCACGGCCACTGTCATTAAGGCCCTGCATAGTATCTTCACCTTGTTCAGTTTCCCCACTTACGTCCACAGTGACCAGGGCTCCTCGTTTATGAGCGACGAACTGCGTCAGTACCTGCTCGGTAAGGGCATCGCCTCGAGCAGGACTACCAGTTACAACCCCCGGGGAAACGGACAGATGGAGAGGGAAAACGCGATGGTATGGAAGGCCGTCCTCCTGGCCCTACGGTCTAGCAATCTCCCAGTTTCCCACTGGCAGGAGGTCCTTCCCGACGCGCTCCATTCCATTAGGTCACTCCTTTGCACAGCCACGAACGAGACCCCTCATGACTGCCTGTTATTTTCCATAGGAAATCCACCTCCGGGGTCTCGCTTCCGTCCTGGCTGAAGACACCGGGGCCTGTCCTACTCCGCAAACACGTAAGGAGCCATAAGTCCGACCCCCTGGTCGAGAGGGTCCAGCTCCTTCACACCAACCCCCAGTACGCATACGTAGAGCACCCCGACGGCTGGCAGGATACAGTCTCCCTCCGGGACCTGGCACCCATAGGATCCCCTGCCATCACCCTAACCTACCCCCACCAACCTACACAACAGTGCCCCCACCCCTACATGGCCCCACTCCCCCTCCTATACCCCCTCCCCCCTTCGCCGATCTACAGGAATGAAGCTCCTGAAGACACGCTCCCGGAGTACACACCTGTGCCCGCGTCGACGAGTTCACCACCCATGCCCGCGCCGACAAGTTCGACACCCGTGCCTGCTGCAACACCAGAGCTCCGGTGATCGCAGCGCACGATCAGGGCGCTGGACAGACTGAACCTGTGAGCCCTTCACCCCCACCGGACTTCAATTTTTTTAACAGGGGGTGAATGTGGTGAACGTATTATGGTAACCATTCACCACTGTATTGCATTGTACCACGCTGTTGCCCATGTGGGCTCCACCTATGGACCATTGTACACTAATTGTATCATGTTGGTGCACTTGTGGGCTCCGCCCCCTTGAGGGGAGGTATAAGAGCAGCTACCCTGTAGGTGACTCTCACTTGCAGAGCAGTCGCAGGCAGGCACTGTTCTAGTTGATTAAAGCCTTTGTTCACTTCTATTCTCTGTCTCGAGTGAACTGATGGTCGCATCATTACACTAACCTTTTGATTCATTTTGTGATCCCTCTACCGCAGTATTCTGCAATCTCACCATTCAAATCATATTCTACTTTTCTATTCTACCTGCCAAAGGGGACAGCTTCACATTTTCACACATTATATTTATCCAATATACATCTGCCAAACATTTGCCCACTCACAACCTATCTATATCCATCTGCAGACTACCTCAAAATTTGCTTCCCTACCTATATTAGCATCATCAGCAAATTGTTGAAGAGGAAGAGTAAGGACATTTAGAAATCATAATGCAATCAGGCAGATGTGATGTACTTCATCCAAGTCATTAATATAACTTGTGAATAGTTGAGACCCCAGCACTGAGCCCTGCAGCACTCTATTAGTTACAGTTTGTCAACCTGAAAATGACCCATTTATCCCAACACTGTTTCCTGCTAGTTAGCGAATTCTCCATCCATGCTGATATTTCACCCCACACCATGAGCTTTTATCTTGTGCAGTAACCTTATCAAATGCCTTTTGGAAATTCAAATACATATCTAATGGTACCCCTTACTCACCCTCCTTGTTACATCCTTAAAGAGTTCTAACACGATTTTCCTTTCACAAATTATGTTGACTCTGACTGCTCCAAATGTGATTCTCTAAATGACCTTATTCAACCTCCTTATGGATTCAAGCAGTTCTCTAATGACAATGTTAAACTAACAGGTCTGCATATTCCTGTTTTCTTTCTCCATCCTTTCTTGAATAGGAGTGTTACCTTTACAGTTTTCCAATCTCTGGGATCTTTCTAGATTATAGAGAATTTTGGAAGGTTACAACCAGTGCATCCACTATCTCTGCAGCCACTTATTTTAAGACTCTAATATACAGTCCCAAGGGACTTGTCAGCCTTCAGTTCCATTAGTTTCCTCACTAGTTTTTCCTTTAGTGATTATGATTGTTTTAATTTTCTCCTTCCCGTTTGCCTCTTGATTTTTACTATTCTTCAAATTTGTTTGTCTCTCTGCTGTGCAGGTACAAATATAAAATATTTGCTCAAAGTCTCCGACATTCCCTTTTCTCGCCAATAATTTCCTAGTCTCATCCCCTTAAGGGACCAACACTCAGTTTTGCTCTCTTTACCTTTTTATATACTGGTAGAAGCTTTTACTGTCCATTTTTATATCTATTGCTAGTTTTCTCTAATTTCTTGAGTCATCCTTTGCTAATTATTCTATTTTTTCCAAGCTTCTGTGCTGGCACTAATATTTGCAGCATTGTATATCTTTTCTTTCAGTTTGATAGCATCGTTAACTTTCTTAATTAGCCACAGATGGTGCATTCCTCTCAGTCTTTCTCTCTTTCTCCATGGAATAGATCTTTGTTGAGAGATTTTTGTTTTCCAATTAAGGAGCAATTTAGCACGGACAATCCACCTACCCTGTGTGATGATATGCATAAAGCAATTCTGTATATAATATTATACATGACCTCCGACCAGCAGGTGGCAGTGTACGTCCACCAGGCGACTCTCTGCCTCAAGGCAGCTGGCAGTAAGTCGTGTTCGTGGCAGACGTATTTTGCAGTATCTCTACAATAGTAGTTTTTTTATTTATTCTAGTTATCTTTACTATGCAGTTGTTTCATAATAAATTATTTAAACGAGATGTTCTGAAATGCATCATTCATATCGGCCAGACCACAGGATATGACATGGTACCAAGAGTGATGATCGACTAAGAACAAGAAGATTCTGCACAGATCCGAACAATTAAAGATAACTTTGAAGAAAGAAAACGCATTTCTTTTCTCTACTTACCTGATAAACTACTGGCAACAGGTGCTCAATGCACGGTAAAACATCGAAGCCCAGAATGGAAGATATCAAGACACCTCAACAACTTCGGATTACTGGTAACATAGGCGAGAATTAGCGGGTTTTAAAACAAATTTAGAGTACCCAATTTTTTCCAAATTAAGGGGCAGTTTAGCATGGCCAATCCGCCTACCTTGCACATCTTTCGGTTGTGGGGGCAAAATCTATGCAAGTACGGGGAGAATGTGCAAACTCCACACGGCCAGTGACGCAGAGCTGGGTTTGAACCTGGGACCTCGGCGCTGTGAGGCAGCAATGCGAACTACTGCGCCACCGTGCTGCCATAGTTAGCGAGTGTTTAAGCAGCAGTTCAAACTCTTATGTTGCAGCCCATGGGCATCACAGTAGCACATTGGTTAGCACTGTTGCTTCACATCGCCAATGACCAGGGTTCGATTCCCAGCTTGGGTTACTTCTGCGCGAAGTCTGCACGTTCTCCCTGTGTCTGCATGGGTTTCCTCCAGGTGCTCCGATTTCCTCCCACAAGTCCCGAAAGACGTGCTTGTTAGGTGAATTGAACATTCTGAATTCTCCTTCAGTGTACCCGAACGGGCGCCGTAGTGTGGCAACTCGGGGATTTTCACAGTAACCTCATTGCAGTGTTAATGTTAGCCTACTTGTGACACTAACAAAGAGTATTTGATTATGTGGTCTGCAGGCACAGCCTGACAAGAGGCGTATCGTGTTGCTGCTCACTGTAGCAGATCCCCGAGCAATTGAAATTTTCAACATGTTTGTCTTCGAAAGAAAGTCAGATAGTAAGAACCCCGACAAAGTTCTCAAGAAATTTGATTGGCATTGCTCTCCTAAAAAAATGAAACCTTCGAGTGCTACATATTTCGCATCCGCATCCAGAAAGCAGGTGAAGCATTTGATACTTTTCTCACCGACTTGCGGTTGAAGTCGCAGCCGTGTAATTTTAGTACCCTCCAGTCATCAATGATCTGCGATCAGATCGTATTAGGGATCTCCAATGATAAGATGCGCGAGAGGCTTCATAGAGAAACAGAGCTTCAACTCGAAAATGCTATCCAAATATGTCACGCTAGAGAACTTGCAGCAAAGCATTGAACCTCCGGCATTTCGGCGCGAAGGTAGAAGAGGCGGCTGACACCATTAGTGTGGTGATGTACTTGAATAAAAATGTGCTCCCAGCGCAGACAACCATTTTGAGCAGCCGACCTGATCCTCCATGTCATGCCAGCGATGTGGTAATTAACATTTGCCACGACAATGCCCAATGTTTGGAAAGGTATGCTCCAAATGTGGAAGAACAAATCATTTTGCGAGACAATGTTTTCCTTGTCAAAAAGAGGAACAAACAAAAGCCATCAACACAGTTGATGAAATGTGCCTCGAAGACATGTTCTTCGTTGACATGAGCTATAGTGGGGACAAGTATAGTCATTGCATGTAAAATGCCAATGTTGCAATGACAATTTGCAACAGTGCAGTTAATGCAGAAACTCAAAAAGCTAAGTGAACAGTGCCGTTAATGATAAATAACACAGGGGCAGCACGGTGGCGCAGTGGTTAGCTCTGCTGCCTCACGGCGCCGAGGTCCCAGGTTCGATCCTGGCTCCAAGTCACTGTCC
Organism: Scyliorhinus torazame; assembly: GCF_047496885.1. NCBI lineage: Eukaryota > Metazoa > Chordata > Chondrichthyes > Carcharhiniformes > Scyliorhinidae > Scyliorhinus > Scyliorhinus torazame. The sequence continues at coordinate 123,223,408 of NC_092708.1, forward strand.
GTGTGGAGTTTGCACATTCTCCCCGTGTTTGCGTGGGTTTCGCCCCCACAACCCAAAGATGTGCAGGTTAGGTGGATTGGCCAATCTAAATTGCCCCTTAATTGGAAAAATGAATTGGGTACTCTAATTTTTTTTAAAAATGATAAATAACACAGTAATAATATTCAAACTTGACACAGGTGCGAAAGCCAACCTCATCAATTTGTCCGATGTCAAAAAACTGTGAATCAAACCGCAAGTAGTAAACCAAACAATATTGTATAGAGATTCCAATGGAAATGAAATAACGATGTTAGGAGCTTGCGAGCTCAATGCGAATTTAAAAACAGAATTTACACATTGAAATTTTCCGTTGAGGCAGTGGAACGCAAATCTCTGATAGGAGTAGAAGAATGTGAGGAACTGCAGCTAGTTAAGCGGGTTTACAGTGCAGACAGTTCTGCAACAAGCCCACATGCCTCAGGAGACTCCATACTAAGTTCATTTCCTGAGATTTTCCCAGTCTTTGGCACTTTGCCTTAAACGTACAAAATCCAAATAAAGGACAACGCAAAGCCAGTGATTCACGCACCGAGATGTGTACCAGCTCCATTGAGAGATAAATTGAAGGCTGAGCTAGAAATTATGACAGCTTTAGGTGTAATTAAGCACATGGAAGAACCTACAGACTGGGTAAACTCTATGGTTTGTGTCAAGAAGTGTAATGGAGACCATTGAATCTGTATGGACCCTAAAGATCTGAACCTCAACATTCAGAGAGAACATTACTGTATACCAAAAAGGGAGGAAATAACATGCGAGATGGCAGGAGCAACTTGTTTCTGTAAATTAGACTCATCACAAGGCTTCTGCAACATAAATTAGATAGAGAAAGCCTAAATCCAGATACGTTCAACACACCCTTCAGAAGATATTGCTTCTTAAGGATGCCATTTGGCAAAATTTCTGCTTCAGAAATTCTTCATCGTGCCATGGAGCATATAGTTGAAAGGATTCCAGGAGTCTGAGTTTATGTGGATGACATCATTTGGGGATCAACATGGGAAAAACATGACAAAGGCTTCTCAGGGTCCTCAAGAGCATAAAGAAAAATGGCTTGAAGTTGAACAGGAGGAAATGTCAAAATGTGTGTACAGCATCACCTTCCTGGGAGACAAGCTCTCCGCACAAGGCGTTCAGCCTGATCAAAATAAAATAAGGGCAATCTTGCAGATGCCATATCCCATGGATAAAAAAGACATATTAAGAATGTTAGGAATGATACATTTTGTGGGCAAATTCATTCCCAATCTTGTGGCTTAAATTGTACATTTTAGAAAAACTATAAAGAAAGACGCAACTTCCAGTGGTTCATTCGCGATGAACTAGAATGGCAAGCATTGCAAGTTTCATTGGCAACAGCGCCAGTACTGACATTTTTCGACCCAGCAAAAAACACAAAAATCTCAGACGTATGAAAGGATGATCTGGAAGCGGTGCTACTCCAACAAGATCTGGAACGAAACTGGCTTTCAGTAGCATACACATCCAGATCAATGTCTGATGCGGAATGTAGGTATGCTCAAATTGAAAAGGAATGCCTCGGGCTGATTAATGGGCTCACAAAGTTCCATGATTATGTATATTATTATTTACCATTTTTTCTACTCAGCTCCAGATCCACTCTTACACTTGTATGTTTTCACTTCATGACACTCTTTGGTTAGCATTACTCATATCGTCTCCACTCACTATTGCCTTGTGCTTTCTCTAACTTTCTAAATATCCAATCACCATACAGGTCTACCGCAACCCCCACCCGCCCCCGCAACCCACCCACCCATGCCCAGCCCCACTATTTAGCTCAAAGTCCTCTCTACAGCCCTAGTTATTCAATTTGCCAGGACACTTGTTCCAGCACAGTTCAACTGAAGCCCATCCCCTTTGGGTGACACGACGGCACAGTGGTTAGCACTGCTGCCTCACAGCGCCAAGGACCCATGTTCGATCCTGGCCCTGGGTCACTGTCCATGTGGAGTTTGCACATTCTCGTATCGGCGTGGGTCTCACCCCCACAACCCAAAGATGTGCAGGGTAGGTGGATTGGCCACGCTAAATTGTCCCTTAATTGGAGAAAAAAAACTGATGCCCAACAGATTTTCCCAGTACTGTTGCCTGTGCCCGATGAATTGAAATGCATTTCTCTTGTACCAATCTTTCCACTGCAAATTCAACTCTGATAATATTGACTCAATTTGGCAACACAGGCAACCCTCACAATACACTTACCATCCGCTTATAGGAAATTCATAGCAGAAACAGAGGATATTAGTTTACAATTAAAAAGTCTTGTTCTGGGGAAAGAAGGTGGAGAGTGGAGTTAAACACCCAGCTTGGAATGAGTTGACAGAGCAACATTTCTTTATCTCTTTTCCCATACCAATGTGTTAACTAGTCCATATAACCATTTTCATAAGATTAGGTGAAATTAGATATTATACGTATTTAAATAAGAATTGTAAATGCAGGAAATACCCAGCAGATCTGGTAGCATTCGTGGAGAGAAACTGAGTTAATGTTTCGATCTGTAATCTTTCATCAAGCATAACTCAAAACTGAAACTACTTGCCTCCCTCAGTTTACTTTGTTTCCAGTCACTTGTCCGTTTACTCTTTTAAACTTTGGCACTGCTTTGTTCCACAATTAAAAAGTAAAACCAAAAGGAGAAAATGAGCTAAACTATTGAGCCATGAACCCATTCTGTCAGCTGAAGCTTATTTGGTAACAGCCTCTCATTCAGAATGCTTTGGGTCAAGCCCCACATCAAAGACTACATGAATTCAAAATCTAGGCTGACATTCTATTGAAGCATTGCATTGTTGGAGGTACCATCTTTCAGGTGAGACATTAGGCCCCATTGCCCTTTAAGGTGGACGTAAAAGATTCCATGGCAATATTCAAGGAGCTTGGGAGTTCTGATGAAAGGTCAACTTGAAATGTCAACTTCTAATTTTTCAGATACTCCAGGACCTACTCAATGTTCCCAGCATTTTCTGATTTTAAGAGCTGGTCGGGTCCTGGCCAATATTTATTCCTTAACCAACATCACTAAAACTGATTAGTAAGTCAGTATCACAGTGCTGCTGAGGGACCTTGGTGAGTGGCAATTCACTGCCACATTCCTACATTACATCGATGACGCCATTTGAAAAGCAATTCCTCAGCTGTAAATTGTTTTGAGGCATTGCGAGATAATGAAAGGTATATATACGTCCTCTGTTTTACACAATCCATAGAACTCAGAGAAATGTTAACATTCCATCCCACTGTCTAAACTGAATGAAGCTCCTCTATAGTTGTTCATCCTTGTATTCAACAACAAGTATACCCAACTTTTGAAAGCAGTGGTTTATATATCCAATTTCTACCACATTTCTGTCTCCCTTACTTCAGCTACCTTCTCTCTTTTCCCTGAACACCTTTCCTCCTCATGTTATAATGTCTTTGCAGTTTCCTAATTTCTTTTCCAATTTCTTCTGCTTTCACATGTCTTCCATTTGTACGGCTGTACAGCAGGATAAGAGGTAAGGAGAGATTTCATGATGAAGACAGGTTAGACGCAACCACATTGATGGCAACTGGGATGCAGTGATAAGAGATCAAGGATGGTAGTGTGGGAGAGTTGGGGGGTGAGAAGGGTCGTACAATCAACTTGTTAATAGAATTTTGGCAGGAGATGCAAGTACTGAGGTGAGATATTCAAACTGCATCTTTTTAAAAAGTTGATTGGGGGGTCACATGATGTGAGCGCGGGAGTGGCTGCATTTTCGCAAACTCCGATTCTGCTTATCTTTTAATACCTCCTTTCAGCCTAGTGCACATTTCGTATTTGTCTTTTCTTGGTGCACATAGCTTGTGTTATGTCCCGAGAAGTGTTTAGCCGGTGTCCCTACATGAAAGAGTTGCGATTAAATGCTTAAATCCTCTTTGTTCAAGCACTCAACAAGTCCAGAGGTAATAGCCACGCTCCAGGCAAGGAACCAACCATGGCAACACTTCGGCCTGACCGAAATGTCCCCCATCTGCACCAATCGCAGGTTTGCGCCAGCAACAATGGACGGCACCTTTAAAAGGTAGAGACAGGATTGGGGGGGACATTGACAGTGAATTTACATAGACGATAGACTAGCGATGCTAGAAGAACTGACAGAGAAATTTCAACTTCCCAAAGGGAACGAGTATGGCACATACAGATCAAAAACTTCCTCCACGGGGAAACGCCGACATACCCAAGGACGCCAGGACACTCACTGGTGGTGGACGCAGGCGACTTGGGGAGGGGGAACTGTGGGACCTGTGTGGTCGACTGTTGGAGGTACACTCCCCGCTGGACGAGACAAGGGAAAAATGGGAGGAAGAATTAGGGATAGAAGTAGTGCGGGGACTCTGAAGCGAAGCGCTCAACAGGGCAAACTCCACCTGCACATGTGCAAGGCCAAGCCTCATGCAGCTAAAGGTGGTGCACAAAGTGTACTGAGCAGAATCCGGATGAGCAGGTTCTTTCCAGAGGTGGAGGACAAATGTGAACGGGCCAGGGAGACCCGGCCAACCACACCCACATGTTCTGGACATTCCCCAGACTTGTCGGGTTGTGGAGATTGGACTATTGTTATGACTTATATCTGGTACGTTATGACCGTATGCTCCAGACACAATGATGTAAAATAACAAAAAGCCAATAAAAACATTTTTTTAAAAATCGTCTCTTGGTTTGTGGTGGCCAGAGTGGGCCCTTCTTTCAATGGGGCAGTTACCATTGGACGGGCTCCTGCCTTAGGAGACCAGGAGGGGGTGCACCATGTAGCCTAGTCTTCGGTGTGAGGTGGTGGAAGACTTCCCGAGTGAGTTCCAGAATTGGCTGGCATGTGTTGGGCATCTTGATTTGGAGGATGGGAGTATCAAATCAGATCAGATGGAACGCAATAAATCTCGTCTTCGAGGCTCGGAGTCGGTTTGGCCTGCTGATCACTGGTCCTACTTTGTCCTGTTCCTGATGCTAGTCATGAGGGGTTGGAGGTGGCCGAACAGATCGAGTCATCCCGGCTGGGGCCCAGGCTGTAGACCGCTTGGGTATTAGTGAGACAGCATGGTGGAGGTATTGGTGTCTCGTGCTTCAATCATTGGAATCTTTGAAAGATCCTGAGGGGTGTTCATTGATCCGGTTTTATCCTTGGCCCCTGTTTTCTCCTTGTGCTGTGATAAAGTATCCTTTTTTTATATTAATTTACAGGATATGGTTATCACTGGTTAGGCTAGCATTTATAGCCCATTTTAGTTGCCCTTCAAAAGGTGGTGGTGAGTTGCCTTCTTGAGCCACTGAAGTCCCTGATGTGGAGGTACACCCACAGTGCTGTTAAGAAGAGAGTTCCAGGATTTTGACCCAGCGACAGTGAAGGAACGGTGATATATTTCCAAGTCGGGGTGATGAGTGATATGGAGGGGAACCTCCAGGTGGTGGGGTTCCCTAGTATCTACTGCTCTTGTCCTTCTAGGTGGTAGTGGTAGTGGGTTTGGAAGGTACTGCCGAAGGAACCTTAGCGAGTTCCCCGCAGTGCATCTTGTAGTTGGTACACACGGCTGCCACTGTTTGTCAGTGTTGGGGGGGATTGAAAGTTTATGGAAGGGGAGCAATCAAGCGGACTGCTTTGGTTAGCACTGCTGCTTCACAGTGCCGAGAACCCAGGTTCCATCACGACCCTGAGTCACTGTTCATGTGGAGTTTGCACATTCTCCCCGTGTCTACGTGGGTCTCACCCCAACAACCCAAAGATATGCAGGGTAAATGGATTGGCTATGCTAAATTGCCCCTTAATTGGAAAAAGAATTGGGCACTTTAAATGTATTAAAAAACAGCGGGCTGCTTTGTCCTAGATGGTGTTGAGCTTCTTGAGTGTTGTTGGAGCTGCACTCATCCAGGCAAGTGGAAAGTATTCCATTACACTCCTGACTTGTACCTTGTAGATGGAGGGCAGGCTTTGGGGGGGTCATGAGATGAGTTATTCGATGTAGGGTTCCTAGCCTTTGACCTGCTCTGGTAGCCACAGTATTAATGACTTATTCTCTGATGTTCTCTGCCATCGCCGAAACCCTCTGTCCATCCTTCCAGGGGTAAACCGGTGATTATTACAGATTGGAGACCAAACCGATGCTCCCTCTGCTCCCACATGCCTCCTCCATTGCCCGCAGACTCTCAGGGCCGCCACCACCATGGGGCTGGTGGAGTACCGTGCCGACGGGAACGGCAGAGGCGCCGTTATCAACGCCGCTAAGCTGGTGCCCTGACATGAAGCCGCCTCCATACGCTCCCATGCCGACCCTCCCCCCACCACCCACTTCCTGATCATGGCTATATTCGTCGCCCAATTGTAGTTATTGAAGTTTGGCAGCGCCTGCCCGCCCTCTCCCCGGCTCCGCTCAAGCATCCCCCTCTTTACTTGGGTATGGGTCTTGCCCGCCCATACAAAGCCAGTGATCACTTTGTTAACCCGTTTAAAAAAGGACCGCGGAATGAAGATGGGGAGACACTGAAACACAAACAGGAAGCTCGGGAGACCGTCATCTTCACCATCTGCACCCTCCCAGCTAGTGACAACAGGAGCGCGTCCCACCTCCGAAAATCATCCTTCATTTGGTCTACTAGTCGGGCCAGATTTAGTTTGTGCAGCCATTCCCATTCCCGCGCCACTTGGATGCCTAGATACCAAAAGCTTCCCCCTACCACTCTAAATGGCAGTTCCCCCAGTCGCCTCTCCTGTGCCCTCACCTGGACCGCAAACATCTCACTTTTCCCCATATTTAGTTTATACCCTGAAAACTTACCAAATTCCGTCAGAATCCTCATGATTCTTCCATCCCCTCTGCTGGGTCCGATACATACAGGAGCAGGTCGTCTGTGTAAAGCAAGACTCTGTGTCCCCCGCCCCCCCCGGACCAGTTCCTTGAGGCTCACAGAGCAATTGCCAGCGGATTGCGGTTAGCAATTGCTAACGCGAACGGCAGGGGGGGTGGGTGGGGTGGAAGCGGGCATCCCCGTCTCGTCCCCCGATGCAGTCTAAAATAGTCCGATGTTGTCCTATGTGTCTGTACGCTCGCCACAGGTGCTTGATACAGCAATCTGACCCAGTCAATAAAGCCCCGCCCAAATCCGAACCGTCCCAGTACCTCCCACAGATATTCCCATTCTACTTGATCAAAGGCCCTCTCTGCGTCCATTGCAACCACTACCTCCACCTTCCGGGGGCATTATGATCACGTTTAATAGCCTTCTTACATTGGCCACTGTTGCTAACTTTCTCCTTGGTTCAATTGCTGTGTTTTGTTACCTTTGCTCTCAAGTCGCCAGGTATCTTTATGATACCGCCACGAGGTTCAAGTCCGAGTAATGATCAATAACCCAATACACCGATTAGTAAGATTCAAAACAAAGCACATTTATTATACACAGTAATCGCTACTCATGCACAAATTCTACGTCTAAGCTACTTCTACAACTAACAGGCCTGTACTTAACTTCGGACTGGCCCACCAGGTCAGGGGAACAAATGGCCTTTCGTTTGGGTTCTGAGTCTGCGGGATTCGAAGTTGGTACAGATTGGTAACTAGGAGCGCCTATCTCGTAGCGATGTTGAATTAAGACTTACTTTGTTCGGTGGTCACTGCACCGGTCATGGTCAATGTTGGTTTGTGTTGCTGGGTGACCCGGGCAGGGCGAAGCCGTGAAGAGGGCTGAAGAGAGACCGATTTGAACTTGGGGCTTAACTCTTATAGTCCCCAGGGGCTTCCCGCCTTTTGGGGTGGACCCTGTACCTGGTCGCAAGTGATTGGACTTTGTCCCAATCGCTTGGTTCGATTTCTCCAATACTGGAGCGGTTCCCTGATCGATGGGCGGTCTTGAGGTGCTCGTTCACCTCCTTTGTGTTGGCTCCTGCTGGCGCCGCGGAGTCTGGCTTTGCTTTGTGTGTCCAAAATGTTACTTATTGTTCCCGGGGATTACTCATCAGTATGCAGATGGCTGCTACATTGTTATGGTGATGGTCGCTGGTATCGATGTCTGGTCTTTGCAGAGGTAAATACACAGCAAACCTGCAGCTGCTGGTTTCTGTCTATGTTGGCTGACTTTCCTATCAGCCTTTGCCGTTCGCCATTTTAAATCGGGAGTTGGCCAATTTAGGTGGCTACACCACCAACTGCCTTCCCTTAACAAACCCCATCTGCTCCTCCCCAATAAAGTCCGGAATACAATCCTCAATGGACGACAAAATTCTGGCCAGCAGTTTGGCGTCCACGTTCAATAGGGATATTGGCCTGTAGGACCCACACAGCTCCGGGTTCTTGTCCCGCTTCAGGATCAGCAAAATCGTGGCCTGTGACATCGTTGGGGGAAGCACCCCTCTCCCCTTGCCTCATTGAATGTCCTCATCAACAACGGCCCCACTATCCCAGAGAACTTCAAAAAATATATATTTCTTTATTCTCCTTTTTTGCATTTTCTCCCCAATTTACACCCACCAACAATAATCAGTAACAAATATGTCAATCCCCATATCAATAACAACAATCCCATCCTCCCACCAAACCCAAAACATTCACCCAAATGTTCACATAAACAACTGACAAAAAGGAATCTCCCATAGCCCCCTTTAACACCCATCGCGCCCTCCCCCCAGCCCTCCCACCCACCCCCCCAACTAATGTTCGATGTCATCCAGTTGTTGAAAGTGCATAATGAATAATGTCCATGATTTGTAGAACCCCTCTGTCCTTCCCCTCAGTTCAAACTTAACCTTCTCAAGAGCCAAGAATTCCAACAGATCTCCCCGCCACGCCAGGACACAGGATGGAGAGGCTGCTCTCCAACCCATCAGGATCCGCCTTCGGGCGATTAATGAGGCGAAGGCTACAACATCTGCCTCCGCACCCGTTTCCAACGCTGGCTGGTCCGACACCCCGAATATGGGGCAGGATTCTCTGAAATGGAGGCAGACCGATTCAGGGCCCGATAATGGGCTAGGAGCGGTGCCGCATCATTTACGCGCGCCAGGCCTTGGCGCCGTGTAAAGGCGGCGCTGCATACATGACGCGGCCGGCACCGCATAACTGGCGGGTTGGCCGGTGCCAACCCGCGCATGCGTGGTTGCCGTCCTCTCCGAGTCCGCCCCGCAAGAAGATGTCTGACGGATCTTGCGGAGCTGCGGAAGAAAGGAGGTCCTCCTTCAGAGAGGCCGGCCCGAGGATCGGTGGGCACCGATCGCGGGCCAGACCCCATTTGAGCCCCCCCCCCCCCCAGGTGCAGGATCCCCCCTCGCCCCCCCGCAGGCCGCCGCCCCCAGCATTCCCGCGCTGTTCCCGCCGGCAGCGACCAGGTGTGGGCGGAGCCAGGGGGAACCCGCCGTTTTGGGCAGGCCGCTCGGCCCATCCGGGCCGGAGAATCACGGGGGTACCGGTGAATCGCCATTTTGGCTGTCTTGGGCGATTCACTGTACCGCGCCGCGCAAAACACAATTGTGCCGATCTGGCCGCTTCCGTGAATCGCGGGAGGGCGTCGGACCGGCGTCGTGGGAAAATGGGGCGACCCAGGCGATTCTCCCAACCGGCGCGCGAGCGGAGAATCGCACCCATGGCCTCCTGGGGGCCCGGGTCCAGTTTCACGTGCACTACTTTAGAAATTATCCTTAAAAACTTCCTTCTAGTAATCCTCTAGCTTGGGACAGGACCAAAACATATGAACGTGGTTAGCAGGCCCCCCTCCCCCCCCCCGCGCAACGTTCACACACACCTACTCCTTCAAAGAATCGGCTCATCCTCGCCCACTTGAGGTGTGCTCTGTATACTACCTTCAGCTGTATCAGCCCCAACCTCGTGCACGAGGTGGAGGCATTCACTCTCCGGAGCACCTCACACCAGAACCCCTCCTCCATTTCCTCTCCCAACTCTTTCTCCCACTTTGCTTTGATCCCTTCCAGTGGTGCCTTATCCTCCTCCAAAATAGCTCTGTAGACCGCTGATACAACCCCCTTCTCCAGTCCCCCTGTCGTCAGCACCTCCTCCAGCAATGTGGAGGCTGGCTCCTCCGGGAAGGTCTGTATCTCCTTTCTGGCAAAATCTCGAACCTGCATGTATCTAAACACTTCCCCCCCACTTCAGCCCATACTTTGCTTCCAGCTCCTTCAGTCCTGCAAACTGACCCCGAAGAAACAAATCTTTTAGCGTCTTAATCCCCTTCTCCCATTTCTGAAAATTTCCATCCCACCTCCCTGGCTCAAATCTGTGGTTCCCTCGAATCGGCATTTCCCTTGACCCTGCCTCCAACCCTAAGTGTTGGCGGAACTGCCTCCAAATTTTATCCCAGAGAACTTTTTATAGAACTCCACTGGGTACCCATCCGGCCCCGGGGCTTTACCTGACTGCATGGCATTCAGACCCTCTGCTATCTCTTCCATCCTAATTGGGGCCCCCAGCCCTTCTACCAGCTCCCCATCCACCTTCGGAAAATCCAGCCCCCCTAGGAAGTGCCTCATCCCCTCCGGTCTCGTTGGGGATTGCAACTCATACAATCTACTATAAAACTCCTTAAATGCCTTATTCACCCCTGCTGAGTCTCCAACCAGGTTCCCATCTCCATCCTTTACTTTCCCTATCTCCCTGACTGCCTCCCTTTTTCTTTTTTTAAAAAATTATTTTTATTGAAGGTTTTCATAAAATATCAATAACAAAATGAGAAAGAAATAAGAATCCAACAGGGTTAAGTACAAAACACGATCTAAAAAAGCAACCCCCCCAAACCCCTCCCCCCCTGCACCTAAATAATAAATTAACATTAACACCCCGACTTAACACAACAGGTGTATACACCCCTTCAGACCCTTCCAGTGTAAATAACATAAACAAAAATAAAGTAAACCCCCCCCCCCCGCCCCACCCCCCGAGCTGCTGCTGCCATTGACCAATGTCTATCGCTCTGCCAGATAGTCTAAGAACGGTTGCCACCACCTAAAGAACCCTTGTACCGACCCTCTCAAGGCGAATTTCACCCTCTCCAATTGAATGAACCCTGCCATATCGCTGATCCAGGATTCCACGCTTGGGGGCCTCACATCTTTCCACTGAAGGAGAATCCTTCGCCGGGCTACCAGGGACGCAAAGGCCAGAATTCCGGCCTCTTTCGCCTCCTGCACTCCTGGCTCCTCTGCCACCCCAAATATTGCGAGCCCCCAGCCCGGTCTGCCCCTGGATCCTACCACCCTCGACACCGTCCTCGCTACGCCCTTCCAAAATTCTTCCAGCGCTGGGCATGCCCAGAACATATGGGTGTGATTTGCTGGGCTCCCTGAGCACCTAACACACCTGTCCTCACCCCCAAGGAACCGTCTCATCCTTGTCCCGGTCACGTGTGCCCTGTGCAGCACCTTAAACTGTATGAGGCTGAGCCTCGCGCACAAAGAGGAAGAGTTCACCCTCCCTAGGGCATCTGCCCACGTCCCCTCTTCGATCTTCTCTCCCAACTCCTCCTCCCACTTACCTTTCAACTCCACACCGCGGCCTCCTCCTCCTCCTGCATCACCTGGTAAGTTTCCGAGATCTTCACCACTCCCACCCACCCCCCCGAGAGCACCCTGTCCTGTACTGTGTGTGGCAGTAGCCGCGGGAATTCCACCACCTGCTGTCTGGCAAACGCCCTTACCTGTAAGTACGTGAAGGTGTTCCCCGGGGGGAGCCCGGACTTCTCCTCCAGCTCACCCAAGCTCGCGAACTTCCCGTTCACAGACAGGTCCCCCAACTTTCGTATACATGACCTGTGCCACCCCGAAAACCCTCCACCTGTTCTTCCTGGGGCGAACCGGTGGTTCCCCTGTAATGGGGTCCACGCCGGGGCCCCAACTTCCCCCCTATGCCGCCTCCACTGCCCCCAGATTTTGAGGGCCGCCACCACGACCGGGCTCGTGGTATACCTCCTTGGAGGGAGCGGCAGCGGCGCCGTTGCCAGCGCCCCCAGATTCGTACCCACACAGGAAGCCGTCTCCAGCCTCTTCCATGCATCCCCCTCCATCACCCACTTGCGCACCATCGTCGCATTGGCGGCCCAGTAGTACCCACAGAGGTTGGGCAGCGCCAGTCCCTCCCTATCTCTACTCCGCTCCAGGAACACCCTTCTCACCCTCGGAGTCCCTCGCGCCCACACAAACCCCATTATACTCCTGTTAACCCGCCTGAAAAAAGCCTTCGGAATAAACACGGGGAGGCACTGGAACAGGAACAAAAACCTTTAAAGCACCATCATTTTGATTGACTGCACCCTACCTGCCAAGGACAGCGGCAACACGTCCCACCTCTTGAACTCCTCCTCCATTTGCTCCACCAGCCTTGTAAAATTAAGCCTATGCAGGGCCCCCCAGCTCCTGGCCACCTGGACCCCCAAATATCTGAAGCTCCTCTCTGCCCTTTTTAGTGGGAGCTCGCCAATCCCCCTCTCATCATCACCTAGCTGAACTACGAACAGCTCGCTCTTCCCCATATTGAGCTTGTACCCCGAAAAGTCCCCGAAAAGATCTAAGGATCCTCATTACCTCTGCCATTCCTCCCACCGGGTGCGCCACATACAGCAGCAGGTCGTCCGCATAAAGCGACACCCTATGCTCCTCCCCACCCCGCACCAACCCCCTCCAGTTCCTCTACTCTCTCAGTGCCATAGCCAGGGGTTCAATCGCCAGTGCGAAGAGCAGGGGGACAGGGGACACCCCTGTCTCGTCCCTCGGTGCAACCGAAAGTACTCGGACCTCCTCCTATTTGTGGCCACACTCGCCATTGGGACCTCATACAACAGTCTAACCCACCTGACAAACCCCTCCCCAAACCTGAACCTCTTCAGCACCTCCCACAGGTACCCCCACTCTACCCTATCAAAGGCTTTCTCAGCGTCCATCGCCACCACTATCTCCGCCTCCCCCTCCCTCTCCAGCATCATGATAACATTCAAAAGCCTCCGCACATTTGCGTTCAACTGTCTCCCCTTCACAAACCCCGTCTGGTCTTCATGGATGATCTGCGGCACACAATCCTCAATCCTCGTGGCTAAGACCTTCGTCAGCACCTTGGCATCTACATTTAGCAAGGAAATCGGTCTGTAAAACCCACATTGCAGGGGATCCTTGTCCCGCTTCAGGATCAAAGAGATCAGTGCCCGGGACATCGTCGGGGGTAAAGCCCCCCCCCTCCCTTGCCTCATGAAAGGTCCTAACTAACAGCGGGCCCAACAGGTCCATATATTTTTTATAGAACTCGACCGGGAAACCGTCCGGCCCCGGTGCCTTCCCCGCCTGCATGCTTCCTATCCCTTTGATCAGCTCCTCCAGCCCAATCGGGGCCCCCAGTCCCGCCACCAGTCCCTCTTCCACCTTTGGAAACCTCAATTGGTCCAGGAAACGGCCCATCCCTCCCTCCTCCCGTGTGGGCTCGGATGGTACAATTCCTCGTAGAAGTCCCTGAAGACCCCATTGATGCCAACCCCACTCCGCACCACACTCCCTCCCCTGTCCTTAACACCCCCGATCTCCCTAGCTGCGTTCCGCTTCCGAAGCTGATGCGCCAGCACCTGGCTTGCCTTTTCCCCATACTCGCAGACCGCCCCCTGGGCCTTCCTCCACTGCACCTCCGCCTTCCTGGTGGTCACCAGGTCGAATTCGGCCTGGAGGCTGCGCCTCTTCCTCAACAATCCTTCCTCAGGCTCTTCCGCATACCTCCTGTCTACCCTCACCATCTCCCCCACCAGCGTCTCCCTCTCCCCCCGCTCCCTCCGCTCCTTGTGGGCCCTAATGGCGATCAGCTCTCCCCTCACCACCGCCTTCAGTGCCTCCCATACCATCCCCACTCGGACCTCCCCGTTGTCGTTGATCTCCAAGTACCTCTCTATACTTCCACGGACCTGCTCGCTCACCTCCTCGCCCGTCAACAGCCCCACCTCCAAGCGCCACAGTGGGCGCTGGTCCCTCTCCTCCCCATCTCCAAGTCCACCCAATGCGGGGCGTGGTCCAAAATGGCTATTGCCGAATACTCGGTATCCTCTACTCTCACTATCAGCGCCCTACTCAAAATGAAAAAGTCGATTCGAGAATAAGCCTTATGGACATGTGAGAAGAATGAAAATTCCCTAGCCCCCGGCCTTGCAAATCTTCAAGGGTCCACCCCTCCCAGTTGGTCCATAAATCCCCTCAACACTCTAGCCGCCGCCGGCTTCCTACCCGTCCTAGACTGGAGCGATCCAGTGCCGGAACCAACACCGTGTTAAAGTCTCCCCCCATTATCTGGCCCCCCACTTCCAAGTCTGGGATCCGACCCAACATATGCCGTATAAGACCCACATCATCCCAGTTTGGAGCATACACATTGACCAGTACCACCCTCTCTCCCTGCAACTTACCATTATGTACCTACCGCCATTATCTGCCACAATGCTCGACGTCTCGAATGACACCTTCTTTCCCACCAAGATCGCCACCCCTCGATTTTTGGCATCTAGCCCCGAGTGAAACACCTGACCTACCCACCCTTTCCTCAGTCTTACCTGATCTGCCACCTTCAGGTGTGTCTCCTGGAGCATAACCACATCCGCCTTGAGCCCCTTCAGGTGCGCGAACACGCGGACCCGCTTAACCGTCCCATTCAGTCCCCTTACAGTCCAGGTTATCTGCCGGATCAGGGGGCTACCTGCCCCCCTCCCCCGCCAACTAGCCATGACCCCTCCTCGGCCAGCCACGCGCCCGCACCCCACATCCGGCCCGTTCCCCACAACGGCATACCCCCGTCTCGACCCCCCCCCACTCGCTCGAGCTCCTCCTTGACCTTAGCAGCAGCAACACGATTCCCCCCCCCCCGGGCTAGGACCCATTCTAGCTGGTTTACTCCCCCCATTGCACTTCCGCAAGTCAGCTGACTCCTACTGACCCCGGCCACTCCCGCCTCCCCTTCGACACCTCCCATTGTGTGGCACACCCTCCTCTCCCGCTCCCCATCCACAGGCTCTCCCCTACCCCCTCCGTTCTAAGCGCGGGAAACAATCCTTGCTTCCCCACCCCGGCCCCGCCCCCCCAGTCTTCGGCGCGGGAAAAAAGCCCGCGCTCTCCACCTACCAGGCCCCGCCACCAACCAAAACAGTGCCCAACCCGCCCCATCCACCCTCCCCAAACCGAAAAAGAAAAACACAGAGAAAAAGAAACCCAAAACAATGGGCCCCCCCCCAACCAAAAATAGGCATAACATATCCACCGCAGTCCCCAATCGCCCATCCCGACCCTCAGTCTGTGTCCAGTTTCTTGGCCTGAACAAAGGCCCGACGCCTCCTCCAGAGACTCAAAATAATGGTGCCAGACCTTGTAGGTAACCCACAGTCGCGCCGGCTGCAACATGCCAAACTTCACCCCCTTCCTGTGCAGCACCGCCTTCGCTCGATTGTACCCGGCCTTCCTCTTCGCCACCTCCGCACTCCAGTCCTGATACATCCGAACCTCCGCGTTCTCCCACCTGCTGCTCCTCTCCTTCTTGGCCCACCTGAGCACACACTCCCGATCGACGAACCGATGGAACCGCACCAGCACCGCCCGCGGAGGCTCGTTAGCCTTGGGCCTCCTCGCCAACACTCTATGGGCCCCTTCCAGCTCCAGGGGCCCCTGGAAGGACCCCGCTCCCATCAGCGAGTTCAACATGGTGACCACATAGGCCCCCACGTCCGGCCCCTCCAGCCCCTCCGGGAGGCCCAGAATCCGCAGATCATTCCACCTCGACTGATTCTCCATTTCCTCGAACCGCTCCTGCCATCTCTTGTGGAGCACCTCGTGCGCCTACACCTTTACTGCCAGGCCTAAGATCTCGTCCTCATTGTCAGAGATCTTTTGTCGAGCCTCTCGGATCGCCACCCCCTGGACCGTCTGTGTCTCCAGCAGCTTATCAATAGAAGCCTTCATCGGCTCTAGCAGGTCCGTTTTAATCTCTCTGTGGCAGCGCTGGATACCCTCCTGTTGCTCCTCCACCCATTGCCTCCACGCTGCCTGGTCTCCGCCTGCCGCCATTTTGTCATTCTTCCCTCCCTTCTTCTGGTCCACCACCACCTTTTTTTCGCCCCGCTCCTAGTTAAAGCCATATACTGATGGGGAGCTACTATTAACTCCTTCCCACACCGGGAAACGTCGAAAAAGTGCCCTTGGGGGCCCTGAATAGAGCCCAAAAGTCCATTTTTGCGGGAGCCGCCGAATGTGCGACTTAGCTCCGCATAGCCGCAACCGGAAGTCTCGAGAGGGAATCCTTTTGGCAGTGTTCGTTTCACCAATCTGCCCCAAAAAGTCTGTGGAAACCCCTGAAAAAAGTCTGAGAGTCCGTTCCAGACAGGAGCTGCCGAATGCGCGACCTACTCCTCCATGGCCGCCACCGGAAGCCTCGTCCCTGCTTCTTCAATGGCCTTGGTAGATCTTTTCACAGTTGTTCCCTCTGCTGCTAGAATTCACTTTTAATAAAGGCCCTCAAGTCAGCTTGCAGCTTTAAGCTTGCCCTTCCCCCGCCTGCATGCTGGAAGAGGCCCCTCTCTCCCCTGCAGTTACAGCCAAATCTTTTACTGTTTCTGCCGGGTCTGGTAACCAAGAGACATACCATTCCTGGGGGACACTGTCAGGGGAATGTTGCAGTCTTCTTCCCACACCGGAAAATGTCAAACAAATGCCGTGGGGGCCCTGTAAAGAGCCCAAAAGTCCGTTCCAAGCGGGAGCTACCGAATATGCGACCTAGCTCTGCATAGCTGCACCCGGAAGTCTGCCTCCCTCTTTCTAAGCTGCTGTGCAAGCATTCTGCTGGCCTTCTCTCCATGCTCATAAATCGCCCCCCTCGCCTTTCTCAGCTGCTCCACCGCCCTCCCTGTGGTTAACAAGCCAAACTCCGCCTGTAGCCTCCGCCGTTCCCTTAAAAGCCCTGCCTCTGGGGTCTCTGCATACCTCCTAGTCGACCTGTAGATCTCCTTTACCAGTCGGTCCGTCTCTGCCCTGTCTACCTTCTCCCTGTGGGCCCAGGTCGAGATCAGCTCCCCTCTAACCACCGCCTTCAATGCTTCCCAGACCATCGCTGCCGAAATTTCCCCCGTGTCGTTGACTTCCAGGTAGTTTTGAATACATTTTCTCAGACGCCCGCACACCTCATTGTCAGCGAAAAGTCCCATGTCCAGCCTCCAGTGCGGGTGCTGGTTACTGTCTTTACTAACCTGTAGGTCAACCCAGTGCGGGGCATAGTCTGAGATTGTGATCGCCGAATACCTCGTGTCCATCACCCCCGTCAGTAAAGCCCTGCTCAGAATAAAGAAATCAATCCGGGAGTACACTTCATGCATGTGTGAGTAGAAGGAGAGCTCCTTCACCCTCGGCTACCCAAATCTCCATGGGTCCACCCCCCCCCTCCCCCCATCTTCTCCATTAACCCTTTTAGTTCCTTTGCCATTGCTGGCACCCTGCCCGTTTTTGAGCTTGACCGGTCTAAACCAGGGTCAATAACTGTGTTGAAGTCTCCTCCCATGACCAACTTATGCGAATCCAGGTCCGGTAACTTCCCCAGCATCCTCTTTATAAACTCCACATCGTCCCAATTTGGCGCATACACATTTACTGGGACCACCTGCACCCCTTCCAATTTCCCACTGACCATAATGTACCGACCTCCCACATCCGAAACTACTCTTCCCGCCTCAAACACCACCCGCTTGTTGATCAGGATCGCGACCCCTCTAGTCTTTGAGTCCAGTCCCGAGTGAAAAAACCTGTCCGACCCAACCTTTCCTTCATCTAATCTGGTCAGCTACTCTAAGATGTGTCTCCTGCAGCATTACCACGTCCGTCTTCAATCCTCTCAAATGCGCAAACACACATGCCCTCTTGACCGGCCCATTTAGTCCTCGTACATTCCAGGTGATCAGCCTAGTTGGGGGGCTCAAGTCCGGTAAGAAATCGGGGGAAAAGGTCCAAAAGTCCTACCCGAGTGGCAGCCATCAAATGTGCGACTTACTCCTTCATAGCCGCCGCTGGAAGTCAGCCATGGATTATGTTGCACATAGGCTGGAAAGGTTGGTGGAGAGAGCACCTTTGACCATCCCCTCAAGGTTGACCGAGTGCACAGAGCACTGAGAAAGAAGCCGAAGGCGGGTGAGCACCTGAGCGCGATGGTGGTACGCCTGTATAGATTCCTGGACAAGCAGAAAATCCTGCGCTGGACCAGGCAGACAAAGTGTAGCAGCTGGGAGGGGATTATGGTCCGATTGGGGCATGGAGCTGGCCAAGGGTCGGGCCAGATTTAATAGGGTCAAGGCAATCCTACATAAGGAATGCGTGAAATCTGGAGTACTGCATCTGGCTCGACTGGATTACGTTTCTAAACCAGCAGTTTTGCATGGACTCCAAAAGTGAGCACGTTTTAATGTGATCACGAGATCGGTAACCTGTAAATATGTTTTCTTTTAAATATTTTTATTGCCCGCCGCCGCCGCCTTTGGCTTCAGCTGTGTTTTTCTTCTATTTCCTGGGAAAGGGGGGGGGGGGCGGGCAACAGGGAAGGGGGAGGAATTAAAGACCATTCCAGAGGGCAGCAAAATGTACATAGGGTCAGTTAAACAAAGGACAAAATAAACCTCTCTGTACAATAAAGTGAGTTTGCGGGCAAGAAAAATGTAATGTATATATACAACTGTTTATAAACAGCAATAATAAGATTTAAAAGAAAGCATATTTACAGGTTCCCGATCTCGTGATCACATTAAAACGTGCTCACATGGTAACAGCGGGGAAGAAGCTGTTTTTGAAACTGTTAGTGCGTGTTGTCAGACTTTTGTGTCTCCTGCCTGATGGTAGATATTGGAAGAGAGAATAACCCGGGTGGGAGGGGTCTTTTATTATGCTGCCTGTTTTCCCAAGGCAGCGGGAGGTGTGGACAGAGTCAATGGATGGGAGGCGGGTTTCTGTAATGGACTGGGTTGTGTTCACGACTCTCTGTAGTTTCTTATGGTTTTGAGCCTAGTAGTTGCCATACCACGCTGTGACAATAAATCAAATCAAATCAAATGTGCAGAGGCTATTGGATGTGATCATCCTCCAGTGGAGAGGGAGGTGGAAGGGTTGGTGTCTATGGATGCGGAGTAGGTGTTTGACCGGGTGGAATGGGCGTATTTACTTGATGTACTGGAATGATTTGGGTTTGGACAGGGGTTTGTAGACTGGGTCAGATTATTATATAAAGGCCCCGAGGGCGAGCGTCGTGACCAATGGAGTCAGCTCTAAGTACTTTTCTTTGCAGCGTGGGACGAGTCAGGGGTGCCCACACTCCCCATTGCTCTTTGCCCTTGCGATCGAGCCATTGGTGATGGCTCTTCGGTCCTCTGGGGTATGAAGTGGTATTGAGCAGAGGGAGGAGTGGGAGAGGGTGGAGTGGAACACCGGGTCTTCCTATACATGGAGGACCTCCTATTGTTTATAGCAAACCCCATGGAATGCATCGGTAGGATAATGGAGATTCCAAGAGATTGGCTCCTTCTCAGGATACATGCTCAATATGGCAAAAAGTGAGGTGATCCCGATTAATACCAGGGGGCAGGAGGGTAGCTCGGGTAAACTGCCGTTCTAGCCGGTGAGGTCGAGTTTCCGATATCTGGGAATACATATAGTGCAAGACTGGGCCCAACTCCATAAGTTAAATTTGACAAGGATCGTGGAAGAGATGAGGAAGGACTTCAAGAGATGTGATATGTTGCCATTGTCCTTGATGGAAAGAGTTCAGACTGTAAAAATGGTGGTTCTGTCGAACTTCTTGTTTGTATTTCAGTGTCCTAATTTTCTTGCCCAAGTCGTTCTTTAGGAAGGGGAATAAGATGATCCTGGGTTTTGTGTGGGCAGGCAGGATTCCTCGAACCAAGGGAGCTTTACTAGAGAGAGATAGATGGAGAGGAGGCCTGGTGCTCCCAAACTTACAAAACTATTACTGAGCAGCAAACATTGCCATGGTCTGGAAGTGGATGGAGGACCAATGGTCGATGTGGGGAAGAGTGGAGGAGGTCTCATGTAAGGGAACCACTTTGAGAGCATTAGTTTTGGCACCTCTGCTGCTCTCACCAAACAGATATTCCTCAAATCAGGTGGTAATCTCTACATTGAGGATGTGGAACCAGTGCCGGAAGCACTTTGAAATTGAGGGCATGTAGATGAGGGCACCGATCTGCGGCTACCACACAGCGAGGCTGGATGCTAGGTTTCAGGGGTGGGACCAAGTGGGTGCTTTGAGGACCTGTTTATGGGGTGCAAATTTGCAGACTTGTCGGAGCTGGGTAAGGTTTACCAGTTGCCAAATGGAAATGGGTTCAGATACCTTCAGATTAGGGCTTTCCTGAGAAAGGAGGTGGGTTCATTCCCAATGTTGCCGCCCTCAGGACTACAAGATAGGCTCTGATCAGAGGACGAGATTTGGAAAGGCAGGATCTCTGATATTTATGCGGAACTGAGCAGGGAGGAGGAAGCACCAGTGGAGGAAATCAGGCTGAAGTGGGAGGAGGAATTTTTGGAGTATCTGATGACCCGGGTGCTCTGGTGGGAAAAGAAGCCGACACAATTGCCTTCACTTCCCTGCTAGCCCGAAGGATGATCTTGATGAGTTGGGGAGACTTGGAGCTGCTAAGGGTTGGGACAAGGGTGAAGGACCTAGCAGAATTCCTCGACTTAGAAATAATCAAGGTCACCATTAGAGGGTTGGACGAGGGGTTCTCAGTGAGATGGAAACTGTTCATTGATTTCTTCAAAACAGACAATAACGTCAGCAGGGGGAGGGGAGAGGAGGGTCTTGTCCTTTTTTTGGGATGGGGCCGAGGGTCATACTGAATAAAAATTTAAGGGGGGAGGTAGGCGGAACTGTATATACATAGGGTTTGCTATGTTATATAAAAAGATAGTTAATATTCTTAATTTATTTTTTTAAAAGAGCCATAACAGATGAACCGTGATGTAATAACATATATATTGTTATAATATGTTATTACATCACAGTTCATCTGTTATGGCTCTTTTTAAAAATAAATTAAGAATATTAATTATTTTTTTTCCCAATTAAGGGGCAATTTACTGTGGGCAATTCACCTAACCTGCACATCTTTTGGGTTGTGGGGATGAAACCCACACAGACAGGGGGAGAATGTTTAAACTTCACACAGACAGTGACCCGAAGCCGGGATCGAACGTGGGTCCTCAGCGCCTTGAGACAGCAGTTCTAACCACTGCACCACCATGCTGCCTATGAATATGCAAACGGACTTCCGGTTGCGGCGATGCGGAGCTAAGCCGCACGTTTTGGCAGCTCCCGCGACAACGGACTTTTGGGCTCTCCAGAGGAGCCCCAACGGAGCTTTTTTTGAATCAATCCCGTGTGGGAAGGTGCAGTAAGGTCCCCCCTTACAATGTATGGCAGAAATTAGCAGTGGAACGACGAGGAAAGAGGCCCTGGAGCAGAGACCAAAACGAGGGAAAAAAGCAGGAGGGCGGAGAGCGAGCAGCGTGGGGGCCAGACCAGCAGGAGTTCCTCAAGCGATGTGTGGAGGAGCTGAAAAAGGAGGTGCTGGCGCCAATGCTGTTGGCGATCGAGGGGCTGAAGGAGACCCAGAAGACCCAGGCGGTGGAGCTTCGTGAGGTGAATGATAAAGTGAATACCAACGAGGATGAGATCCTGGGCCTAGCGGTAAAAATGGAGGCGCACGAGGCGGTGCACAGGAGTTGGGCCGAGAGAATTGAGATCCTGGAGAACAGGTCGAGGAGGAAGAACCTCCGGATTCTGCGTCTTCCCGAAGGAGTGGAGGGAGCTGATGCCGGGGTGTACATGAGTACGATGCTCCATTCGCTGATGGGTGCGGAGGCCTCTCTGAGCCCCCTGGAGCTGGAAGGGGCCCACCGGGTCCTGGCGAGGAGACCCAAGGCCGATGAACCGCCAAGGGCGATAGTGGCATGGTTCCATCGCTTCGCGGACAAAGAAAGTGTGCTGAGATGGGCCAAGAAGGTGCGGAGCAGTAGATGGGAGAACACGGTGATCCGAGTCTACCAGGATTGGAGCGCGGAGATAGCAAGGAGGAAAGCTGGCTTCAACTGGGCCAAGGCGGTGCTGCATAAAAAGAGTCAGGTTCGGCATGCTGCAGCCTGCGCGACGGTGGGTCACTTATCAGGACAGACACCATTATTTTGAAACGCCAGAAGAGGCTTGAACCTTTATTCAGATGGAAAAACTGGACTCGAACTGAGTGGTTGTGGTTGCGGGGGGAGATGTCGGTTGCATATGGGGTTGTAAATATGGGTAAAGAATACTTCATGGATGGGATGATGGATGGGAATGTGGGTAGAGTTCTGGTTAAAATTCCTAAAATTCCTTTTTTCTTTTCGGTAGACAAGATGATGATGATGGGGAATGTGGGCGTCGGTGCTGGAGGGAGGTGAGATTCGGGGATGAGGGAATTGGGATAAGGGTCGCAACAGGAGCTGCGCCACAGGGGGCGGGGCTGGTTCGGGAAAGCGCAGGCTTTTTCCCGCGCCAAAAGGGGGGGGGATGGAGGAAGGTAAGGAGGAGGAGAGACTTCCACACGGGGAGATCAACGGGTAGGCGGGGGAAGCCGGGGTCAGCAGAAGTCAGCTGACTCACGGAAGTAACATGGGGGGAGCAAAAGAGCTAGACGTAGATCTAGCGGGGGGGGGGGGGGGGGTGGAGGGAAGGGGCGGAGAGTTTGTTTTTTTAGGGTTGCTGCTGCACTGTCCGAGGGGGAACTGAAAATGGAAGAGGTGGTCGGGACGGGGGTTCCCCGCCTGGGGGACTGGAGGGTGCAGGAGGCGCGAGCACGGGACTGGCCTAAGATAGGAGATGGCTAGTCGGCGTGGAGGGGGGGGGGTTACCGCGTGGAGGGGGTGGGTAACCCCCCCAATCCAGCTGATCACGTTGAATGTGAGAGGCCTAAATGGGCCGGTTAAGAGGGCCCGAGCGTTCGCGCACCTAAAGGGACCGAAGGCAGACGTGGTCATGCTTCAGGAGACACATCTGAAGGTGGCAGATCAGGTCAGGTTAAGGAAGGGATGGGTAGGACAGGTGTTCCACTCGGGGCTGGATGCGAAGAATAGAGGGGTGGCAATACTGGTGGGAAAGCGGGTGTCGTTTGAGGCCAAGAACATAGTAGCGGACAAGGGAGGCCGATACATGATGGTGAGTGGCAGGTTGCAGGGGACGGAGGTGGTACTGGTGAATGTATATGCCCCGAACTGGGACGATGCTGGATTCAAGAAACGGATGTTGGGGCGTATTCCAGACCTGGAGGTAGGGAGCTTGATAATGGGGGGGGGATTTCAATACGGTGCTGGACCCAGCATTAGATCGCTCTAGATCGAGGACAGGGAAGAGGCCGGCTGCGGCCAAGGTGCTTAGGGGGTTCATGGATCTGTGGAGATTTGCCAGGCCTTTGGCCAGAGAACTTTATTTTTTCTCCCACGTCCATAAGGCCTACTCCCGGATAGATTTGTTTGTTCTGGGCAGGGCATTGATCCCGAAAGTGGAGGGAACGGAGTATTCGGCCATAGCCATTTCAGACCATGCCCCGCATTGGGTGGAGCTAGAGCTGGGGGAGGAGAGGGACCAAAGCCCGTTGTGGAGGTTGGATGTGGGACTGCTGGCAGACGTGGAAGTGTGCGGGAGGGTGCGGGGTGTATCGAAAGGTATCTGGAGGCCAACGACAACGGGGAGGTGCAGGTGGGAGTAGTATGGGAGGCGCTGAAGGCGGTGGTCAGGGGAGAGTTAATCTCCATCAGGGCTCATAGGGTGAAGAGAGAGGGCAGGGAAAGGGAGAGGTTAGTGGGGGAGATATTAAGGGTGGACAGGTGCTATGCAGAGGCTCCAGATGAGGGACTACTCAGGGAGAGACAAAGTCTCCAGACAGAGTTCGACCTGTTGACCACAGGGAAGGCAGAGGAACAGTGGAGGAAGGCACAGGGGGCGATATATGAATATGGGGAGAAGGCGAGTCGGATGCTGGCACATCAGCTCTGTAAGAGGATGGCAGCGAGGGAAATAGGCGGAATCAAAGATGGCAGGGGAACTACGGTGCGGTGAAAGTAAATGAGGCTTTTAAGGCCTTTTACAAGGAGCTGTATAGGTCCCAGCCCCCAGGGGGAAAAGAGGGGATGCGGCGATTCTTGGACCAATTGAGGTTCCCGAGGGTGGAGGAGCAGGAGGTGGCTGGTTTGGGGGCGCCAATTGGGGTGGAGGAGCTGGTTAAAGGACTGGGGAGCGTGCAGACAGGGAAGGGCCCGGGGCCGGATGGGTTCCCGGTGGGGTTTTATAGGAAGTATGTAGACCTGTTAGCCCCATTGCTGGTAAGGACCTTCAATGAAGCAAGGGGGGGGGGGGGGCCCTGCCCCCGACAATGTCGGAGGCGATGATCTCTTTGATCTTGAAGCGGGATAAGGACCCACTGCAATGTGGGTCGTATAGACCGATCTCGCTCCTTAACGTAGATGCTAAGTTGCTGGCAAAAATGTTGGCCTTGAGGATTGTGTCCCGGGGGTGATTCACGAGGACCAGATGGGATTCGTAAAGGGTAGGCAGTTAAACACTAATGTGCGAAGGCTCCTAAATGTGATAATGATGCCATCGGTGGAGGGAGAAGCGGAGATAGTGACAGCCATGGACGCGGAGAAGGCCTTTGATCGGGTAAAGTGGGAGTATCTCTGGGAAGTGTTCAGGAGGTTTGGGTTCGGGGGAGGGTTCATTAGTTGGGTTAAGCTCCTGTATAAAGCCCCGGTGGCGAGTGTGGTCACGAACCGGCGGAGGTCGGAGTATTTCCGGCTGTATTGAGGGACGAGGCAGGGGTGCCCCCTGTCCTCTCTGCTGTTCGCATTAGCAATTGAACCTTTGGCCATGGCGTTAAGGGAGTCGGGGAAATGGAAGGGGGTGGTTCAAGGGGGAGAGGAACATCGAGTGTCGCTGTACGCAGGCGACCTGTTGCTGTCTGTGACGGATCCAGTGGAGGGGATGGTTGAGGTAATGCAGATCCTACGGGAGTTTGGAGACTTTTCGGGCTATGAGCTCAATGTGGGAAAGAGTGAGCTCTTTGTGATCCATCCGGGGGAGCAGGGAAGAGGGATAGACAACCTACCATTGAGGAGGGCGGAAAGGAGCTTTCGAAAGTTGGGGATTCAGGTAGCTAGGAGCTGGGGGGCACTGCACAAACTTAATTTGACGCGGTTGGTGGAACAGATGGAGGAGGATTTTAAAAGGTGGGACATGTTGCCACTCTCGCTGGTGGGTAGGGTACAGTCGGTTAAAATGGTGGTCCTCTCGAGGTTTCTTTTTGTAATCCAATGCCCCCCAATTGTGATTACTAAGGCCTTCTTTAAGAGGTTTATGGGATTATTGGGGCATTATGGGATTTGTGTGGGCGAGTAAGACCCCGAGGGTAAGGAGGGGGTTCCTGGAGCGTTGCAGAGATAGAGGAGGGTTGGCGCTGCCGAATTTGGATGGTTACTATTGGGCAGCCAACGTGGCAATGATCCGTAAGTGGGTGATGGAGGGAGAGGGGGCGGCGTGGAAGAGGTTGGAGATGGCGTCTTGCAAAGGAACGAGCCTGGGGGCACTGGTGACGGCACCGCTGCTGATCTCGCCAACAAAGTACACCACAAGCCCGGTGGTGGCGGCAACGCTAAAGATCTGGGGGCAATGGAGACGACACAGGGGTGCGACGGGAGCCTCGGTGTGGTCCCCGATCAGAGACAACCATCGGTTTGTCCCAGGAAAGATGGACGGGGGGTTTCAGAGCTGGCATCAGGCAGGAATTAGAAGAATGGGGGACCTGTTCATTGACGGGACGTTTGCGAGCTTAGGGGCGCTGGAGGAGAAGTTTGGGCTACCCCTGGAAAACGCTTTCAGGTATATGCAAGTGAGGGCGTTTGTGAGGTGGCAGGTGAGGGAATTTCCGCTACTCCCGGCACAGGGGATTAAAGATAGGGTGATTTTGGGTGTATGGGTCGGAAAGGGCAAGGTGTCGGCGATATACCAGGAGATGAAAGAAGAGGGGGAGGCTTTGGTAGAGGAGCTGAAAGGTAAATGAGAGGAGGAGTTGGGGGAGGAGATTGAGGAGGGGCTATGGGCTGATGCCCTAAGTAGGGTTAATTCCTCTTCCTCATGCGCCAGGCTTAGCCTGATACAATTTAATTTGGTTCATAGAGCACATATGACGGGGGCGAGGCTGAGTAGGTTCTTTGGGGTGGAGGACAGATGTGGGAGGTGCTCAGGAAGTCTGGCGAACCATGTCCATATGTTTTGGTCATGCCCACATTGGAGGGGTTCTGGAGGGGAGTTGCAGGAACAGTATCTAAGGTGGTGAAAGTCCGGGTCAAGTCAAGCTGGGGGCTAGCACTATTTGGAGTAGTGGACGAACCGGGAGTGCAGGAGGCGAAAGAGGCCGGAATTCTGGCCTTTGCGTCCCTAGTAGCCCGGCGAAGGATCTTGCTAATGTGGAAGGAGGCGAAGCCCCCCAGCGTGGAGGCCTGGATAAATTATATGGCTGGGTTTATTAAGTTGGAAAGGATAAAGTTTGCCTTGAGAGGGTCTGCGCAGGGGTTCTACAGGCGGTGGCAACCGTCCCTAGACCATCTCGCGGAGCGTTAGAGGAAGGTCGGTCAGCAGCAGCAGCAGCCCAGGGGAGGAGGGGGGGACATCGTTCATGGGGGGGGGAAGGGGGGTTCCTTTGGGGGGCATTTGAGCAAGAAAACACATGAATGATCCGGAAACTGACATGTACGGGAAGAATCCAATGTACAAAGTTCTGTATCTTATTGACTTGCCATGTTCATGTCTTGCCACGCGAGTTCTCTTTCTCTTCCTTGTTACGGGGGGGGGGGGGGGGGGGGGGTGGGGGGGGGGTTGTTTGTAAGGTGGAAGATATTGTTGAAATTTTTTAAATTAAAACATATTTAAAAAAATTTTAAATGAATATGCAAACGCCACACAGAAAGTGACCCGGGGCCAGCATCGAACCCGGGTCCTCAGTCCGTATGCAGCAATGCTAACCACTGTGTCACCGTGCCGCCCCATGTTATGGCTCTTTGAGTCTTTATATTTCTGTATCTATTTGGAAATATCTCCAATAAACTATCTTTAAAAAAAAATATGGCCAGTCCAGTTCAGTTTCTGATCAATGGTAACCCCCAGGACTTTAACTGTGGAGGTTTCAGCGAAAAGCAATGCCATTGAATGTCAAAGGGCGATCGTTAGATCCTCTCTTGTAGGAGATGGTCGTTGCCTGTCACTTGTGTGGCGCAAATATAACTTACCACTTGTCAGCCCAAGCCGGGACATTGTGCAGGTCTTACTGCATTGTTGAGCCGCGAATGGTGCTGAACATTGTGCAGTCATCTGAGAACATCCCCACTTTTTTTCCCCCCACTTCTGACATTATGAGGGAAGGGAGGTCATTGATGAAGCAGCTGAAGATGGTTGGGCCTAGGACACTACTCTGAGGAACTCTTGAGTGATGTCTTTGAGTTAAGATAATTTTTTAAAAATAAATTTAGAATACCCAATTCATTTATTTCCAATTAAGGGGCAATTTAGTGTGCCCAATCCACCTACCCTGCACATCTTTGGGATGTGGGGGCGAAATCCACGCAAACACAGGGAGAATGTGCAAACTCCACACGGACAGTGACCCAGAGATGGGATAGAACCTGGGACTTCGGCGGCTTGAGGCCGCAGTGCTAACTACTGCGCCACCGTGCTGCCTGGAGTTAAGATAATTGACCTCCAACTACCACAACTTTCTTCCTTTGTGCCAGGTATGACTCCAACCAGCGAAGGGTTTCCCTCCTGGTACCCATTGATTCCAGTTTTGCTAAGGCTCTTTGATGCCATGCTCGATCAAATGTTGCCTTGATCTCAAGTGCAGTCACTCTCACCTCACCTCTGACATTCAGAACTTTTGTCCATGATTGAACCAAGGCTGTAATGAGGTTAGAAGCTGAGTGACCCTGCGGAACCCAAACTGAGCGCCTGTGAGCAGGTTATTGTTGAGTAAGTGCCGCTTGAAAGCACTGTTGATGACTCTTTCCATCAATTTGTTGATGATGGAGAGTATACTGACATGGTGGTACGAGTCTTTTTTCTTTTCAATACTTTTGGAACAATTGGTTGGGTTGGATTTGTCCTGTTTCTTGTGTACAGGACGCACCTGCGCAGTTTCCACATTGCCGGGTAGATGCCAGTGTTGAAGCTATACTGGAACAGCTTGGCTAGGGGTGCTGTCGTGGGGATCTTCCTGCAACTCAATCGTTATCCAATGGCTTCTCGACCTTTTAACTAAGATCGAGCACGAGGTCAGGTGCAATGCCTGGATCTGGTATGTCAACCTTGTGGGGACCATGAATTGGATTCAATTTGAATTGTTTTTTTGGAGTAGGCAAGGAGATGGATTAGGGGTTTCCACTCTGAGCTTTGGCTTTGTAACTGATAAGAATTTTTAAAAACTCAGTCATTATCCTGGGCATGCTCACTGCTATTATTAGCCTGATGCTGTTTTTTACTTCCTTACAGGGAAATGTGCAATACGAGTGTAATGGCCTGTACTGTTGGTTATTCTGATTTGGCAAGTTCGTATCATGTTGAGACGAATGTTGAATGTGGGATTTATGAACAATTTCAATCCTAAATGTATTGGTCTTATAATGTCTGATAATCCTCGTGGTGGAGGAAGGGGGTGTTCCTTGTTGTTCCCTCAACTGGCCCACAGCAGACGCCATTTCCCTGGCCCTACACTCATCCCTAGAGCATCTCGACAACAAGGACTCCTACATCAGGGGCGAAATTCTCCCGAAACGGCGCGATGTCCGCCGACTGGCGCCCAAAACGGCGCCAATCAGACAGGCATCGCGCCGCCCCAAAGGTGCGGAATGCTCCGCAACTTTGGGGGCCGAGCCCCAACATTGAGGGGCTAGGCCGGCGCCGGAGGAATTTCCGCCCCACCAGCTGGCGGAAACGGCCTTTGTTGCCCCGCCAGCTGGCGCGGAAATGACATCCCCGGGCGGCGCATGCGCGGGAGCGTCAGCGGCCGCTGATAGTGTCCCGCGCATGCGCAGTGGAGGAGTCTCTTCCGCCTCCGCCATGGTGGAGACCGTGGTGGAGGCGGAATGGAAAGAGTGCCCCCACGGCACAGGCCCGCCTGCGGATCGGTGGGCCCCGATCGCGGGCCAGGCCACCGTGGGGGCACCCCCCGGGGCCAGATCCCCAGGACCCCGGAGCCCGCCCACGCCGCCTTGTCCCGCCGTTCAAAAGGTGGTTTAATCCACGCCGGCGGGACAGGCAATTTATCGGCGGGACTTCGGCCCATCCGGGCCGGAGAATCCAGCGGGGGGGCCCGCCAACCGGCGCGGCCCGATTCCTGCCCTCGCCGAACATCCGGTGCCGGAGACTTCGGCAACCGGCGGGGGCGGGATTCACGCCAGCCCCTGGCGATTCTCCGACCCGGCGGGGGCTCGGAGAATGACGCCCCAGATTCCTATTTATTGACTACAGCTCCGCATTCAACACCATAATCCCAGCCAAGCTCATATCAAAGCTCCAAATCCTAGGACTTGGCTCCTCACTCTGCAACTGGATCCTCGACTTTCTAACCCACAGACCACAATCAGTAAGAATAAATAACAATACCTCCTCCACAATAGTCCTCAATACTTGTGCCCCCTACTCTACGCCCTATACACACACGACTGTGTGGCAAAATTTGGTTCCAACTCCATCCACTTTAAAAAAAAAGTTTAGAGTACCCAATTCATTTTTTCCAATTAATGGGCAATTTAGCGTGGCCAATCCACCTACCTTGCACATCTTTGGGTTTGTGGGGGGTGAAACCCACGCAAACACAGGGAGAATGTGCAAACTCCACACGGATAATGACCTAGAGCCGGGATCGAACCTGGGACCTCGGCGCCGTGCCAACTCCATCTTCAAGTTTGCTGACGATACAACCATAGTGGGCCAGATCTCGAATAACGACAAGTCAGAATACAGGAGAGAGATTGAGAACCTCGTGGAGTGGTGCAGCGACAACAATCTATCCCTCAATGCCAGCAAAACTAAGAGCTGGTCATTGACTTCAGAAAGCAAAGTACTGTACACACCCATGTCAGCATCAACAGGGCCGAGGTGGAGATGGTTGGCAGTTTCATACTCCTAGGGGTACACATCTCCAAAAATCTGTCCTGGCCCACTTACATCGACGCTACCACCAAGAAAGTACAACAGCGCCTATACTTCCTCAGGAAACTACGGAAATTCGGCATGTCCACATGAACTCTTACCAACTTTTACAGATGAACCATAGAAAGCATCCTATCTGGCTGCATCACAGCCTGGTATGGCAACTGCTCAGCCCAAGACCGCAAGAAACTTCAGAGAGTCCAGCACACGAACCTGCCTCCCATCCATTGACTCCATCGACACCTCCCGCTGCCTGGGGAAAGCGGGCAGCATAATCAATGACCCCTCCCACCCGGCTTACTCACTCTTCTAACTTCTTCCATCGGGCAGGAGATGCAAAAGTCTGAGAACACGCATGAACAGACGCAAAAACAGCTTCTTCCCCGCTGTTACCAGACTCCTAAACGACCCACTTTTGGACTGATCTCATTAACACTACACCCCCGTATGCTTCACCCGATGCCGGTGTTATGTAGTTACATTGTGTACCTTGTGTTGCCCTATTATGTATTTTCTTTTATTCCCTTTTCTTTCTGTACTTAATGATCTGTTGAACTGCTCGCAGAAAATTACTTTTCGCTGTACCTTGGTACACGTGATAATAAACAAAATCCAATCCAATCCTCACCCATCTCATTTAGAGGGAAGATGAACAGAGCCAGAACAGGGAGAGTTAGTTTGTCCTCGCTGTGAGTGACAATCCCATCTCCCCATCCCGCTTCAAAAGTTAGAGCTGATCAGTTTCAGGCTTTTCTTATTTTTCTGTTGGTTTTGGGAATTTGTGCTGTTATGCTTCTTGGGCCCATCAAAGTTCTGTTATTCTGGGAAAGATTGGGTATTGTTTGACTCTTCCTTCGGGTCGAGTTTGTCTTTTATCCTTGTACGAGTCTCTTTCTTTTGCTATTTTCAATATTTTTGGAACTATTAGAGCGTTTGCAGTGTTGCAGTGTAGTTGGTCTCCGTGGTCAGGGACCGGAGATGAGGATGGTTTGTATATCCTTTGTATAGTAGTGGTTGATCTGGTTGGGTGTCTTCACCCTGGGGTATTCTTTTCTGCTCTTATCTGGGTGCGCATACTGCTTGCCCTGGTTCTGGCTTGGTCTGGTAGGACAGGAGGGGAGGTGGGGGCCTCTTGGAGGTAGGGAGTAGGCAAGGGATGGGTGAGGGTTGGCCCTCCCCCCCCCCCCCCCCCCCCCCCAGGAAACCCATTTTGTGGGCATCTTAATTGTTCTCCTTCCTTTTCTCGTGCAGGTGGGGTAGTACCTAGCCCTGATTGGAGCTAGGTTAGTGTAGGCTCAACAGGGTGCAGGTGTTGGGGTTGTGTGGAAAATCCTAGGGTCATATTCTCCCGAGGTGGCTTTTTTTGGATGGCATCTATCAAGTCCAGGCCTGGCACTGTGATCAGTATCCTGTTGTCCCTGTGGATCGCAGAGGGGAGCTCAAAGCGGCTGGGTTTGGCTCCCGGGTAGCTGGAGATTTTAGGATAGGCATATTTGATTTGGCTAGTAGATATCCTGCTTCTTATTCCCTGGGGTAGAAGTGATGTCCTTTCGTGGTTTGAATGGCTGGTTCTTTTCTTTGGTGACACGTGTCAGGCAGTTGCTCAAGAAGTTGGGGGCCCTCCTTCCCAGGATGCCCCTTTTGGGGAGGCGTCTTGACGGGGTGGGGCTCTTCCTTTTGATTAGGGCTGAGGTTATCCTTACTTTACTTTCTGGCCTCATGGTTATCCTGTCATTCACCTTGGGGGTGTGCTTGGCTATTATCTGTTGGTGGTCGGGTGGCTTATTTCCTTTTGGTTGCTGGGCACTTCACATGTGCTTTGGACCTGGGATCTGGTGGGTTGGCTCTGGTCTTCACTTTTTTCTTCTTTTTCCATGGGAGACCCTGGGTCTAAGAATGACTTGGATCTGTCGTTACTAGTCCTCTCTTGACAATTTTGTAGTCATATGATTCTGTCCTGGATGGAGGTTGGCTTGCATTGTGGGGTACAAGTGTAATGTATTTCCCCCTTAGTGCTTGGGTACTCTTGAAGTTTCTTTTGTAGTGATGGGTATGATGTATCTGTGTTGTTGACTACATCCTTTGTTACAATATTTGTAAAAATCCATTAAAAATATATTTTTTAAAAAGTTGATTGGGGTCAATTGCTGGTTCAAAGGGCTGTCCAAGTACTGACAGTTTATCCTCACTGCTGAAGGTAGACAGTTAGAGATAAGGGAGTTAACCCTGTTAGTGAAAAGCACTCGTCTCCAAGACAAAGAAGTTGTACTTGCAGAAACGCTTTATCTGCCTGTAGGTTAAGGAATACAAATAGTGGGCGGCATGGTAACACAGTGGTTAGCACTGTTGCTTCACAGCGCCAGGGTCCCAGGTTTAATTCCCAGCTTAGGTCACTGTCTGTGCGGAGTCTGCACGTTCTCCCTGTGACTACGTGGGTTTCCTCCGGGTGCTCCGGTTGCCTCCCACAAGTCCCAAAAGACGTGCTGTTAGATGAATTGGACATTCTGAATTCTCCCTCTGTGTACTCGAACAGGCGGCGGAATGTGGTGACTAGGGGCTTTTCACAGTAACCTCATTGTTGTGTTAATGTAAGCTTACTTGTGACAATAAAGATTATTATCTTTGTCTGCATCAGCAAGAAGGCCTTTGTCAAATGCTTCCAGCAGAATTATAGGACATGTCACACAACTCCACACTTCCATAGGATCCAGTGGAGAGTGTGCAGCACAAATGGAAACATATTAAGTGTAGTCCAAATTGTGTGCGTGAGCAGCACTTTGGTTGTGTTATTCCCTTAATCCAACTGGTTAATTGGTTACCTACAAAAAAAGTGGCAATAGAAGTAAGCGTTTTTTTTTTTAAACACCCCTAATTTTCTCCCCTCTCCCAGGGGCAGCACAGTGGTGCAGTGATTAGCACTGCTGCCTCATGACGCCGAGGACCCGGGTTCGATCCCGGCCCTGAGTCACTGTCCATGTGGAATTTGCACAGTATCCCGTGTCTGCGTGGGTCTCACCCCCAAAACCCCAAAAGATGTGCAGGGTAGGTCAATTGGCAGAGCTAAATTGACCCTTAATTGGGAAAAAAATTTGAGTACTCTAAATTTATTAAAGTTAGAAAAAAAAGTTCTCCCCTCTCTCTCATCCCCCCATCATTAGGCGACATATTGCGCAGGATTCTCCGACCCCCCCGCTGGGTCGGAGAATCCTGCCCCGCCGCTGGCTGGCCGTATTCTCCGGCGCCGGTTTTCGGGCGGGGGTGGGATTCACGCCATGCCGGTTGGCGGCTGTTGGCCGCGACCCCCCCAGCAATTCTCCGGGCCCCGATGGGCCGAGCGACCGTGGGTTTTTGGCCAGTCCCTCCGGCGTGGATTGGACATGGTCCCACACGGGGGGACCTGGCAGGTAAATTGGCTGGTGCGGTCCTCAGGGGGGATCCGGGCCCCACGGTGGCCTGGCCCACGATCGAGGCCCACCGATCTGCGGGCGGGCCTGTGCCATGGGGGCACTTCTTCCTTCCGCGCCGGCCCCTGTAGGGCTCCACCAGAATACGCCGGCCGGTCTGCGCATGCGCGGAACCACGCCGGCGGTTCTGCACATGCACTAACTCACGCAGTCCCTTCGGCGCCCGCTGGCGAGGCGCCAACCCCTCAGGCGCCAGCACAGAATTCCACTACGTCCGGCTGGCCAGACACTGGAGTGGTTTGCGCCGTTTTTGACGCCGGCGTCAGGCCATCGCGGAGAATCCCGCCCATTATCTTCCATCGAAAACAGACTGCAGTCAATACCTGCTTTCTTCCAGGTTAATCTACTTTAATGATTACTCTCTGTCGGTTTGACCTTGCTATTTAATCTTTCCTCCTATTTGCTTCATTCTGTAATCTCTTCATTCCAGCTTGTGGTAGGAATGTGATATTTACATGCAAGGCCAGGATTGACAATGAATCTGTTGTTATGCACTGAGAATGATTCAGGTAAAACCATCAACTTTGTCAGCTCATGAATAACCATTCGATGGTTCTATATGCCTTGAAAATATCTTGAGTAGGAATTTTTCAGATTCAATTTCATTGCTGGAACATTAAACAAAAAAAAAAATCACCCTTACTCATTTACTGGCTATTTAGATGCAGAACATAAAAACAGTAGCTAGTTGACCATCTGGCCCCTTGAGCCTGCTCCACTATTCAATTTGATCATGGCTGATCTGATTATGGTCATAACTCTACTTTCTTGCTGGCCCCACCTAATCCTCTACACTCTAGTCGATCAAAAAACGAAATATATTCAATGATCCAGTCTCCAATAACCCTAAGACCATAAGACATAGGAGCAGAATTAGGCCACTTGGCCCATCAAGTCTGCTCCGCCATTCAATCATGGCTGATATTTTCTCATCCCCATTCCCTGCCTTCTCCCCATAACCCCTGATCCCCTTATTAATCAAGAACCTATCTGTCTCTGACTTAAAGACACTCAGTGATTTGGCCTCCACAGCCTTCTGTGGCAAAGAGCTCCACAGATTCACCAGCCTCTGGCTGAAGACATTCCTCCTCATCTCTGTTTTAAAGGATCGTCCCTTTAATCTGAGATGGTGTCCTCTGGTTCTAGTTTTTCCTACAAGTGGAAACATCCTCTCCACGTCCACTCTATCCAGGCCTTGCAGTATCCTGTAAGTTTCAATAAGATCCCCCTCATCCTTCTAAACTCCAACGAGTACAGACCCAGAGTTCTCAGCCGTTCTGAAGCAGAACTGGAACGAGAAATGTTCCGCCTAGGGCAGCACGGTGGTGCAGTGGGTTAGCCCTGCTGCCTCACGGCGCCGAGGTCCCAGGTTCGATCCCAGCTCTGGATCACTGTCCGTGTAGATTTGCACATTCTCCTCGCGTTTGCGTGGGTTTAACCCCCACAATCCAAAGATGTGCAGGGTAGGTGGATTGGCCATGCTAAATTGCCCCTTAATTGGAAAAATGAATTGGGTACTCTAAATTTATTTTTAAAAGAGTGAATCGTGAACAAGGACTCCCAAGCCACTTTGTGCTTCTGATTTCCTAAGCATGTCCCCATTTAGAAAATAGTATATGCGTAAATTCCTCCTTCCAAAGTGCATAACCTCACACGTTTGCACATTGTATTTCATTTGCCACTTCACTGCCCTCTGAGAAAATAAATAATTTCTCTATTGTTAGGACCTATGTTATATAATCACCAATATATTTACTGCCTCCCTGGTGCAATATCCTCATATCTAATGCTTTAAGTTTTTCATAGTTGATTGTTGCCAGCTTTGCAGTATCAGTGCAAAATGCTTACCTGATGAAAGTTTAAGCATATACTCAGTTCAGCAAAGAAAACGTTACCATAATTTGTTTGGAATATAACTATCCTAACCTGAAGTTCTGCAGTGATGAGGCAGAGCAGCAGCAGAGAAGGAAATAAATACTGCACTCCAGATCCCACTACCACTTGGAATATTCTGCCCCAGGTGTCCAAGGATCAGTAGGGTCGAAAATTGGCCTGTTCAGTCACGAGCACCCATGGCAAAAACTCAGGACCATGAGTAGACGTCATCCTCAAATATAGGAACAGCCAACGACACCTCATTTAACAGTGGTGTTTTCAAGGGTTTTTACAGTGAGACTAAACAGTAAGACTAAGAGTGTAATTTCTCACCTGTGCAGTAATTCCCAATTAATTACAAACTTGGGAGAAATTCAGCAAGAGATTCCATGGATGAGTGCAGACTCACTGACAGCAACTTTTGGATTTCTGTGTACAAGCAGATTTCTGAATTTGCTGTCAATTTTAGTGAAGTAACGGCTGTGAACACCGACAGTCATGCTATATTACCACCATAAAAACTGGGCCAACAGAACGTGTGACAAAAAGATTGGTCAAAGAGGTATGTTATAAGGAATTTCTTAAAGTGTTATACAATGGTTACAGCACAGGAGGCCATTTAGGTCATTGTATCCATGCTGCCCACAAGAGCACTCAGCTCATCCCCCTCCTCTGCCCTGTTTCCACAGCCCTCCAAATTATTCCCCTTCAGATAATGATCCAATTTCCTTGGAAACCCATGGTTGAATCTACCTCCACCACTCTTTCAGGCAGTGCCTTCCAGATCCTAGCAACGCAATGCATAAAAGAGAATTTCCTTATGTTGTCTTTGGAAGAGGGAGAGGTGGAGAAGTTTAGGAAGGGAAATCGAGAGCCTAGAGTCTAGACAGCCAACAACAGGGAAGCTAATGATCTGGGAAAGGATGTCAGGGAAGCAGAAGAACTCAGAATTGGAGATTTTTTGGAAGGTTGTAGAGCTGGAGGAAGCTAGAGTAAAATAATTGGTATATGGAATGGAAGAATGGGAACACAAGGATGGTAACTTTAAAATAGAGGCATTACTGGACCAGGATCAGAGAGAAAGAGTTATGGATAAAAATTATTTAACGCTACTTTACAGGCATTACGTTTTTAAAAAAGCCCAATAATGATAAAATTTGATAGAAAATTACAAAGAATTTTTGATAAACAAAATTTTCTGCGGAAGTAACTATAGTGGTAACAGGTTTCTGATTCTCAAAGTATCTTTTTTTCCTCAGTGTTCATTAGTCTGTATTGTATTGTAATTGACATATTCTGACACACCTGGAATTGCAATCTTCCAGATAAGCAAAAAAAGAGATAAAAACACAAGCACGTTGTTGGGGGGGGGGGGGGGGGGGAATAATTGGTGAATTCCTCTCCAAACCCTTTTGGGAATCAAAACTAATTCAGGACATCACATTAACTCCAATTTGTATTACAGGAACTTCAATTTGCAGCAGTATCACTTCAAAGTTTACAGATGGACATAGTGACATAGGTAGAATTTCTATTATGACCATTTGAAGTTCTCAATGAACTGTTTAAATATTGAATGGTGACGCACGGTGGCGCAGTGGTTAGCATTGCTGCCTCATGGCGCCAAGGTCCCAGGTTCGATCCCGGCTCTGGGTCACCGTCCGTGTGGAGTTTGCACATTCTCCCCGTGTTTGCGTGGGTTCCGCCCCCACAATCCAAAAGACGTGCAGGTTAGGTGGATTGGCTATGCTAAATTGCCGCTTAATTGGAAAAAAATAATTGGGCACCCTAAATTTATTTATTAAAAAATATTGAATTGTGAAAGCAGTATTGAAATGAAATGAAAATCGCTTCTTGTCACAAATAGGCTTCAAATGAAGTTAGTGAAAAGCCCCTAGTCGCCACATTCTGGCGCCTGTTCGGGGAGGCTGTTACGGGTTATTGAGAATATTCAACCAGTTGCAGTTATCACACTAATATGCAGCACACTCTGCATTTGTTTCTTTAAAAATACGTTTTTTAAAGAAAATTGTTTCAAGATATGAAAAATGAACAATCTTTTAAATTATACTGTTACAGACAGAAGGGGATTAATTTAAACAGCACTAATTTCTCCTCTCACAACCCATCAATAAACAAACGTGTTTTGATTTGTTTCCCTCTTAATAAGCAATAGTGTATTTCCGAACCCCTTGGTTTTGGTGTGATCCAATTTTCTATTATTAACTCTACAGCAAACTCAAGATAGGTTGAACTCAAAGGGTTAATTTATTTGCGCACTCAAAACATGGAAGGAGAGTCTCAACGTTGCCTCCTTTACATTCATACAGCAAATGAGAGGGATAGCAAAATGATTTACAGTGCAGAGACCACAGAGAAAATAAATATCGTTTTATGAGGGCTTGAGAGTCCAGAATCAAAGTACACTGTGGTACTCCTTCACGGAGGTTGGTGGGTTGAAAATCAATGCTGGGTAATTCACTTTTCCAGTGGTGTTGACTTCACACAATGAGTTAGGCACAAGAAGATGAATCTGTCTTGTAGGCGATGGTGCAGAATTTCCAGCAGAAGCAGTGTAGATGGAGCAAGGTGCCCAACCTGGGCCAGAGTTTCTTTCTGGGAGATGATTAGTTCAGACTGAGAGACTTTGTAGTTCAGTAAAGCAATATTACTGGTTCCACAAGCCAGAGATTCAAGTCACATGACTCCCACATCTCCACATTGCCTTCAACAAGGGGTGTGTATTCCTCATCTGGGTCCCCATGATGGTTGAATGTCTCAACCATTAAGAATTGCAAGGAAGGTTACAGGCACCTTTGTCTTAGCAGATGAACAGATTCCTGTTGATCAGTCTGGGTTATGAAGTCCAGATGGCCTTTGTATAGTTCTCTTTGAATTTGGTCTGTGCAGCCCACAGGGGTTGTTCATATGTTCATGGCTCTTCAGAGATAACAAAGTGCAAGTTTCTCCGATACTGTAAGGTAGCTTCTTTTGTTTGGCGTTACAGACAGGCATAGATTCAGCCATTTTAGGTCATTTATGAAATTTTTAGAGATAGCAATGAGCATATCTATAAAGTTTATTAGAAATATAAAGGGAGGTATCAGTTCCT
The DNA here is from genome assembly GCF_047496885.1 of Scyliorhinus torazame. NCBI lineage: Eukaryota > Metazoa > Chordata > Chondrichthyes > Carcharhiniformes > Scyliorhinidae > Scyliorhinus > Scyliorhinus torazame. The sequence continues at coordinate 123,262,165 of NC_092708.1, forward strand.
CACACGAACAGTTTCCCATATTCACATATTAATGGTTCCCAACATATCTATTTAATCTAAAGTCTTTTAAAAAAATAAATTTAGAGTACCCAATTCTTATTTTACAATAAAGGGGCAATTTAGCGTGGCCAATCCTACACAGTCATCTTTGGGTTGTGGGGGTGAGACCCAAGCAGACACATGGAGAATATGCAAATTCCACATGGACAGTGACCCGGGCCGGGATCCAATCCAGGTTCTCGGCGCTGTGAGGCAGCAGTGCTAACCACTGCACCACCGTGCTGCCCAATTTAATCTAAAGTCTAATGTGGAGTCATCTGTGAAAGTTAATGAAAGTCTACATTCTGCTACTGTCCACAGTATACCATGTGGTTAATTCCTGGCATTAATGAGGACATTAAATAACGATGTCAGTTGTGCACCAGATAACACGATCTCTCTTTTTGGACATTTCATAAAATCTATTTTGAATGCGCATTGGTCATTATTTTGTTTTAAAAATTCATGTTTCTAATAAATATTCACAAGAAGCTGCAGTCATTTGTGGGACTTGATACACGCATTTCGAATGTGGGCCAATAGTATGTGCTTTCTTCCTTCTGTATCAAATAGTTTGTTTGTTATGTTGCCAAATGTAAGTCAACAGTGTTCAGGCTTTCATGCCATTGCCAAAACTACAGTATATGAAGTTTGTGCTGATCATTACCCTCCCCCGTGCATTATTTTTAACACATCCTTCTTCCACTGACATTATTGCAGTTACTCCACATTACTGTGAATCTCCAGTGCGGTCAGCCATATGTTTGCAAACACCGAATGTGTTTTAGGAAATCTAAACTCCACAACTTTATTTTTTTGAACATGGAAATTAATAAAACATCTATTGAACATACTTGGTGTCATATGAGAGTACCCTTTAAGAAATAGGTGTTTAAGAAATGTACCTTTAAGAAATGGAGCTGCTCATGTTACTGGAGTGATGTCAGAGTGTGTGTGGAGCTGAGCTCTACTTCTGCTTTTTAGTTTCAGTTTGAGAGAGAGCTTGGGTGTGTCTGTGTTTGCAGTGTGTTGCAGCTGAAGTCAGGAAAAGCAGTTGTACTGTTGATCTCTGCCATCCAAAGACTATCTATGGATCATTTGGCGAATTCAGAAGAATTATAAATGTTTTCAGTCTTGAATGTAAACCCTAATGTGCTCCTGTTTGAAGGTTTGTTATGTCTTTTGGATATTAAAAGAACAGCATACAGATTACTTAGTGTTGTATTCTTTGGGGGGTGTATTTGAATTAATGGTTGCTAAGATATTCACTGTTTGTTTTAAAAAGGTTAACTTGAGTTCATAGAATAAACATTGTTTTGTTTTTAAAATTACTCGTCCATTTCTGCTGTACCATACCTGTAGTGTGAGCCGTGTGCTCCCCATACCACAATCTATTAAAAGTTGTGGGTCAGGTGAACTCCATGATACACTTTGGGATTCTCTAAACCCTGACCCATAACACTTGGTAATCAGTTAAGTCTTCACCAACTCCACACAAACTTGCACTTATTATTAGACAAAACAGACCAATTAGATGAATTTGTTCTCAGTGCACAACTTATCCATTAATCATCTAATTTCCTGCCAATAAAAGTTGCTGCTCTGGGTCCAAACTATGCCCCCCGTTTTGTGAGATAGGCGGAACATTTATTTTTTAAAAATAAATTTAGAATACCCAATTCATTTTTCCAATTAAGGGGCAATTTAGCGTGGCAAAGCCACCTACCCTGCACATCTTTGGGTTGTGGGGTGAAACCCACACAAACACGGGGAGAATGTGCAAACTCCACACGGTCAGTGACCCAGAGCCGGGATCAAACATGGGATCTCGGCGCCGTGAGGCAGCAGGGCTAACCCACTGCGCCACCATGCTGCCCTCGGTTTCCAATTTCAAACCCTCTCACCTTCACATGGTCCATCTCCGGCACTTTCCTTTCCTCACCTATCCATCTCCAAAACAAAAAACAAAAACAAAAATATTCACTAGAAGCATTTTTGCTTCTGGGTGACAACTATTCATTATGCTGCCACTCACACTGCCTCTGGACCTATTCTTTATTTATTTACTTGCCCCATTGGCTCTGCCTCTGCAGTAGTCAGGATATGGGGCAGAAAATAAATCAGGAGATAGAAAAGGCATGTAAAAAAGGCAATATTACAATAATCATGGGGGACCTCAATATGCAGGTGGACTGGAAAAATCAGGTTGGTCGTGGATCCCAAAAAAGGGAATTTGTGGAATGTCTAAGAGATGGTTTTTTGGAGCAGCTTGTGACAGAGCCTACTAGGGAACAGGCAATTCTGGATTTGGTGATGTGGAATGAGGCAGACTTGATTTGGGAACTTAAGGTGAAGGAACCCTTAGGGAGCAGTGACCACAATATGATAGAATTTACCCTGCAGTTTGAGAGGGAGAGGTGCAATCAGATGTAACGGTATTACAATTAAATAAGGGTAACTACAAAGACATGAGGGAGGAGCTGGCCAGAGTTGATTGGGAAAGGAGCCTAGCAGGGAAGACAATGGAACAGCAATGGCAGGAGTTTTTGGGGGTTATTAGGGAGGCACAACAGAAATTCATCGCAAGGAGGAGGAAACATGCTAAGGGGAGGACAAGGCATCCATGGCTGACGAGGGATGTCAAGGACAACATAAAGGCTAAAGAAAAAGCATTAAGAGTGGCGAGAATTAGTGGGAAACCAAAGGATTGGGAAGCCTTTAAAAGCGAGCAGAGGACAACTAAAAAAGCAATAAGGGGGGAGAAGATGAAGTATGACTGCAAGCTAGCTAGTAATATAAAGGAAGACAGGAAGAGATTTTTTCAATATATAAAAGGTAAGAGAGAGGCAAAAATAGACATTGGACCACTAGAAAATGTGGCTGGAGAAGTAATAATAGGAAACAAAGAAATGGCAGACGAACTGAATAGTTACTTTGCACCAGTCTTCACGGTGGAAGACACCAGTGGGATGCCAGAGCTCCAGGAGAACCAGGGGGCAGAGGTGAGTGCAGTGACCATTACTAAGGAGAAGGTTCTGGGGAAACTGAAAGGTCTGAAGGTGGATAAGTCACCTGGACTGGATGGACTACACCCCAGGGTTCTAAGAGATAGCTGAGGAAATTGTGGAGGCATTAGTGATGATCTTTCAGGAATCACTGGAGGCAGGAAGGGTCCCAGAGGACTGGAAGGTGGTGAATGTAACACCACTGTTTACAGAGGGAGGGAGGCAGAAGACGGGAAATTATAGGCCGGTTAGCCAGGCTTCGGTCATTGGTAAGATATTAGAGTCTGTTATTAAAGATGAGATCGCGAAGCACTTGGAAGTGCATGGTAAAATAAGACTGTGTCAGCACGGCTTTGTCAAAGGGAGGTTGTGTCTGACAAATCTGAGTTATTTGAGGAGGTAACAAGCAAGTTAGACAAAGGAGAACCAGTGGATGCGATTTATTTAGATTTCCAGAAGGCCTTTGACAAGGTGCCGCATAGGAGACTGTTGAATAAGTTAAGAGCTCATGGTGTTCAGGGTAAGATCCTGGCATGGATAGAGGATTGGTTGACTGGCAGAAGGCAGAGAGTGGGGATAAAGGGGTCTTTTTCAGGATGGCAGCCGGTGACTAGTGGTGTGCCTCAGGGGTCTGTGCTGGGACCACAACATTTTACAATATACATTAATGATCTGGAAGAAGGCACTGAAGGCACTGTTGCTAAGTTTGCAGATGATACAAAGATCTATAGAGGGACAGGTAGTATTGAGGTAGCAAGGGGGCTGCAGAAGGACTTGGACAAGTTAGGAGAGTGGACAATTAAGTGGCAAATGAAATACAATGTGGAAAAGTGTGAGGTTATGCACTTTGGAAGGAGGAATTTAGGCACAAACTATTTTCTAAATGGGAAAATGCTTCGGAAAGCAGAAACACAAAGGGACTTGGGAGTCTTTGTTCACAATTCTCTTAAGGTTAATGTGCAGGTTCAGTCGGCAGTTCAGAAGGCAAATGCAAGGTTAGCATTCATGTCAAGAGTTAGAATACAAGGCCAGGGATGTACTTCTGAGACTGTATAAGGCTCTGGTCAGATCCCATTTGGAGTATTGTGAGCAGTTTTGTGCCCCATAGCTAAGGAAGGATGTGCTGGCCTTGGAAAGGGTCCAGAGGAGGTTCACAAGAATGATCCCTGGAATGAAGAACTTGTCATATGAGGAACGTTTGAGGACTCTGGGTCTGTACTCGTTGGAGTTTAGAAGGATGAGAGGGGATCTTATTGAAACTTACAAGATTCTGCGAGGCCTGGATAGAGTGGACGTGGAGAGGATGTTTCCACTTGTAGGAAAATCTAGAACCAGAGGACACCATCTCAGACTTAAGGGACAATCCTTTAAAACAGAGGTGAGGAGGAATTTCTTCAGTCAGATGGTGGTGAATCTGTGGAACTCTTTGCCGCAGAAGGCTGTGGAGGCCAATTCACTGAGTGTCTTTAAGAGATAGATAGGTTCTTGATTAATAAGGGGATCAGGGGTTATGGGGAGAAGGCTGGAGAATGGGGATGAGAAAATATCAGCCATGATTGAATGGCGGAACAGACTCGATGGGCCAAGTGGCCTAATTCTGCTCCTATGTCTTATGCCCCACCAACTCTTCTATCATTTAATCTCTCTCGTCTTCCACCCTTTCAGAGACCTTTCCCCCGCAACTTCAGAACTGCCGCCTCCCAGCATCAGGGGCCTGGGTTCAATTCCGGCCTTGAGGGACTGTGTGGAGTTTGTACTTTCTCCCGTTTCTGCATGGATTTCCTCTGAGTGATCTGGTTTCCTCCCACAGTCCAAAGGCGTACAGGTTAGGTTGGGTAATGGGGATGTGGGGTGTGTGGCTATGTAGGGCACTCTTTCAGAGGGTCAGTGCAGATTCAATAGGTTAACTGGCCTCCTTCTGCACTGTTGGAATTCTATGGTTTTAATGCCCCTCAACACCCCCCCCCCACCCTGCCAAACAACCACCTACTTAAACTCCATTCCATTTCTAACTTTGTCCAGTTCGGAGGAAAGGTCATTCATCCAGAAATTTGGTATGGATTTTCTGTCTTTCGGTGGGGTGATGGAGGGGGAACAGGATGAGTGCGCTGTTCACTCCTGCCCCCTCCGCATCTGTGCATTCAGTCAACGTCGAATGGCCAATTATGGGCAGCACGGTAGCATAGCGGTTAGCACTATGGCTTCACAGCACCAGGGTCCCAGGTTCAATTCCTGGCTTGGGTCACTCCCTGTGCAGAGGCTGCACGTTCTCCCGTGTCTGCGTGGGTTTCCTTCGGGTGCTCCGGTTTCCTCTCCCCCAAGTCCCGAAAGATGTGCTGTTAGGTAATTTGGACATTCTGAATTCTCCCTCTGTGTACCCCAACAGGCGCCGCAATGTGGCGACAAAGGGCTTTTCACAGTAACTTCATTGCCGTGTTAATGTAAGCCTACTTGTGACAATAAAGATGTAAAGATTATAAAAGATTATATATAAAATTAGTGCCGTCCAGCAGGAAAGAAGCCAACTGACCAATTATTTATTTATTGATGTATTTTGTCAATTATTCTTTTTGTCTACCGTGTACGTATTGTGTACGTTCCCTTGGCCGCAGAAAAATACTTTTCACTGTACTTCGGAGCATGTGACAATAATTCAATCAATCAATAACTGCAAATGGGAGCTCGCGCCCAATGACCACTGTAGGCTGGGACATAATAATAAACTCAACCTGGGCAAAAGTGAGGCTTTCCCTGTGTACCCAAACGGGGGAGGGACAGAGCTGGAGAGGCTACCGTTTAAAATAGCCCAAAACAGATTCCGATACCTGGGGATCCAAATAGCCAGAGACTGGACACAGGTCCACAAATGAAACTTGACCAGCCTAGTGGCGGAAGTCAAAAAGCACCTACAGAGGTGGGACGCACTCCCACTCTCCCTGGCGGGGAGAAATTAAATTAAATTAAATGAAAAAATGAAATGAAAATCGCATATTGTCACAAGTAGGCTTCAAATGAAGTTACTGTGAAAAGCCCCTAGTCGCCACATTCCGGCGCCTGTTTGGGGAGGCTGGTACGGGAATTGAACCATGCTGTTGGCCTGTCTTGGTCTGCTTTCAAAGCCAGCAATTTAGCCCTGTGCTAAACACTGTTCGGTTACACAGAGGGAGAATTCAGAATATCCAATTCACCTAACAGCACGTCTTTCGAGAGTTGTAAGAGGAAACTGGAGCACCCGGAGGAAACCCACGCAGACACAGGGAGAACGTGCAGATTCCACACAGACAGTGACCCAAGCCGGGAATCGAAACTGGGACCCTGGAGCTGTGAAGCAACAGTGCTACCCACTGTGCTGCCCCTACATATGCCAGTACATTCAATGATTGTCCTGTTGGCCAACTCCTGTCTTGTTGTAGCTCATGAACTAACTTAATGCGACATGAATCCCAGGTCCCGGTTGAGGCCGCACTCGTGTGCGGAACTTGGCTACAAGCTTCTGCTCGGCAATTCTGCGTTGTCGCGCGTCCTGAAGGCCGCCTTGGAGAACGTTTACCCGGAGATCAGAGGCTGAAAGCCCTTGACTGCTGAAGTGTTCCCCGACTGGAAGGGAACATTCCTGCCTTGTGATTGTCGCAAGATGTCCGTTCATTCATTGTCGCAGCGTCTGCATGGTCTCGCCAATGTACCACGCTTCGGGACATCCTTTCCTGCAGCGTATGAGGTAGACAACGTTGGCCGAGTCGCACGAGTATGTACCGCGTACCCGGTGGGTGGTGTTCTCACGTGTAATGGTGGTATCCATGTCGATGATCTGGCACGTCTTGCAGAGATTGCCATGGCAGGGTTGTGTGGTGTCGTGGTCACTGTTCTGAAGGCTGGGTAGTTTGCTGCAAACAATGGTTTGTTTGAGGTTGCGCGGTTGTTTGAAGGCAAGTAGTGGGGGTGTGGGGATGACCTTGGCAAGATGTTCATCTTCATCGATGATGTGTTGAAGGCTGTGAAGATGTTGTAGTTTCTCCGCTCCGGGAAAGTACTGGACGACGAAGGGTATTCTGTCGGTTGTGTCCCATGTTTGTCTTCTGAGGAGGTCGGTGCGGTTTTTTGCTGTGGCGCGTTGGAACTGTCGATCGATGAGTCGAGCGCCATATCCCGTTCGTACGAGGGCATCTTTCAACATCTGTAGATGTCTGTTACGCTTCTCCTCGTCTGAGCAGATCCTGTGTATACGGAGAGCTTGTCTATAGGGGATGGATTCTTTAATATGTTTAGGGTGGAAGCTGGAGAAGTGAAGCATCGTGAGCAACCCTGCCATGGCAATCTCTGCAAGACGTGCCAGATCATCGACATGGATACCACCATTACACGTGAGAACACCACCCACCTGGTACGCGGTACATACTCGTGCGACTCGGCCAACGTTGTCTACCTCATACGCTGCAGGAAAGGATGTCCCGAAGCGTGGTACATTGGCGAGACCATGCAGACGCTGCGACAACGAATGAACGGACATCGTGCGACAATCACCAGGCAGGAATGTTCCCTTCCAGTCGGGGAACACTTCAGCAGTCAAGGGCATTCAGCCTCTGATCTCCGGGTAAGCGTTCTCCAAGGCGGCCTTCAGGACGCGCGACAACGCAGAATCGCCGAGCAGAAGCTTATAGCCAAGTTCCGCTCACATGAGTGCGGCCTCAACCGGGACCTGGGATTCATGTCGCATTACATTCATCCCCCACCATCTGGCCTGCGAAATCCTACCAACTGTCCTGGCTTGACACAATTCACACCTCTTTAACCTGGGGTTACCCCATCTCTGGATCTGTAAAGATTTAATCACCTGCTAATGCTCGCATTCCAAGCTTTGTTTGGCATCTTTGAATCTGTCTATATATATGTTTCTGGAACATACCTCTTCATTCACCTGAGGAAGGAGCAGCGCTCCGAAAGCTAGTGACATCGAAACAAACCTGTTGGACTTTAACCTGGTGTTGTAAGACTTCTTACTGTGCTCAGCCCAGTCCAACATCTCCACATCATTCCAAATAATGTTATTATTTTAAACACTTTGGTTATAGATCACACCCTCAACCTTCTTTCCTCAAAGGAAGACAAATCCACTTTATGCAGCTCCCTGAAACCACCAGTATCATTCTGGTGAATCTCACCAGAAAGGCATCCATCCTGATGGTGTGGTGCCAGAATGGAACACAATGCTTCGGATTGAGACTGAACAAGGCCAACATCTAATTGGCTTCATTGGCAGATGATCCACTCTGGAAAATGTTGAGCAACAATAATCCACATCGTTTAGTGCTTTGGCCAATATCAGTGATACAACTTATCTTCCATAAACACGCTCAGCTCAGCTGAAAAATACAGCAAAGACAGTCAGCTGCTTCAGTACTTATTTCGAACCAAACTAATAATAAACAGGAAAAAAACCAAATCAGTAATTTCTATAACCAATCTCACTTTACAGCATCTTTCGGGTGGGCACTTTGGTGATTAACTTAGTCTGTCTGTGTACAAGATGACAACTGGCCTCAGGTGCACTGCGCCTGCGCCGACCGCTGGTCAGACGCCATGTCAGGACGCGCGCGTTCCCAACGTCATCACACCTGACCACCTTGTTCAAATTGAATTAAATCGCTTGTTTAAGCACGGCAATGTCCGCGCTGGAAGGAATAAAACACCCGCAGATAGGTGAATGTAGACTCTCAACTATCTCGCCGCTCTGTTGGTAGCGAAAACATGGTAACAGTGGCATCCGTGGGAGCCATGTTCTGCAGTGAAGAAGGGGAGACGAGAAGGGCAGATGGTGCGGTTCAGGGTGCACCAGTGGTGCAGAAGGGTGGCAGACCGGCATCAGATCAAGAAGCTGATGCAGCATAGTATTACAGCAACAGAGGCACAGGAGGATTCATGCTAATTGAATATGCAAGCAGAGAATAATCTACCTTCGGATGTCAGAGACTGGCAGGAGACGCAGCATCTCCAGAGCCATCTCTCTTTGAGATGCTAGCAGGGGAAGTAGCTTCCAACTGTGTTGGTGGTGATCCAATGTCAGTAGCTATAAAGGTGACTGTTGCACTGAATTTCGTTTTGCCAATGAATTCTTTCAGGCTGCCTATGGATACCTCAGTGGCATAACACTGCATTAAGGTCTTTGCAAATGCAAGCAGGTCAGTTCACTGCATTTTCAATGGACTGCCAGTCAACTGGAAAGAGCCATTGGTTTTCCCAGGGTCAAAGGAACAATCAACTGCACTCACTCCACCATTAAGGCTTCAGCAGGTGAGCCCTGTACATTAATTTACAGGAAGGGCTATCACTCCTTAAACATCCAGTTGGTCTATGTTTGGTCTGTGACCACAAGGTCGGGCAGCACGGTGGCACAGTGGGTTAGCACTGCTGCCTCACGGCGCCAAGGTCCCAGGTTCGATCCCGGATCTGGGACACTCCATGTGGAGTTTGCACATTCTCCCAGTGTCTGCATGGATTTCGCCTCCACAATCCTAAAGGTGTGCAAGGTAGATGGATTGGCCACGCTAAATTGCCCCTTAATTGGAAAAAATGAATTGGGTAGTCTAAATTTATTTTTAAAAAGGTATGCATAAGGTACCCAGGCAGCATTCACACAAGTACATTCTCCTAACTCCCAATTACCAGACATGTTCAATGGACATAATGCCCTGAATGGTTGGCTTCTGGGGGACCAGGCTTACCCTTTGAAGAGATGGGCTCACGACCTAGAGAGGACCCCTAGAACAGAGGCAGAGAGGAGCTATAACAACAGCCACAGAACCATCAATAATAATAATCTTTATTAATGTCACAAGTAGGCTTACATTAACACTGCAATGAAGTTACTGTGAAAATCCCCTAGTCACCACACTCCGGCGCCTGTTCAGGCTCACTGAAGAATAATTCAGAATGTCCAATTCACCCAACAAGCACATCTTTCAGGACTTGTGGGAGAAAATTGGAGCACCCAGAGGAAACTCACGCAGACATGTGGAGTCGAGCATGTAATTGAGCTGTTAAGGATAAGGTTCTGATGCCTGTATAGATCAGGAGAAGCATTACAGTATACGCCATCCAGAGTTTCACTGATGGTCATTGTGTGCTGCACTGTCCATAACCTTGCCATTCAGAGAAGGGATGCCCTGCAGGAAGGGGAGATGCAGGATAGTGAACATTCATCGAATGAAGAGGGTGAGCAGATGACGTATCACCCTCATTTAGAATGCAGGGTCACTGTTTTTTAAAAAAAGATTGCCATTTAGGACAGATATGAGGAAAACATTTTTTCTCTAAGGGTGAGACACTTTGGAATTCTCTTCCTTTAAATGTGGTTGATGCAGAGTCCTCAAATATCTTTAAGGCAGAGGTAGATAGATTCTTGAGAAGGAAGGGGGCATTCTGCACAGCCTTGGTAGGACCTATCTGGAGTATTTTGTGCAGTTTTGGTCTCCCTACCTAAGAAAAGATATACTTGCCATAGATGGAGTGCAGCAGAGGTTCACTAGGCCGATACCAGAGTTGGCAGGACTGTCCCATGAGGAGAGATTGGTTCAACTGGGTCTGTATTCACTAGAGTTTAGAAGGATGATAGATCTGATTAAACTTATAAAATTCTAACAGGGCTGGACAGACTCTTACGCAGGGAGGATATTTTCCCTGGTTGGAGAATTAAGAACCAAGGGACAGTTTCAGGGTAAGGGGTAGATCATTTAGGATTATGAGGAGGCAAAATTTCTTTAAAGTGTAGTGAACCTGTGGGATTCTCTACCACAGAAGGCTGTAAAAGATAGATATTTTTTCAGATGTTAATGGCACCAAGATGTATGGGAACACAGCGGGAATATGGTATTGAGATAGGTCGGCCATGATTATACTGAATGGCGGAGCAGGCTCAAATGGCCTACTCCTAGGTTTTATGTTATCTGGGGTAGGTGGGAATGTGAAGTTGAGGTTAAAATTACATCAACCATGATCTTATTGAATAGTGGAGCAGGCTCAAGAAACCAAGTTGCCTACTCCTGCTCCTAAGTCATATGTTTATATCCTGACAGAGAAGTGCAAGGCCCTGCACAAAAGCACATGGATGGCCTTAATAACACAAGAGGTTCTAATAGATCAGGAACTCTTGGCCTCAGAGATGGGTGTACTGCCAGTGTCTCAACCTCATTCTGTGAGCTCACAGAGAACGTCTCATCAACACAGTCACCCTTTTGATTCCATAGGTATTTTTGCATTTTGACCAATGTTCACTACTGGCAAGTCAGAAATATTTTACCAATAAAATTCCTAGAGCACTCAACAGATAAAATGAACCTCTGCATGAGGGATATAACAACTTGTTTATTACACAACCAACGATCACAGCGACAAAACAAACCCATGTGACCAGCTTTGTAACCTGTGTGGAGTTTCCTCATTTCTTTTGCTTGTGCTCTGGCGCAGTGCTCACCTCTTGCTTGCTGTTGCACTGGAGGGAGGTTGTTGATCTGATTGTCCCGATGCCCCGGATGACTTTGGCAGATATCCTCTGTGCGGCCAAGGCCTTGAAGGTCCCACCACATTAGGACTCCTGCTGAGTCACAGAAGTAGCTTCTGTCACTATGGCAATTGAGAAGGATGGTGCCAATGACAGTTGGGCAAAGGCACTGCCCCATCAGATGTGCCACAAGAGGTGCTTCCAGATGGCGCATCAGCTGCTGATCCTCAGCCATGAGGATCAATTGGTCCTCCTTACCTTCCCGTGAGGTCCAGGAGCTGGTTTAGTGTCCAGGCTCCTAGTCCCTCTGTCACTCTGGCTACAGACAAATCCCTGAGCTCAGAGCCAGGGCAATGGTATACAGGTCAGCGTGCATATCCGCAATAGCATTAGCAATACAGCGGGTTTGCCCCTCCAATCAGCAGTCTTTCCATGGATGAAGTTTGGCACTCCTAAGAGTGGGAGATCACAATTTACGCGGCCTCAATGGACATCTCCACAGTTCGGGCCAGCGCATGCAACTCTCCTGATATATTCTCCAAATCCCCAGCACCTTGCACTGTACATTCAGCATTTGCTGCCTCACGGACGACTCCAGAGGCTCATCATCCAACTCGGATTAAGTCTCTGGATCACCTCGGAAACTCCTCTTACTGCCCAAGGCCTGCTCCACCACACTTTCCGGCAGCTGCACATGTAAATGTGACGTGCCCTCACCAGATTGTGCTTGTCCTTGCCCTAAAGTGCTAATCCCAGCTGAGATGACAGTATTTGCATTGGTGCTTCGTGAAGGGAGAGGATGTGACACTGCCCACTCCAAGGGTCTTCCTCCTCGGAGACAGTTGTCGGTCCCATAGGACTCGCAGAGTCAGCAGAAGGTTCACCTGCACTAGCACACAGAAAAAAGGGAATTGGTATTTCAGAGCCATCATGTGTGCATGGTTACAATTTTCAACACTATTAACAGCATGTGGATTATGAGATACAACACTTTGTAACCATTAATGGATGGGCATCATCATCAAAATGTGGTGCAGTTATGACCCTTCCTTGCCTCAACCTTCACAACCATGTCTCAGCCTTCAATGGAGAAAAACAGACTGGAACTAAGCAGCTGCTCAATTTTCAGACCTTAACAATTTGTACATGATCAGATTTAATGCCATCTGTGTTCACCGCCATCTGTGTTCACTGGCAACAATACTTAATTCAAAGCCTGTGCAGTATTTGACACACTTTACAGAACAAAGTGACATATCAGGATACACCATGGGATCACTCATACTTGGCCAAGGTGTTAATATAGGTTTTAAGTGTTTGCAGTTTGAAAAAAAACTGGAATGAATATGATATGGCCAGGCCAGGAAGTTGATGACTAGCCCATGGGTCAATCTATGGTAAGCTAATGGAATATGACCTTTGGGTCGGAATAAAATAAGTTGATGAATGGTCTATGAATTATACTGTAATAAACTGAATTGCGTGACTTCAGAGTCAAGCTTACATACACAGATGACTTGGCACAACAACAAAATATCAGGATAGATTAGCAAAGTGTATGTTTTGGAATAAGCTGTGGATATTGTGCTAACGGTCAGGTCGTTCCAATTCTGTTTTACAAATTCCAATTGAGTAGGTAACAAGCAAGTCATTTTGTGTTTATGTTGTAATTACAGATGTAACGAACTAGACATACAAGATAAGAACACGGAGTTAATGATGAGGTATCCCAAAGGTATAAATAACCGACAGGAACTGTGCAACTTCGAATTGTCTTTTAGAGCATTCTAAAAGAGCACATCCTTTGTGTGCACACTTGCACAGAATATAACTGTTGCTGGTCTCTACCTACAGTTGATTGTGTCCAATGTCGACAACAAAATGGGCAGCACTTTCATGTGGAGTTTGCACATTCTTCCCACGTCTGCGTGGGATTCACCCCCCAAAACCCAAAGATGTGCCGATTTTGGTGGATTGGCCACGCTAAATTGCCACTTAATTGGAAAAAAATAATTGGGTACTCAATTTTTTTAAAAAAAGATCCTCCCCTACAAGAACAACAACACTTATCTCAAAATGATAATCTTTCAGAAAACAAATACTTCCTTTTGGCTTTGATTTTCACAAAATTGTAGGGTCACCTGACACTGCCCCATGACAGGTGGCCCTATAAATAAGAGGCCATGACAAATTACAGCCATCAGACACTCCCTTCCCCCCAGCACAGATTGGACAAGCATACGATAATCGCGGCCTAAATACCACCTTGCAACCATTAATTTGCTTAATTGCCATTTTATACTGCATGCAACAGGATGTAGTCGAAAATCCATCCACTTCCAGGTGCACACCGAAATGCAACATATTATGCAACATATTATTCAGACCGTCCAATTAAAAAAATAAATTAGAGTACCTAATTCATTTTTTCCAATTAAGGGGCAATTTAACGTGCAGCCAATCCACCTACCCTGCACATCTTTTGATTTGTGGGGGCGAAACCCATACAAACAAGGGGAGAATGTGCAAACTCCACACGGACAGTGACCCTGAGCTGGGATCGAACCTGGGACCTCGGCGCCGTGAGGCAGCAGGGCTAACTCACTGCGCCATCGTGCTGCCCAGATCGTCCATTTTAATCAATGTTACATCCATTGGAAAATTTCACACCTGAAGAACAGACTCATGATGAAATATTCAAAGCTCCTCACTTTTTTGTCTTCCGAACAAGTTCTTCAATTCTGTTGCACAGTGATCTAATATTGCAATTTTGACTACAGGCTTTCATTTGATTATGATTATTCCAAGGATGGTAGAGGAGATGCAGATATCTTAGTGTTTTTCCATGTTTATCGGATCCACAAATTTAAATATATCCAATTACAGCTGCATTCCCCCCTTATAAAGTTAGAAGTTCAGAGTAAGTATCAAAATGATTGCCTTTTTTGTTGGAGATCAAATGCAAGAGTCTCCACATCCTTTTATATAATGAAACTATCACGTCATATGTTCCACCCGACTTCTTGAATAAACACTGTCTGACCTGTAAAGCTCTAGCAGTAACAGGAAACTTCCTCCTGAACAGGATGTGAATTCCAGTTCACTGGTACATACACTGTCCCACCAGCAACCACAGACATAAAATCACTTATTACTGTTCCACTACAAAATTCAACAAAAGTTTCAAGGAGCTGAAAAGAAGAGTTTCAAACCACGTTTCACAATGTAATTGCACAGATCAGGAGATAAAGACGGAGATTTTAACACATTCATAACCCATCCACTTCAGAGTTAAAAACTGGCCCAAAATATCCACTAGCAAATGAAGAGCAAATGACAGAAATGCACAGGTCAGTTAGCATTTGAAAGAGGAAAACAATTGGATAATATTCCAATATGACCCTTCATTGGTTTATTTCTCTTTCAGATGCTGACGAACCATGATTTCAGTTTGTTTTTGACATTTCTTTTATGGCTTGCTTACTGGAAAATGATATAAAATAATTGCAACAGCAAATCCATTCTAAGTGAATGAATTTAATGAAGGACATATGGTAAATACTTCCACTAAGTTACAGACCAATATTCAACACTAACTTAGGAATTCAGCAAAAGGAAATATGCAAAGTATATCTAATGACAAATGTATTATTGAGTAGAAAGGAGCTTTAATCACCAGCACCAAAAATGTATTTATAAATATCTAAAGAGGTCAACTGTAAAGGAATAAAAGCAAACCACTAATGTGGATCTCCTAGTTGTACAGAAAAATTCTGCCAAAAAAGCATAAATTTATCCTTCTGCATTACACCCATCTAGATCATGAACTCTCATAATACAGACATGAAACTACTTATTCTCACAACAAATGTCCACCTATTCATGCTTTCAATGAATCACAGTACCCTAATCTTTATCTTTTAATGAAAAGAACCATTTCTGAAATATAATAAAAGCTGCCCACAGTGACAGTTACTGTATCATACACAAGTCTTTAAATTCTGTAATCAGCAACCACCAGGTGCCATATCACATTTAACACACCGCAGTCAGTCAATACAGACATCCCCAAACACACCAAGACTGTTTTTGTCAAATGTTTTATTGACTGTAAACATCTGGAGTACTGTAAAACATGCATTATCTGTAGATTCAGAATGGAGCAAGTGGTATTGTCTTTTCTGTCAAATGTGTCAGATTTGGCATCTAGTGATGGAGATTAATGAAGTATCATGAGAGTAATATGGTTCTTGAAATGTTCCAATTTAGAGTAGAGCTCTAATCTTAAATTAAAGCTGTCGACATTTAGTGAACCTACATTTTCATTGGAATAACATTATCTCAATCCAGAAAAAACATGAGGGATATAATTAAAGGAAGAACAGGCCATCCCAAGACAGGTCTGAACCATGATTTACAGCCAAATGTATCTAAAAAAATCAACAGCAAATTCAATAATAGTTCAGTTGCTTTAGAGCAGTTAAATCCACATGTGATATTAATAGGCAGAATCCTGTCAAAGTCCCAATTTATGCAAATTGTTGCCAGTTACCAATCTGTTCCTTACATAGTAGCCTTATAGTTAAGTCCTTTTATTTGCAAATCTGAATGTGTGCAACTTCTTGGCCGTTATGTTCTCTGCTTATAACAGGAGTCAGCTGTACTTCAAATTCACTTCTTTTTTGCTTGCTGTGGAGTATTGAATTTGAAAAAGATAACGTCTCCATCTTCAACAATGTAATTTCTGCCTTGCTGTCTATATTTTCCAGCACTCTGCAAACAATTAGACAAATGGATATGATTAAACAATCGCAATAAAGAGGAGATATTTTTGTTCACATAAACAATTCAGTTCCAACTCTTTCCCCTGAACAAATCCATATCATTTAAAAATATTATTTAATTTATCATTTATTCATTTTCTGCTCTACAGTTTATATCCTAGATTTCGGAAATGAACTTCAAATAAAGTGGCATGAGAGATTTAACTAACGGTAAATATTTTTCATTATTTCTTCCTTTATTTTGGTGAGTTTATCAGTCTTCCAATCAAATTAGCATCTAGAAAATGCAGCAATTTATCGATTTGTGGGTAGTCTGTATAAAATGAGAATTCACAAGGATATGAGAGAAAATACTAGTACTCATATCGTGCTTTTAAGACCAACAGACATAGACAGACTTTTACAGCCAATGAAATACTTTTGAAGTGTAGTTATTGTTGTCATGTAGGCAGCAACCAATGTGTGCACAGACAGCAATGTGATAATGACCAGATAATCTGTATTCGAGCTAATGATTGAAAGATGAATACTGGCAGGACACCAGGGATAATTCCCCAGACTTCTTAAAAAATAGTGACAGGGAATCTTTTACATCTATCCAAGAATGTAGATAGGACCTCAGTTTAACAGAGCCTACAACAGTGCAGCACTCCCTTGGTACTGCATTAGTGTGTCAGGATATTATTTTTGTGCTCATTCCCTGGAGTGGGACTTGAACCCAGAATATTGTGACTCAGAGGCAATAGTGCTACCAGCTGAGCCAGAGCTGACACTGAATGATTTAATACATCACTCCCAAAGCTTGCATCATAGTATACAGTAAAGCTATAAACTTAATTTACTGCCTATTATGGTAGCCAGGTTTTCTCAATTTTTCAGTGCGGTTTAATAATAATAATAATAATCTTTATTAGTGTTCCAAGTAGGCTTACATTAACTCTGCAATGAAGTTACTGTGAAAATCCCCTAGTCGCCTGTTCAGGTACACTAAGGGAGAAGTCAGAATGTCCAATTCACCTAACAAGCAAGTCTTTTGGGACTTATGGAAGGAAGCCGGAGCACCCGGAGGAAACCCACACAGATACAGGGAGAACATTCGGACTCCACACAAGCAGTGACCCAAGCCGGGAATCGAACCCGGGTCCCTGGCGCTGTGAAGCAACAGTGCTAACCACTGTGTTACCGTGCTGTCCATAAAACGTTTTGTCTTCTCCTAAGGGGCTGTTGTAATGTAAAAGAAGGAACCTTAACAGGGGGAGTAGACATCAGATCCATCCTGCACATTTTACCACAGGCAAACTTGAATGTACTGCTAGTTGGTGCTGGGTGGGGGTTTAAGCTAATTGTATTCGGATTTTCTCAGCCCCCCATAGAAATGTCTGGCAGCAACCCAAATAACAGTATAATACAATGCTGTACCGACACATAAGAAGCACCCGACCTGCCTACCTAATCCCATTTGCCAGCACTTGGATCACAGCTTCATTTCTTTTTTGCTTGTGCCAAATGATCATCCAGGTACTGTTTAAAGGGTGTGAGGCAACAAGCATCCACCACCCTCCCAGGCAGTGCATTCCAGACTGTCACCACCTTCTGTGTAAAAACATTTTTCTTCAAATCCCCCCTAAACCTGCCCCTCACCTTGAACTTCTGTCCCCTCGTAACTGATTCTTCAGCTAAGGGGAACAGCTGCTTCCTATTCACCCTGTCCGTGCTCCTCTTAATCTTATACACCTCAATCAAGTCGCCGCTCAGTCTTCTCTGCTCCAGCGAAAACACCCAAGCCTATCCAACCTCTCTTCATAACTTAAATGTTCCACCCCAGGCAACATCTTGGTGAATTGCTTCTGTGCACCCTCCAGTGCATACTTCCTACAATGTGGTGACCAGCTATGGCCTCACCAAAGTTCTATACAACTCCAACATGACCTCCCTACTTTTGTAATCGATACCTCAATTGATAAAGGCAAGTGTTCCATATACCTTTTTCACCACCCTATTAACCTGTCCTTCTGCCTTCAGAGATCTAGGGACAAACAGGTTACGGTCCCTTTGTTCCTCAGAACTTTCCAGTGTCATGCCATTCATTTAATATTTCCTTGTCACATTACTCCTTCCCTCCAAAGTGTATTGCCTCACACTTTTCAGGGTTAAATTCCATCTGCCACTTTCTGCCTATTTTATTTTTAAGGAACAATTTAGTGAGGCCAATCCATCCACCCTACTTATCTTTTTGGGTTGAGACCCATACTGACACAGGGAGAATGTGCAAACTCCACACGGACAGTGATCCGGGGCCGGGCTCGAACCTGGGTCCTCGGCGCTGTGAGGCAGCAGTGCTAACCACTGGACTACCGTGCTGCCCATTTGACCATCTATCTTCCTGTAACCCAGACACTCAACCTCACTGTCAACCACCCAGCCAATCTTTGTGTTATCCGCAAACTTACTGATCCCAACCCACATAGTTATCTATGTCGTTTATATAAATGACAAATAAGAGGAGACCCAGCACAGATCCCTGTGGTACGCCAAATGGACAAATGGCAAGGCTAAGACTAAAAATCATTATGTAGAATCAAACATACCAATTTGAGTTCTACCACTCTGTGCTGCTGCAGCATGTTTGGTAATGCTCATCTTACCTTTCCTTTTATGACATTTATCGTCCGGAATTTTACAGCGTGTGTGTGTGGGGGGGGGGGGGGAGGCGTAAAATGTGGTGAGCCATTCAAAACTCCATTGATTTTGGTGAGAACAGAAAATCCCGCCAGAAGGGCTGTAAAATTCCGTCCATATCGTGTTTAGTGTTAAAAAATGTACAATTTTAAAGCCCTCACTAACCAATCGAAAAAACAAATTTGATTAGAATGCATGGACCACTATAATATATATATATATATATATATATATATATATATAAATAAATAATATCTGAGGTTGCTTTTACAACAATGGGCTGTACACGTGATTCGAATAAGCACAACTATTTTCAATTGACATTCAAATTATTGCGACAGAAATGGCAAAAAGTTAATTGTGCATAACAAACATAGTTTAGTAATAATATTGAAGTGAAAATTTATAAAAGGAAATTAAAAATGAAGCAATATGACATTTACTCATTACATTAAAATAGTGATGACAAAAATTAAAGCAAAATATATTATCTTAGGTGGCAGATCAATATCCATTTAAATTATTTTGAGAAATGAAACTGGCATTACTTATTTATTAATTTGTAGACAATGCAGTCTTTTGTCTATACCCAATTAAATGACCAACTGTCCTTCTAATGTTCAGGGGGCCATTTATTCCAATTCTATTACATTGCAGAAACAGTATTTAAAAAAATTTAATGACTATTTGTGAATCCTAAATATGTATTAAGCTAGATGGTGTGTAACCAGTTCATTTGCACTTGAAAGCAGCCATCTGGAAAGGCCAGCATTTCACAGCCAGATATGACTGCTAATAATGCAAGAGCCCTGTTGACTACAAAGCCCTCACACAGCCATTGAATAGGAAGTTCGCAGAACAAACATTAAGTGCTATTAGTCAAACCGGTGGCACAAAATGCTGTCCTATAATGATTTTACTAGATAGGCTCATTATAGCTTTACCATATCGTATATTTTAGACCCAATAGTACATTTTATCTGTGGAAATAATTTTCTATAATATATGATGTCAACATCAATACATTTTGAATTAACTATAATAAATTACACTTTATAGCACTTTAATCTTAATAGAACATTCCAAAGTGCTGAACAAAGACAGAAAATAACCTGAGACAAGGAAATTGATGAAAGATAATTGCCAGAATTCTCTGGCCGTTGGGATTCCCTGTTCCTGCTGGCAAAGCACCTCTGCCCACGGGTTTTCCGGTGGCGAGGGATGGTTTCAATGGGAAATCCCATTAACAAGCTGCAGGAATATAGAATCCCACCGCCAGCGAACGATTCATCACGGAGAAACATGCGGCTGGGGGATTGGAGAACCCAGCCCAATGGGTTGTGATCAGAAGTTAGACCGTGGAAGTATGTTTTTGGAATGCTTTTGTAGGTGGGGAGGGAGCAAGCATGGTGGATGGACTTAGATTGAATATTGCCAAGGGTTAAACCAAAACGCTGAAGGCTTTGCAACGAAACATGGAATGAAAAAGGTACACAGGTAGCTAGAATCATAGTAGCAGAAGTCATCATGTACAGAATTAATGGACTGAATAATAAAAATATAATTATTGGCTACAATCATTAAATGTTTAAAACAATTGAATTATTCCATATATTCAAGGCATTAAATACAATTGAGGGCATAATATTTTACATGAATAGTAGTAAATAATAGACTTAAAAATTGGGATTGCATCAATGTTTATTGATTCAACTTATTCCGAATAGCAAAAGTAGCATTGACATTTTTGCAGCTTTATTGGTCTCCTAATTCTTTGCTTTGCAGGCCTCTGGAAGCAAAATATGGTTTCTTTTTTTTCTTTTATTTATTTTTATTTTTTCTTATAAATTTAGAGTACCCAATTCATTTTTTTTCCACTTAAGGGGCAATTTAGTGTGGCCAAAACTCACGCAAACACAGGGCAAAATATGTTTTCAATGCTATCAACAAGCTTGGATAAATTCAACATGATCAGTGTTCCTCACATCCAAACAGACTACCCACTATTGAATGTTTTCTGTTTGGCAAATGAATTGATGAAATGCACAAAGTCAAATGAACCAGGGTAAGGGATAGTTCAGAAAATTCAGCAAATAATCTTGTTGAGATCAAGTAATTCAACTGAATGGAATCAAATGAAAGATTATCAACAATTAAATTTAAACCCAGCAATTTTGTTACACCACAGTAAACAACAAAATTAGCTACTATGCTATCACCAACATTTCCATGTTTAAATGTGGTAGGCATTAAACCTTGGGCATGCCCTGACAAACTATCTATGATTATTGGTATGCTCACATTGGAACTCGAAGGGATTAATTAAACCAAATTAATAGGATTTAAACATAATTTACTATCTCTCCTCTTGCCACTAAGGTAGACAAGAACACAATAATGAAGAGCAGAGGTAGACCATTCAGTCCCACGCACCTGCTCTGCCTTTTGATCAGATAATGTTTGCGGCATTTAGTCCACTTTCCAGTTTGCCTCCCATAACCTCAAGCCGCTTGCTGATCAAAAATCTATCTAACTCAGCCTTGATCATATTCAATGATCTAGCCTGTGGGGAAGAGAGTTTCACAGATTAACAACCCTCTAAGAAAGAAAGGGCACGATTCAGCCATTACATTGCATCCAGAGTGGAGCCGACGTAACGGGTGAATCCTGCAAGAGCCCCAAATCAGGCTCCGTGTCGGGCCAATCGTGAGTCACCTGACTCACTCCACCAGTGCCATCTGGATCATGCCCTCGCTGGTCATGATCGAGATCAGCATATTTAAATGAGCCATTAGGCTCATTTAAATATCCAATGCTGCTTTCACCCGGGTCCCAGGAGTCAACAGCCACGCTTGCGAGACCTTGACTGGGCATCGTTTAGCACTGGTGGAACATCCCTAAAAAGCCAGTAAAATGCCAGTGAATAGCGAGGTGAACCACGGTGCTGCAGCTGCCGAGAAACACCCTGCCAAACGCGCCTGAAAGCGGACCTGGTTTCATGTCTGCTGAATTGCGCCCAAGGTTTCTCCTCAACTCTGTCTTAAAAGGGAAACACCTTATCTTTAAACTGTGTCCCTGGTTATAGTCTCTACCCAGAAGAGGAAACATCCTCTTGGTGTCCAACCTGTCAATTCCCCTCAGGATCTTGCATTTCAATAAGATCACCTCTCATTCTCCAGTGGCTATAGGCTCAACTTTTCCTCACAAGATAAACCCTTCTATCACCAGAATCAATCCAGTGAACCTACTCTACTTCTGGTAGAGATGAACATGACAGAAATGTTGCAAGATCTCCAAGTGAAACAAAGGGCAGGCAGCTGACAGAAAGGTTTAAATCAAAGATTGTAAAATGTGAAATAAAATACTAGAAACACTGATGAGTGTTTGAGAAGCTTGTTAAAACATTCAGAAAGCAATTTGTTAATTAAGCCATGCCTTAACATATTATAAACGTAAAATCCATTTGTGTGTAAAATTTGTAACGGGTTTTCTATTTCTTTTTAACAATTGTTTAAAATATGTGCTCAAATTGCTGACTCAAAATCAATATTTTCCTTAGAAACATTCAGCAAACAATTCTATTGGTTCTTTCCCCCCACAAAGTGACTCAGGCCTTTGCTACCAAAATTCCCTTAGTTTTTCTAAATCTATATTGGAACCTATCACTGTCATGTAACTATCAACCACAAAAGGTTTTACTGGTTTAAATGCATGTCGTACACATGTCAAACTATTAAAACTTTGGATATCACCACAAAATAATTTTCTAAATTCTAATCTTTATTAGTATCACAAACAGGCTTACATTACACTGCAATGAAGTTACTGCTAAAATCTCTATTAACCCATCATGTAGTAAAAAACATTCATAATGTGTAGCTCAAAGTTAATCTCAGAGTTTTATGTAATTAAATTACAAATCAGAATTATGCATGCATGAAATGAACATCCATTTATGAAATAATATCGTACATTGATCTCCAAACATACCGTTGGGTTCCAGCAGAAGTGAGTTATTTCACCAAAGGATAGGACTTTCATTTATAAACTGCCTTTTAGGAACTCAGGGCATCTCAAGATGCTTTACAGAAAATTAAGCGGTGTCACTGTTGCAATGTATCAAAACATGACAGTCAATATGCTCAGAGCAAAATAAGGCAAATGATGAGGTACAGAGATTGCAAAATATCCAACCACAGATAATTCTGACCGCTTTCTTTTACTTCCAAGTAGCTAGTGAGAAAACAGGACAGGCAAGAATAAATGCTGGCCTAACCACTGACGCCCGCATCCCGTAAATTAATTTTAAAAAAGAGGCAGGTACTGTATGCATGGTTTCTCAGTCAATGGTGATACATAATTGCATGTATAATTCATAGTCGGGTCATATACAACTTTAAAAATATGAACAGGTGAATGAAACCGCATTAAGTACACTATCCTTGGAGATTAGAGCTTGTAATATAACAGAATTACTCAAGCTACTAGTATATATTTACCTCAAGGAATCTGACAATCAGGATGTGAATTCAGCTAGGCTTAGCGTCAAGTAGAGAGTGTCCCCATCTCAAAGCAAACTGTTAAAGTCAGAAAGTTTATTCCCCTGCCTTTGATTACTGACAGGTGATACTAAATGTCTAACTTGGCACAGGCAAGGGTGCTAAGATTTTTAGACACTGCCCTCAAGGCTTTGGTGCAGCGAATGAGAAGTTGCACTTTTCATCCAGTACGATTTGCACTCTCAAGCTGACTCTGTGGTGGTACATCTGGGGGAAATATCTCAGTAGTTGAATGCAGTGAGCTGCACCTGTGGATATGGTTGGAATTCCTCCAACGCGCTCTTTTTCCCCCATAAATTTAGAGTATCTAATTATTTTTTTGGACAGACACGCAGAGAACGTGCAAACTCCACACGGACAGTGACCCGGGGCTGGGATCGAACCTGGGTCCTCGGCGCAGTGAGGCAGCAGTGCTAACCACTGCACCATCCTTCAACATGCTCTTTCAAGGTTATCACCTTCTCTGCATCTCTACTTTTCATTAAAGCCAAACTTAAAAACCTATGTCAAGCTTTTGGTAACTTGTACTAATTATCTCCACTTGGTGTCCACATTTGTCAGGAATGGACTATTGCGATATCAGAACTTTTGATTCTTATGAATTATTACATACGCACAAGAAACAGAAGGCTATTGCAACCTTCTGAAATCTACTTTGTGAAAATAAGCCCAATACATGAATTAAATTCAGTAAATCATTAGCTCAGCATTACATTCATGTTATACTTCAAATACAGCAATTATACTGGTGTATTATTCATGAACATAAGATCCACAGAATGTTAGATTTCTTGAGATTTCTATGTCAATACTGCTGCAACAGCAGCCTCAGACACATAAATAACATAAGCAAAGGAATTTTGATCCTGCGTACTAGCTCAAAAAGTGAATTTAGAAGACATTTATAGCTTCTGCTTTTATATAAAGTGGCCACCTCTGCAACTAACTGCCAAATAAAAATGCTATTATTCTGGAGCAAAGTAGCCAATTGAAGGCTTTCTGGGTTAGACAGCCTAAAATGCTAATTCTTGTTGAAATAACCGAGCAAAAATGAAAATACTTACCAAAAGATATCATACATTTTTAATGGATAATTTTAACACAATAGGAGAATCATTTCCACATGGATAATTGTAACACAATAGGAGAATCATTTCGACAGAAAATACTTCTCAATCTGTCCTTCTCCTTTAATCCCATTGAGGACACTTCCAGAACAATTTGGATAGCAGTAGCCCATGACATAATGGGAAACATAAATCTATTCTTTATACCCTTAATAGTTCACGTTAAAACAAGTATTTTAAGTGAGTCATAAATTGAACATCTTATGGCTAACAAACCATATTTACTTCCACTGTATTACTCACATATTAGGTTCACAAAAGATAAATAGCTGGTTATGACATTATTCATTTTATAATTGATACTGCCACAACCAAACTAAGAACGTAGCTTTTTGAAATCAGAATATAATAAAAATTGAAACCTTTCAAATTGTGTCAAATGTACAGAGGACTAGAGAAATGTTCTAATTAATGTCAGGCAATTATATAACATAGTATCTGTGCTCATTGGGGAGTTTCACAGCATATTTTAGATTTATATATATGATTCATATGTCAAGTACACAAAAATCATTTCAAATACATAATTTGCAGAGTAATGCCTATTTTTGTTATTTTAAACATGGAGATGAGGTGTTTATTTATGATTTCTAAGTACAGAATAACCAAAGTAATTACCTTTATAAATCAAATTCTGTTACATTGTACAGTGGAATAACTTGCCAATTAATAGAAATAACCCATGCCGGTGTCATTAGTAGCCTAAAGTGAAAAAAGTAACCTCTGCCTTTGTACTGAAACTGCCATCTAGTGCTTAGAAAACAGATTAACTACATGGGTATCCATTGTCTACATGAAGTAGTAAGTGCCTTGCAGCTTAATGGGTCCTTTGTAAATTTCTGAGAAACTGAGATTAAAAAGTTTAATTCCTAGTTTAGTACAGAGATACTGTTCTCCTTCCTCACTCCCCCAAAACTAACTAATTGACAGAGTCATTCACTGGTTTATTTCATACTCAACCATACTTTTAAGACAAGAAGGTGCTTTGGTTTGCAAGCATTTATGGCATGATGAGTTGCTGTGTAAGAAATGTGTGACTGCATTCAGTGCTCATATATGAACTGAAACTGTAACTGCTGATAAAGTAAAAGTGTTAAGTTTAAGATGATTAATTAACAATAGTGAATAGAGGTTAGAAAATAATATAAGAAATAGGAACAGGAGTACACCATTTGGCCCCTCGAGCCTGCTCCGCCATACAATAGGGTCATGGCTGATCTGATTGTAGCCTTAACTCCACTATCCTGCCTGTCCCCCATAACCCTCGATACCATTGTAAATCAAAAATCTGTAACTCAGCCTTGAATATATTCAAATGATCCAGTCTTCACTGCTCTCTGGGGTAAAGAATTCCTAAGATTAATGACCCTCAGAGATGAAATTTCTTCTCATCTCCATCTTAAATGGGAATCCCTTATTTTGAAACTGTGTTCCCCAGTTCTTGAGCTCCCCGAGGGGAAACATTCTCTCATCATCAACCCTGTCAAACCCTCACAGAATCTCATATATTTCAATAAGATCAACTCTCATTGACAAAATATCAATATTAAAATGCTAACCGACTGTAAAATAATTAACTAAATATATTATGCTGACCTGTCTCTGAAATTGATATTGGATTTTTCATAATTGAAATTAAAGGACACGTTATTTTAAACACTAAACATCAAGAAAAATATCAAACACTATTGTAAACTACAATGTTCTTAAAGTCTTTGCACTGATTTTGAAGTACAGTATTTATGTTTTTTAGTTGCCATTCATACTTGGACTTCATTACCCTACCATGTCTTTTATAACAGAACTAGATAATTCTTTCCCCAGTGTAAATCCATTGCACATTTGTATCAGCAGCCATTCTAAACCTGAATGCGACTGCCATGGTCACTTATCACTAGAGACTTCTCTTAATTCAAAGAAATGTCTAAAAAGCTGCAATAGTACTCTCACCTTGACAGCAGTTTCACTGCCTTCTGCTTTAAAATCTTCAAATTTCATTACATCGGCCATAATGAAGCCCTTCTCGAAATCTGTGTGGATCTTGCCGGCAGCCTGAGGCGCCTTCGTCCCTTTCTGTCAGTAGGAAGACCAAAGGAAAATTAATTGTTTTTAAGAAGATGGATTACAGGAGAGATGTATGTCCCTTTGATACAGTATCAGGCTTCAGAGAAACTTTGCTTCATATCACTTGACATGTCACATATACAATCAGCCTTATCCTGATATTGGATACCCATTTAGGAAACCAGAGATAAAGTAACCCCTGTTATCAATGCAAAGCAGCAATTTTTGATACAGATTTTGAAGGTGGTATTGATTTTAGATGAAGTAATCTTGTCACAGTGAGCCCAGCTACATCTCTTCTCATTTAAGGTGTCTGAGGCAATGTTTTGGTTACATGATCTGAGACTATAATTGAATTTATTGACCCAAAAGGGCACAAACAGCGTTTTCAAAATGTTAGACAAGCTTTGCTCGTGACATTTCCACAATATGCATATTGGTACTCAAACACTCAAATTCAAAAATCAATTAAATGTTTTCAGATATTAAAATCATTTTCAAGGGAATTACGTTTGTTAGAATGACTGACACAAAAGGAAAACTCTAAACCAGGTTACTTATAACCAAATGGACACACAAATCTTAAAATGAAAAATGAACAATAAAAACACAGTGAAATGTTTAAATATTACTATCTAAAAGGTTTACCACACAATTTTCATAAGTTTGTTCCATACGGGCAAAAATGAGTAACTTTAGGAAATGGGTGAAAATAAGCTTTAAAATTGCCACAGCACTTTCTTTTACATTTATGCATCATAATCTTTTACTACAAATCTTTACAATGTGTTAATTAACCACATTCAGTGATTAAAGCTAAGTTTCCATTTAATTTCGGAGAACTATATTACAAGTTAGCACCCAGCTCAAAAAAGCACGGAAGAAAAATGTGCAACGTTCAGTGTTCATTTGATGAATATAATCTATTATAATCTACAAAGCACAAAGTAATTTCCTTGATAAAGCACTGATAAATGTAAGCATCATAAATCAGAGTTTAGGTTTATGTAGGAGGACAGGAATACAATATTACGTAATTGCCCATATGCTGAATTATAATGGGTCTACAATGTCAAAAAAGGCCATGCAAGGAAATTTGACACATAATGGTAACCTCAAAGATGTTTATCAGAGCATGTTTTTATAAAAAAAAAATTAGACATAAAAAAATTCAGTTTTCATAATAGAAGATATATTGAGTTAATATGAGTACTCACTGATGCTTACCTGACGAAATATCTCTGAAGCATCTGAATAAAAATACACCCATAATTACCCGTGCTAGATAAATTATTCAACTCTTTCCTCCCGACCACAAAATATTTTTTGCACATACATTCTATATTAATAAACTCATTTATATAGGATGCTGTGGTTCCCACCTAAAGAGTTGGGGATAACCCACCCAGAGAAGAACAACTACCCCGCTGTTATTTAATTGGTTGTTAACAGGCTAGAAGTAGAATTTCTACCCCTCAGGATGCAAAGTTCCTCTACCCAATCAGAGGCCCATTGCTCTCAACATACCAGTAGCAGTGTCCACTGCTGGTACTGCACTTGAGTGATGAGGATAGATCAGAACTTGAGGATCGGTAAGGTGAATGGTGGCCAGGGTTTACAAAGCCATGGGAGAAGGGCGGACTACTTAGGACCTCAACTGGCCAATGGCAGACAGCATGTCTTACGGCATCCTCTGGTGGGTACAGGAGGGAACGGGTAGGTAGCTCACTGGATTCAACCTGCCCTACATTTTCAAACCCGCTGGCAGAGAAGTGTTAAATCCAACCCTAGATTAAGAGGTAAAGCTGGCAAAATTAGATGTTATTAGTTTATCATGGTAGATGAACCTTATGCCAACTATAATAATGCCATACAGGAGATCACTGATATCTGCATTTGGTTTTCAATCCCCCAATACATTGTTAAATCCCATTCCATGGCAGATAGTGTTTAATCTGGACAAATGCAAGATGATGCATTTTGGAGGATCAAATCTAGGTATGAATTATACTGTAAATGGTACATAAGAACTAGGAGCAGGAGTAGGCCATCTGACCCTTCGAGCCTGCTCCGCCATTCAATGAGATCATGGCTGATCTTTTGTGGACTCAGCTCCACTTTCCCGCCCGAACACCATAACCCTTTATCCTTCAAAAAACTATCTTTATCTTGAAAACATTTAATCAAGCAGCCTCAACTGCTTCACTGGGCAGGAAATTCCATAAATTCACAACCTTTTGGGTGAAGATGTTCCTCCTAAATTACCGCACTGGTAATGTCCTCAAAAAATTCCACTAAATTAGTTAGGCACAACCTGCCCTTTATGAACCCATGCTGCATCTGTCCAATGGGACAATTTCCATCCACATGCTTCGCTATTTCTTCCTTGATGATAGATACCAGCATCTTCCCCACTACCAAAGTTAAGCTCACTGGTCCTATAATTACCCACTTTCTGCCCACCTCCTTTTTTAAACAGTGGCGTCACATTTGATAATTTCCAAACCTCCAGGACCACCCCAGAGTCTAGTGAATTTTGGTAAATTATCACTCGTGCATTTGCAATTTCCCTAGCCATCTTTAGCCATAGAACCCTTCAGAACATTAACATACTGAGGGATCTGGACGTGCAGGTCCACAGTTCCCTAAAAGTAGCAACACAGGTGGCCACAGTGATTAAGAAAGCCTATGGCATGCTTGCATTCATCACCCAGGGCATTGAGTACAAGAGTTGGGAAATCATGTTGCAGCTATATAAAACCTTGGTTCGGCCACATTTGGAGTATTGCTTGCAGTTCTGGTCACCACATTATCAGAAGGACGTGGAAGCTTTGGGGAGAGTGCAAAGAAGGTTCACCAGGATGTTGCCTGGTCTCGAGGGTGTTGACAATGAGGAGAGGTTGAATAAACTAGGATTGTTTTTACTGGAAAGAAGGAGGCTGAGGGGGGGCGTGATAGAGATTTACAAAATTATGAGAGGCATAGACAGGGTTGATAATCAGAGGCTTTTTCTAAGCGTGGAAGTGTCAATTACAAGGTGAGAGGGGGACAGTTTAAGGGAGATGTGCGGGTTAAGTTTTTCACGCAGAGAGTGGTGGGTGCCTGGAACGTCCTGCTAGAGAATGTGGTGGAAGCAGGCACATTAGCAACATTGAAGAGGCATCTGGATGGATACATGAATAGGGAGGAAATAGAGGGATACAGACAGAGTAAGGGCAGAAGGTTTTTTTTAGTTGGGCATCAATATCGGGACAGACTTGGATGGGCCTGAACCTGTGCTGTACTTTTCTTTGTTTCAACGTTATAACTATCTGACCACCAAAATTCATAGAATTTCCAAATACTTAAAAGCTGTAATATTGTGATTCTACTATCAACTGTTTCTCAAATTAAAATACAAATCTTGTTAATTGCAAGAGTTGTCATAGTATGCCCCCTTCTCCAAGATAAATACTTTCATGCCATCTGACCTTACTTTTCAGACAGCTGTATACAGTAACTGACAATAGATTCAATATTTCATTTCATTCCAACTGACCAGGCCAAAGTGGAAGAATACCTTAGCAAATTAACTCACCTCTTCATGTAAAAAATGTATGTTTTTTTAAATGTTGCCCGAATAGGATGTATTGATATTCAAAATATAATTTAAATGCAAGCTTCTAAGTTAAGTGGAGTTGATAAAACAATATTCATTTGATAGTGTCAACACATGATTAAATAACCAGTCATTTTTAACGCTTTAAGAACGTTGTACCCCAATTTGATACAACTGTGGCAAATCAAATAGAGGGAACAAGCCCAAAGAACTAAATAGCCTACTCCTGTTCCTATGTAGGAGATCTCTGACCACCATTGTGAGTCAGAAAACCAGAAAAACATCTGGAATTGAAGCTAATGTTACCGAGTGCCCTTTTTCTTTAAATTATTCAACACGTAATTTACAATAATACTTTAATGTTCACAAAAGCTGAGAAAAGAAAGTATTTGAAATCTATACTTTTGGAAGCTGCATCATTATGCAGAGAACAATTCATAATTGCAATGAAAGTTTGAAAGGAGAACATTTGTAGCAGCTGCCAAAAAGCCCAAATAATTTAAAAGTGGTTAATCCTGAACATATATTCAACTTTAGTGAATAACTCCATACCCATCCGGGTATAAACAACACGTCAAATTGATATCCTTCATTAAACTTTGATTTGTAAGTTTCAGATTTTACACATGCAAATGGGACCAACATCAAATATTGAAAAAACTGATTTGACATTGTGACATTTAAGTCCAAAATTACTGTTTGCAAGGAGCTCAATTGTGCCACACTTAATGTACTACAAATATTAACCTGTACGAGATCAGCATAAAAAGTGTGAAATTCATTAAAGTACATTCATGAGTGCTACTGAATAAAAACATTTTGCATTTTAACAGCAGATTATATTAATACAATGCTGTTCGTTTAAAAAAAACTTCATGTTACTCAAGTAAAGCAAGAGAAGAAGCCGCACACAACTCAAACAAACTTAGCAAATACCAAATGAAAAGCAACATCAATTTCACTGGCGACAAACCCAGTCACACAGATTAAGCAAGCACAATACTGAGGTGCCTTATCTCTGACCACAGGAGGAGGGAAGATAGTATGAATTTCTTCATCCTGCAGAATCTATGTAATAGGCAGAATCAATTGCTACCTGCCTCAATCAATGCACCCCACTTTCACTGTTCAACAGCTCACAAATAATTAAAGTTAACATGAACAAAACCCCATCTATAATGACTAGCTAACCACTGCCGTGACAAACTTAAAAGTCTGTGATATCAATCTGAATTCAACAGTGTGGAACTGTATATGGCTGACAAGAGACTATGAAACATACCTTTATGGTCCATGCTCGCACTTCATCTGGGCCTGCAGTAAAAAAATATTCGAGCTGCAGAGATGAGAACCCAGTCTTGATGATCTTAGGCAATGCACTGAAAAAACATGAATGTTGCTTTTAAGGTACTTGCAATTTATTTCAGTGCAAATTTAAAAAAAATGTTATGTCAACTTTTTATGATTTTGCAAATGTGTATACCCAAATACAAATAATGTGACACATAAATGTTGTCTTTCGTAGCATTATCAAACAACAAATGCTTTATTTTATGTTATTTAAGCTTGTGTATAGCAATAATTACTTTTTGTAATTTATACAGTCATTAAATATACACATTGAAATGACTAAAATTGAGTGCATTTGGAGGTTGAAACCAATGTGCAGATATAATATTCTAAAGAGTTCTGAGGAAGCAATTCTCGACTCAAAACTTTAACTCTGTTTCAGGCCTTCTGAGTACTTCCACCACTGTTTTATTTTTGAGATTTTAAAGACCCACCTCCCTGCCTGAGCTCATCTAACAGTAAAGGTTTCGCAAGGAATATTGCCCTGGGAGGACACTACCCACAGTCAGACATGAATCCCCCCTCCCCCCCCCCCCCCCCCAAACACACACAACTGTAACAAGGTTATCAATCAATCAATTAGTGTTTGGAGACAAATAATTTTAGTCTCATGCAATATTTACAAGTAAAAACTGAATAAAGTTCCTATCGAATAAAATCCAAATAAAATGATCAATATGGGCATGAGTATGACAGAATACAATTACATATCATATGAACTATACCAATACAAACACACACAGTTTAAACACTGTCTTAAATAATGCATCTAATATTAATAATAATCTTTATTATTGTCACAAGTAGGCTTACATTAACACTGCAATAAGAACTAGAAGCAGGAGTAGGCCATCTGGCCCCTCGAGCCTGCTCCACCATTCAATGACATCATGGCTGATCTTTTGTGGACTCAGCTCCACTTTCCGGCCCGAACACCATAACCCTTAATCCCTTTATTCTTCAAAAAACTATCTATCTTTATCTTAAAAACATTTAATGAAGTAGCCTCTACTGCTTCACTGGGCAAGGAATTCCATCGATTCACAACCCTTTGGGTAAAGAAGTTCCTCCTAAACTCAGTCCTAAATCTACTTCCCCTTATTTTGAGGCTATGCCCCCTAGTTCTGCTTTCACCCGCCAGTGGAAACAACCTGCCCGCATCTATCCTATCTATTCCCTTCATAATTTTATATGTTTCTATAAGATCCCCCCTCATCCTTCTAAATTCCAACAAGTACAGTCCCAGTCTACTCAACCTCTCCTCGTAATCCAGCCCCTTCAGCTCTGGGATTAACCTAGTGAATCTCCTCTGCACACCCTCCAGTGCCAGTACGTCCTTTCTCAAGTAAGGAGACCAAAACTGAACACAATACTCCAGGTGTGGCCTCACTAACACCTTATACAATTGCAGCATAACCTCCCTAGTCTTAAAATCCATCCCTCTAGCAATGAAGGACAAAATTCCATTTGCCTTCTTAATCACCTGTTGCACCTGTAAACCAACTTTTTGCGACTCATTTACTAGCACACCCAGGTCTCTCTGCACAGCAGCATGTTTTAATATGTTATTTAAAGACTTCCGGGTGCGGCGATGACCAGCTGAGTCGCACGTTTCGGCAGCTCCCTGTGAAACGGACTTTTGGGCTCTTGATAGGAGCCCCAACGGCAATTTTAACGGCTGAAAACACCGTGCGGTAAACCAGAAGGGTGTTCCCCCTGGACACGGATGGAAAAAGGAGAGGAAAGTGGCCAGATTGCAGCGGATCATTTGGAACAACGGCAAGGAAGGCAAGCAGAAACCAAGATGGCGTCGGAAGGTGGCAGTTTCATATGGGGCCCTGAACAACAAGAGTTTTTGAAACGCTGCGTGGAGGAGATAAAAAAGGAAATGAAGAAAGAGTTGTTGGCCCCGATATTACAGGCGATTGAAGGGCTGAAAGAGGAACAAAAGACCCAGGAGCAGGAGCTTCGGGTCGTGAAGGCGAAAGCAGCAGAGAATGAAAACGATATACAGGGCCTGGTGGTGAAGTCGGAGATACAGGAGGCACACCAGAAACGATCTGTGGAGAGGTTGGAGGCACTGGAAAACAACGCAAGGAGGAACAACCTGAGGATTCTTGGCCTTCCTGAAGGTGTGGAGGGGGCGGACGTCGGGGCATATGTGAGCACGATGCTGCACTCGTTAATGGGAGTGGAGGCCCCGACGGGTCCGTTGGAGGTGGAGGGAGCATACCGAGTTATGGTGCGAGGATCGAGAGCAGGAGAAGCTCCCAGAGCCATAGTGGTGAGATTTCTCCGTTTTAAGGATAGAGAAATGGTCCTTAGATGGGCGAAGAAAACTCGGTGTAGTAAATGGGAGAACGCGGTGATCCGCGTCTATCAAGATTGGAGTGCGGAGGTGGCGAGAA
This sequence comes from Scyliorhinus torazame, assembly GCF_047496885.1. NCBI lineage: Eukaryota > Metazoa > Chordata > Chondrichthyes > Carcharhiniformes > Scyliorhinidae > Scyliorhinus > Scyliorhinus torazame. The sequence continues at coordinate 123,296,272 of NC_092708.1, forward strand.
GGAGGGCGAGCTTTAATCGGGCCAAAGCGGTACTTCACAAAAAAAAGATAAAGTTTGGAATGCTGCAACCGGCAAGACTGTGGGTCACATATCAAGGGAGGCACCACTACTTTGAGACGGCGGATGAAGCGTGGACTTTTATTGTAGAAGAAAAATTGGAATGATTGGACTACGAAAATGAACGTTTGGACAAAGTGGTGGGACGAGTGGGGGGGGGGGGGGGGGGGGCGAAGAGGGATTGTATGATTAATCCTGCGGTATGGTAACTTTTCTTTCTCCCACAGGTGGTGATGGGGGGAGGTGGGGAGGGAGAGGAGATGGGGCGTTGGCCATGGGAGGCGGGGCCGAGGGAGAGGCGCGGGCTTGGTTCCCGCGCTATGATAATTATGGCGGGAATAGAGAAGCAGGAAGGAGGGGGCGCCGCACGGGGCGAGCCGTGATCACGGGGAGAAGCCGAGGTCAGCCAGAGTTTGCTGACTTCTGGGAGCAACATGGGGGGAGTAATTACGCTAGCGGGGGGTCTAGCGGGGGGGGGGGGGGAGGGGGGAATTACTGGGTTGCTGCTGCTGGGGAAAGGGGGGAGTGGGTACGGGAAAGGATGGGCGGGGGGCACCGTCTGGGAGAAATACAGCTGCGTGGGAACTGGGCGAGATGCTGGAAAAAGATGATGGCTAACCGGCAGGGGGGGGGGGGGGGGGTGGGAAGCCCCCCAACTCGGCTGATCACGTGGAACGTGAGGGGGCTTAACGGGCCGATAAAGAGGGCACGAGTACTCGCACACCTTAAGAAACTTAAAGCAGATGTGGTCATGTTACAGGAAACGCACCTGAAACTGATAGATCAGGTTAGGTTGCGCAAAGGATGGGTAGGGCAGGTGTTCCATTCGGGGCTGGATGCGAAAAACAGGGGGGTGGCTATATTAGTGGGGAAGCGGGTAATGTTCGAGGCAAAGACTATAGTGGCGGATAACGGGGGCAGATACGTGATGGTGAGTGGCAAATTACAGGGAGAGATGGTGGTGTTGGTAAACGTGTATGCCCCGAATTGGGACGATGCCAATTTTATGAGGCGAATGCTAGGACGCATCCCAGACCTAGAGACCGGAAAGCTGATAATGGGGGGAGACTTTAACACGGTGTTGGAACCAAGGCTGGATAGGTCGAAGTCCAGGACTGGTAGGAGGCCGGCAGCAGCCAAGGTGCTTAAGGATTTTATGGAGCAGATGGGAGGGGTGGACCCGTGGAGATTCAGTAGACCTAGGAGTAAGGAGTTCTCGTTTTTCTCCTATGTCCATAAAGTCTATTCACGCATAGACTTTTTTGTGTTGGGTAGGGCATTGATCCCGAGGGTGAGGGGAACGGAATATACGGCTATAGCCATTTCGGATCATGCCCCACACTGGGTAGACTTGGAGATAGGGGAGGAAACAAGAGGGCGTCCACCCTGGAGAATGGACATGGGACTAATGGCGGATGAGGGGGTGTGCTTAAGGGTGAGGGGATGCATTGAAAAGTACTTGGAACTCAATGACAATGGGGAGGTTCAGGTGGGAGTGGTCTGGGAGGCGTTGAAGGCGGTGGTTAGGGGGGAGCTGATATCAATAAGGACACATAAAGGGAAGCAGGAGAGTAAGGAACGGGAGCGGTTGTTGCAAGAACTTTTGAGGGTGGACAGACAGTATGCGGAAGCACCGGAGGAGGGACTGTATAGGGAAAGGCAAAGGCTGCATGTGGAATTTGACTTGCTGACCACAGACACTGCAGAGGCACAATGGAGGAAAGCGCAGGGTGTACAGTACGAATATGGAGAGAAGGCGAGCAGATTGCTGGCACACCAATTGAGGAAAAGGGGAGCAGCGAGGGAAATAGGGGGGGTGAGAGACGAAGATGGAGAGACGGAGCGGGGAGTGGAGAGAGTGAATGAAGTGTTTAAGACATTTTATAAAAAATTGTATGAAGCTCAACCCCCGGATGGGAGGGAGAGAATGATGGAGTTTTTGGATCGGCTGGAAATTCCCAAGGTGGAAGAGCAGGAAAGGATGGGATTGGGAGCACAGATCACGGTAGAAGAAGTGGTGAAAGGAATTAGGAACATGCAGACGGGAAAGGCTCCGGGACCGGACGGATTCCCAGTTGAATTTTACAGAAAATATTTGGACTTGCTCGCCCCGCTACTGACGAGGACCTTTAACGAGGCAAAAGAAAGGGGACAACTGCCCCCGACTATGTCAGAAGCAACGATATCGCTTCTTTTAAAGAAGGAAAAGGATCCGCTACAATGCGGGTCCTACAGACCAATCTCCCTCCTCAATGTAGATGCCAAGGTCTTGGCCAAGGTAATGGCAATGAGAATAGAGGAATGTGTCCCGGGGGTGGTTCATGAGGACCAAACTGGGTTTGTGAAGGGGAGACAGCTGAACACGAACATACGGAGGTTGTTAGGGGTAATGATGATGGCCCCACCAGAGGGTGAAACGGAGATAGTAGTGGCGATGGATGCCGAGAAAGCATTTGATAGAGTGGAGTGGGATTATCTGTGGGAGGTGTTGAGGAGATTTGGGTTCGGAGAGGGGTATGTTAGATGGGTGCAGCTGTTGTATAGGGCCCCAGTGGCGAGTGTGGTCACGAATGGACGGGGATCGGCATATTTTCGGCTCCATAGAGGGACAAGGCAGGGATGTCCTCTGTCCCCATTACTGTTTGCACTGGCGATTGAGCCCCTGGCGATAGCGTTGAGAGGTTCCAAGGGATGGAGGGGAATACTTAGGGGAGGAGAAGAACATCGGGTATCTTTATATGCGGATGATCTGCTACTATATGTGGCGGATCCAGCGGAGGGGATGCCAGAAATAATGCGGATACTTGGGGAGTTTGGGGATTTTTCAGGGTATAAATTGAACATGGGGAAGAGTGAGCTGTTTGTGGTGCATCCAGGGGAGCAAAGTAGGGAAATAGAAGACCTACCGTTGAGGAAGGTAACAAGAGACTTTCGTTACCTGCGGATCCAGATAGCTAAGAATTGGGGCACATTGCACAGGCTAAATTTGACGCGGTTGGTGGAACAGATGGAGGAAGATTTCAAGAGATGGGATATGGTAGCATTGTCAATGGCAGGGAGGGTGCAGGCGGTTAAGATGGTGGTCCTCCCGAGATTCCTCTTTGTGTTTCAGTGTCTCCCGGTGGTGATCACGAAGGCTTTTTTCAAAAGGATAGAAAAGAGTATCATGGGTTTTGTTTGGGCCGGGAAGACTCCGAGAGTGAGGAAGGGATTCTTACAGCGTAGTAGGGATAGGGGGGGGCTGGCACTACCGAGCCTAAGTGAGTATTATTGGGCCGCTAATATTTCAATGGTGAGTAAGTGGATGGGAGAGGAGGAAGGAGCGGCGTGGAAGAGATTAGAGAGGGCGTCCTGTAGGGGGACCAGCCTGCAGGCTATGGTGACAGCCCCATTGCCGTTCTCACCAAGGAACTATACCACGAGTCCGGTGGTGGTAGCCACACTGAAGATTTGGGGACAGTGGAGACGACATAGGGGAAAGACCGGAGCACTGGGGGGGTCCCCGATAAGAAACAACCATAGGTTTGCCCCGGGGGGGAATGGATGGGGGATATGGAATGTGGCAAAGAGCAGGTATAACGCAATTGAAAGATCTATTTGTGGATGGGAAGTTTGCGAGTCTGGGAGCGCTGACCGAGAAATATGGGTTGCCCCAAGGGAATGCATTCAGGTACATGCAATTGAGGGCTTTTGCGAGGCAACAGGTGAGGGAATTCCCGCAGCTCCCGACACAAGAGGTGCAGGACAGAGTCATCTCAAAGAAATGGGTGGGGGACGGTAAGGTGTCGGATATATATAGGGAAATGAGAGACGAAGGGGAGACTATGATGGACGAACTAAAAGGGAAATGGGAAGAAGAGCTAGGGGAGGAGATTGAGGAGGGGATGTGGGCAGATGCCCTAAACAGGGTAAACTCGTCGTCCTCGTGCGCCAGGCTAAGCCTGATTCAGTTCAAGGTATTACACAGGGCACATATGACTGGAACACGGCTCAGTAAATTTTTTGGGGTGGAGGATAGGTGTGCGAGGTGCTCGAGAAGCCCAGCGAATCATACCCATATGTTTTGGTCATGCCCGGCACTACAGGGGTTTTGGATGGGGGTGACAAAGGTGCTTTCGAAAGTAGTAGGAGTCCGGGTCGAACCAAGCTGGGGGTTGGCTATATTTGGGGTTGCACAAGAGCCGGGAGTGCAGGAGGCGAAAGAGGCCGATGTTTTGGCCTTTGCGTCCCTAGTAGCCCGGCGCAGAATATTGCTAATGTGGAAAGAAGCCAAGCCCCTGGGGGTGGAGACCTGGATAAATGATATGGCGGGGTTCATAAAGTTGGAGCGGATTAAGTTCGTCCTAAGGGGGTCGGCTCAAGGGTTTACTAGGCGGTGGCAACCGTTCGTCGAATATCTTGCGGAAAGATAGATAGGGGAGAACAAAGAAGGCAGCAGCAGCGGCCCAGGACTTTGGGGGGGGGGGGGGGGGGGGGAGAGAGGAGGGATGGGGGGGATGGGGGGGGGTGTGGCCTGAGACAAGGCAGTTGCCAATTAGGGCTAGCTTTTATTTTATTTTTTTGTTATTTAATATTTATTTATTTGTTGTTGTTTTTGTTTAAATTTAAAAAGGTCATTATTATCTGTATTGTTACAATGTTGTGTAAAGGATGCACAATGTACTGTGTTGGTTGACCAAAAATTTTCAATAAAATATTATTTAAAAAAATATATATATGTTATTTAAATAATAATCCCTTTTGCTGTTATTCCTACCAAAATGGATAACCTCACATTTGTCAACATTGTATTCCACCTGCCAGACCCTAGCCCATTCACTTAGCCTATCCAAATCCCTCTGCAGACTTCCAGTATCCTCTGCACTTTTTGCTTTACCACTTATCTTAGTGTCATCTGCAAACTTGGACACATTGCCCTTGGTCCCCAACTTCAAATCATCTATGTAAGTTGTGAACCGTTGTGGGCCAAACACTGATCCCTGCGGGACACCACTAGCTACTGGTAGCCAACCAGAGAAACACCCATTAATTCCCACTTTTTGCTTTCTATTAATTAACCAATCCTCTATCCATGCTACTACTTTCCCCTTAATGCCATGCATCTTTATCTTATGCAGCATCCTTTTGTGTGGCACCTTGTCAAAGGCTTTCTGGAAATCCAGATATACCACATCCATTGGCTCCCCGTTATCTACCGCACTGGTAATGTCCTCAAAAAATTCCACTAAATTAGTTAGGCACGACCTGCGCTTTATGAACCCATGCTGCGTCTGCCCAATGGGACAATTTCCATCCAGATGCCTCGCTATTTCTTCCTTGATGATAGATTCCAGCATCTTCCCTACTACCGAAGTTAAGCTCACTGGCCTATAATTACCTGCTTTCTGCCTACCTCCTTTTTTAAACAGTGGTGTCACGTTTGCTAATTTCCAATCCGCCGGGACCACCCCAGGGTAATTTTGGTAAATTATCACTAGTGCATTTGCAATTTCCCTAGCCATCTCTTTTAGCACTCTGGGATGCATTCCATCAGCGCCAGGAGACTGGTCTACCTTTAGCCTCATTAGCTTGCCCATCACTACCTCCTTGGTGATAACAATCCTCTCGAGGTCCTCACCTGTCATAGCCTCATTTCCATCAGTCACTGGCATGTTATTTGTGTCTTCCACTGTGAGGACCGACCCAAAAAACCTGTTCAGTTCCTCAGCCATTTCCTCATCTCCCATTATTAAATCTCCCTTCTCATCCTCTAAAGGACCAATATTTACCGTAGCCACTCTTTTTTGTTTTATATATTTGTAGAAACTTTTACTATCTGTTTTCATATTCTGCAATGAAGTTACTGTGAAAATCCCCTTGTCGCCACACTCCGGCGCCTGTACAGGTACACAGAGGGAGAATTTAGAATGTCCAATTCACCTAACAAGCACATCTTTCGGGATTTGTGGGAGGAAATCGGAGCACCCGGCGGAAACCCACGTAGGCACGGAGAGAACGTGCAGAATCCGCACAGACAGTGACCCAAGCGGGAATCGAACCTAGGACCCTGGCGCTGTGAAGCAATGGTGCTAACCACTGTGCTACCGTGCTGCCCAGAATCACAGCTCTATCATTTTTTCCATTTGCAAATTTAATGTGACATACCACAATCTATTGTTTAAAAAAAATTAATTTAGAGTATCCAATTAATTTTATTCCAATTAAGGGGCAATTTAGTGTGATCCACCTAGCCTGCACATCTTTGGGTTGTGGGGGCAAAACCCACGCAAACACACACAGATAACCAAACAACAAAAATATTAATCAATCTGGTCCCAATACAACCCACCTCATTCTCGAAGTCCCTAAACAATTCCCATAAGCAGAAATATGACCAGTTTAGGAGGTGAATGAGCCAACAACTCATTAACAAGGAGTAAGAAAACAAACAAGATTATAAGTAGGTACGGTCTACATGCTACCGGACTCAGTTGAACCACAGGAACCCAAAACAAACAAATTACTTATATCTTTGCTTCATGTAAAATATATCCAGATCGTCGACTTCCGGGGCGGTGATGTGCTGAGCTGACGCACATCAGGTGGCTCTCCTTTGAACCGGGCCCAAAAAATGGACACTTTTAGTTGAATTTTGCCCAAGTGTCAAGGGAAAAAAAATCCCTCAACAACTAAAGGAGGGTAACTGGGGAAAGATGCCAGCGAACAGGAGCTCGAGGGGCCGAAGGGATGGCAGAAGCGGCAGAAAGTGCCACGACCAGCAGGCGGACAAGATAGCAGATCCATGAGGCGAAAGGTGCCTCGACCACCCAGGAGAGGGGGCGGCCAACAACCCGAGCATCGGCCTCCCCCCCACCACCTGGAGATGGATGGAGGAGTTTCCTCATGAAGGAGCTGAACGCCATGAAGGAGGCGATTGGGATAGAGATCCAGGTGTCGGTCAAGGTGGCGGCAGCAGAGGCGATGGCCACCATACAGAAGGCAATCGATGGGCTGGGGGAAAAGGTGGCAACCCAGGAGAGGACATCCGTGACCTGGAAAAGGCCTCAACGGACCAGAGCAACAGAATCGTCACCCTGGAGGCGTAGGTAAAAAAGTTGGTGGCGGCCTGGGGAAGCGAAGGGGAAAAGTTGAGGGCCAGGAGAACAGGTCCCGGCGATAAAACATCAGGACGATAAAACAACACCCGAAGGCATTGAGGGCAAAGACCCGACGGACTGTGTCACCCAAATGCTGGGCAACTTAGTCAGGAGAGACAGCTTCCCCAAACCCCCAGAGCTCAACAGAGCGCACAGGTTGCTTACCTGAAGCCCAAGGCCGGGGAGCAGCCGAGGGCGATTATCGCAAAGCTCCACCAATACCAGGATCGAGAGGGTCCTGTGATGGGCACAGCAAACAAAAGCAAGCACCTTGAGAAGGACATAGAATCAGAATTTACCGGACATTGGGGCAGAACTAGCAAAACGCGGGGCCGAGATTAATCAAGCAAAATCGGTCCTGTACAAGAATGTGGTTCGTTTCGGTATGCTGTTCCCAGCCAGGCTCTCGGTCACAAACCAAAAGGAGAATTACTTCAACGCCCCAGACAAAGCAAATTAATTTGTCTGAACCAACGGCTGGGACAAGGGACAAGGACTGCAACGATGAGAGTTGTACAGAGAAAGACTCTGAAAGAGCAAAAACCTCGTTGAACAGTGAGCATGTTTGCACGTGACTATGCAGCCTCGTTCCGATCACAAAGGGAAGACTGGGTCTTTAAAGGAGCAGGGACTGGGGAAGGAGGTGAGGGGTTTAGACAGGGAGAACGGGCAGTCAGCGGGCATAAGGAAGGGGTTAGACCAGCGCAAGGAGAAGGGCCGCCACACCAGCAGCAATAGCTAGCACGGGAAGGCAGAAAGCTAGGGGGAACACGGCACACCTCTGGGCAGGGACGGGGAAGGGAGAAGCATGGGAAATGATGGAGAATAGGGGGGAGGGGGGAAAGAGACACAAAAGGAGCAGAGAAAGAAAAATGAGCTGGGTATTGTACAGGCCTCGGCAGGGGAGGAATAGGCTGAGGAAACAAGATGGCGCCGCAAGCAGCCACTTTGGAGGGTCCCAGAACAAAGGGAAACCCCAGAGTGCAGGGTCTCATCCACGTGGCACACATAGTTGACGGCCATGTTGGGTTCCCCTGGACAAAAGGAAACCTGGAACGCAGGGACCCAGCCTCATGGTGAGAATGGTGACTGTGGCCAATTTGGAAGGCCCCTAACAAAGGGAAACCCCGGAGTGCAAGGGCACATCCAACAGGTAAGTATGGTTGATCCCGCAGGAGTGGGAGGAACAAAAACCCTCCACCAGGATTATCACCTGAAATGTTAGGGGCACTAATGGGGCCCGGTGAAAAGATCCAGAGCCTTCGCCCATCTGAGAAGCCTGAAAGCCGAGATGGTCTTCCTACTTACCTGAGGGAGAGGGACCGACTGCAGTTAAGGGCTGGGTGTACCTCGTGTTACGGGTCGAGGGCTAGGGGAGTAGCCATATTGATTAGTAAGAGGACGAGGTTCACGGCGACAAGGACAGTTACGGACCAAGAGGGATGAATGTCATGGTCAGTGATGTCCTAGATGGGTCATCGGTAGTTCTGGTTAATGTGTACACGCCCAATTGGGACGTCACAGGTGTCATAAAAAAGACAATGGCGGAAATCTGTCCTACTGGGTAGCAGAGCGGACAACAGGACAGTCATCTCTCTCTTTAGCTTCACAGTAACGTGGAAGAATTGCATGTACATAGAATTGCATGGTTACTATCCTCCGTGTCAACAATAAATACTTATAGCAATCATTTCTTTGTGTACTATGTGTGCCTTCATGATCAGGAGAGCCATCGAACGCAACATGGTAAGAGGCGGGCTGAAGAATGAGAGGTAATCACAAAAAGACAAACCACGTGGTGGAATAGAAGAAACTAGATGAACAACAGCTCTGCCAACCTGGTGATCTAAGGGGTTGCGACTCCACACAACGCAAGACTGTGAAGTGCGAGATGGATGGTTTGAAGGTACCCCACCAGCTTCAAGTCTCAGGCAATTTGGAGTCACACTGGCGCGGTTTTAAACAGCAGTTTGAACAATTTCTTTTGGCCCATGGCCTACAGGCGCTGCCTGATGAAAGGCTTGTTGCATTGCTGCTAATGACAGCAGGTTGAACTGTACAATTCATTTGCCTTTGAAAACGAAGAGCAGAGCTACGAGGAAGTGATTCAACGTTTTGATCGCCACTAAAAAGAATGAGACTTTTGAACAATACGGTGTTCTGTTCCCGTGCCATGAAAAACGAGGAATCCTTTGACAATTTTGCGAAGGATCTGCCATTTTGAACACGCCGATGAGACATCAGATGACACATGGTCTCGATGGGGTGGCTATTTTGAACATCACAAGAAACGTGGTCTCATTCGGGGTGGCTATTTTGGTCAGCAAGCCCCATCACCATTTTGTGCTCAAGTTGTGGCAACAGACACTCGCGGCAATATCCTGCTTACAAGTGTGGCAGGAAGGGTCATTTTGCTCGCCCATCGGGCAGTAAAGAAGAGCCCAGTTAAGGACCAAAGGGTCAATCACCGGTGGCTGCTGTGGATATGGTTATAACAAATGAGTCGAGCAATTCGGCCGGCCCGGACAAAGAAGTGATGCTTACAGTCTGCAGTCACAAGTGAGGTAAATGTGGGAACCATCGAGGACAGATGGGACAATCCCGGTAATGCTCAAAGCTCAAGCTTGATACGGGACCGAGAGCAAACCTGATTCCGGTCTCGGTGGTGCAGTGGCTAAAGATAGTACTTCACATCGCTCCGGCAGGAATGACACTCAAGGACTACAATGGTCATCAGAATCCAACTGTGGGACAATGCGAGCTAGATGTAACTGTCAAAGATGTAACACTCAAAATACGATTCTCTGTGATAGCGGTAGAGCGTGAATCGCTCATTGGGGTGCAGGCCTGTGAAGGGTTTGGGCTAGTCAAAGGGGTATATACCCCAGGTTGCATGGCAACCCCCCCCGACAAACCTTGATGGAGACAATCTCCAAGATACATCCTCAGGTATTTCAGGAGTTTGGTACCCGACTGTTCACCTACCGCATACAACTAAAGGAGACCGGTAGTGCATGCGCCCAGATGGGTTCCTGTCCCACTGAGGGAGAAACCCAAGGCTGAGCTGCAGCCCTAGGTGTCATTAGGCGCTTGGAACATAAGAACTAGGAGCAGTAGTAGGCCATCTGGCCCTTCGAGCCTGCTCTGCCATTCAATGAGATCATGGCTGATCTTTTGTGGACTCAGCCCCACTTTCCTGCCCGAACACCATAACCCTTTATTCTTCAAAAAAACTATTTATCTTTATCTTGAAAACATTTAATGAAGGAGCCTCAACTGCTTCACTGGGCAGGGAATTCCATAGATTCACAACCCTTTGGGTGAAGAAGTTCCTCCTAAGCTCAGTCCTAAATCAACTTCCCCTTATTTTGAGGCCATAGCCCCTACTTCTGCTTTCACCTGCCAGTGGAAACAACCTCCCCACATCTATCCTGTCTATTCCCGTCATAATTTTATATGTTTCTATAAGATCTCCGCCCCCCCCCCGCATCCTTCTAAATTCCAACGAGCCCACGAACTGGGTAAACTAGATGGTATGCATTAAGAAATGGAACGGGTACATGAGAATTTGCATGGACCCCAAGGACCTCAATGTGAGCATCAAAAGGGAGCATTATCCCATCTCCAAAAGGGAGGAAATTGCGTGCGAAATGGCTGGAGCAACATGCTGGATGTGTCGCAGGGCTTCTGGCAGCTCAAGCTTGATAAAATAATAATAATGAGGCAAGGACAAGGCTGTGCACTTTCAATACGCCCTTTGGCCCGATTTCAGCAAATGCTCTGCGGAATAATATTTCATCGTGCCATGGAACACATAGTGGAAGGGCTGGCGGGTGTCCGTGCATATGTTGGTGACATCATAATCTGGGGATCCACGCGGGAGGAACGGCTCTTTCAAGTGCAGCAAAAATGGCCTCAAACTCAAATCAGGTGAAATATCAAGTCGGCGTGGATACCATCACTTTTCTAGGATATAGGATATCATGGAAGGGGGTGCAGCCAGATGGTGAGCAAATCAATGACATTATTCAGATGCCAAGGCCCACGGATAAAATGGGTGCACTGCGAATTTTGGGTATGATCAACTCTGTTGGAAAGTTCATTCCTAACCTTGCCTCCAGCTCAGGGAATCCATTAAGAAGAATGTGGTCTTCCAGTGGTCACCAAAACATGAGCAGGAATGGAGAGCGCTGGGTTTCCCCAACGACCCACCAAGGAGACCAAAATCTCCACGGATGCATCTCAAGATGGGAGCATTACTGTTGCAACAGAATGAGACTGGGTTTGGCTGCCGATAGTATATGCTTCGAGGGCCATGACGGACACAGAACATAGGTATGCACAAATCGAGAAGAAATGCCTGAGACTTGTTACGGGACTCAAAGTTTCACAATTATGTGTCTGGACTTCCCACATTTTTAGTTGAGACGGACTACAGGCTGCTGGTTGCGATAGTCCACAAGAACCTATGCCAGATGTCCCCACGGATACAACGGCTCATGATGAAACTCCAGCGGTACGACTTCAACTTGATCACACACACCAGGCAAATTTCTGGCTATCGCAAACACATCTCAAGAGCTGCGTCCTACAGACAGCATGAGGTGCAGTGGTTAGCACTGGGACTGCGGCGCTGAGGACCCCGGTTCGAATCCCAGCCCTGGGTCACTGTTCGTGTGGAGTTTGCACATTCTCCCCATGTCTGCGTGGGTATCAACCCCACAACTCAAAGATCTGTAGGTTAGGTGGATTGGCCATGCTAAATTGCCCCTTAATTGGGGGAAAAAAATTGGGTACTCTTAAAATAAAAAAAGAACTGCGTCCATATATGAAGTCTGTCCATGGGTTCAATTACATGTCAACATGATGGCTGCGTTATGCCAATATCTGATGAGAAATCATAGAATTTACACTGCATCGAGTCTGCATCGGACCTTGGAAAGGACGCCCCAATTAAGCCCACACCTCCACCCTATCCCCATAACCCAGTAACCCCACCTAACCTTTTTTTTTGGACACTAAAGGCAATTTAGCATGGCCAATCCACCTAACTTGCACATCTTTGGACTATGGGAGGAAACCGGAGCATCCAGAGGAAACCCACGCAGTTAAGGGGAGAACATGCAGACTCTGCACAGACAGAGACCCAAGCTGGGAATCGAACCTGGGACCCTGGAGCTGTGAAGCAACTGTGCTAACCACTGTGCTAGAGTGCTGCCCTCGAAGCTCATCAAGCTCAAAATTGAAGCTCATCAAGGCAGAATCGGCCAAGGATCCAGTGCTTCACAATGTTAGCAGGAATCTAAAGGAGGGTTGGCCACAAGGCTCCTGCCCCGCTTATTACAACTTTCGTGCCGAGCTCAGTGAGGTGGATGGTTTACCTTTAAGGCAGCACAAGATTGTCATCCGCCACTCGCTTCGGCCGCTCATGCTAAAAAAGCTGCACGAAGGATACTTGGGCATTGAAAAATGCAAATGCATGACCCGGGAGATGGTATACTGGCCAGGCATCACTCAGGACATAGCAGGTATGGTAGAGCAGTGTGATACCTGTCAAAAATGTCGTTGCCGGCAAGGCAAGGAGCCCATGCAAGTGGAAGACGTTGTTGCCAGCCCGTGGTACAAAGTAGGTATGGACACGTTCCACCTTCGAAGGAGAGACTACCTGGTTGTCATTGATTACTTGTCAAATTACCCCGAGGTGGCGCAGGTGCCCAACGCAATAGCTGGCTGTGTGATTCGGCAGGTAAAATCGTTCTTTGCACGGCATAGCATACCATCCATTGTCATTTCGGACAATGTTCCCTGCTTCAGCAATCGTGAATGGATTGCGTTTGCTTGCCGGTATGATTTCAAACACATCATATCGAGCCCGCTCTATCCACAGTCGAGTGGAAAGGCGAAGAAGGGCGTGCACATAGTCCAACAGCTGCTCACGAAGGCTTTGGATAGCCGGAAAGACATGTATCTCGCCCTGCTCAGCTACCGGTCAGCTCAACTGGTAAATGGCCCGTCACCAGATGAACAGGCAGCTGCGGACAACCCTGCCTTCCATGGTGGCCCCCACAGTTAATCGAAAGCTCCAGACGAAGTTCATTCTGCAGAAGCAAAAGCAGAAGGAAACATATAAGTCTGCAAAGGCACTCCAGCCTTTGCAAATATGAGACACGGTGAGAATAGAGGATCCTGATGGCAAAGGATGGACAAGGCTAGCAACAGTTGTTCAGCAAACGGATCCACACTCATATAGGATGCTCACTGGGGATGGCTCATTTTTGCGCTAAAAAGAGCCCTACTCAAGGTGCAGCGACCATTTGTACTCAACCCAGCAGACATGTCTGGGTATATCCCCAAGACAGAAACAAGCACAAACGGTCCAGCACATCCTGGTGCAACCGATGCGTCTGCAGTGGTGCCGGGGGAAAGGTCAGCGATTGATGCAGATGGGGCACACTCACCAGCCCAGCTGGTCCTCAGATAGTCGATCAGAGTAAGGCGAAAGCCTGATGGCATTCAAAAATGTGGCTGTGTCATGTTTCAAGGCCATTTTCTGAAGTTCAAACTCTCTCTCTTTATCTTTTTCCCTGATCTGTATCTCCCTTTCTCTTTCTTTTTGTTCTGCTAGGGCTATTCTTTGTTTTCCTTTCTTCTCTCTCTTTTTCCTCTCTCTTTCTTTCGTATTCAAGCTGCTTTAATTCTTTCTCATGTTCCATTTGTTTAATTTGCAACTGAATTTTTGTTATTTCCAATAAGTCAAACTGTATCTCAGGCAATTTTAAATGCTTAGCCACTGCCATAATTTCCTCATCTTTTCGCATTTTGTCAGGTAATGTTAACTGCAATGATTTTGCCAAATCTAGCAGTCTGCTTTTTGTCTCTGTCCGTAAGGTACTGCGTGTGACCGTCTCCACCCCCAAAAACTTCAGAGCCTCTGAAAGAGCCATTGCGCACAACACACTCCCCACTTAAACTAAAATACCACACCTGAAAAGCAACCACAATATGCTCACCCCTCACTGTCTTTAAGTTCACTAAGCCAATCCAATAGATAGACTTTTATCCCCCTCGAGCCCCCAATTTGTTATGGGCCAGGGTTTAGAGAACCCCAAAGTGTATCATGGAGTTCACCTGACCCACAACTTTTACTACATTGTGGTATGGGGAGCACACGGCCCACTCTACAGCTGTGGTACAGCAGAAATGGAAAAGTAATTTTTAAAGCAAAACAAATGTTTTTTCAATGAACTCAAGTTAACCTTTTTAAAACATAGTGCACATCTTAGCAACCATTAATTCAAATACAACCCCCAAAGACTACAACACTAAGTAAACCTTTAAGCTTTCCTTTTTAACGCCCATACAACTTAATCCAAAACCTTTATCAGAAGCCCATCAGGTTAAAGTCACTACTGAAAACATTTATAATTCTGAATTCACCAAATGATCAAGAGATAGTCTTTTCTTGGCAGAGAGAACAACAGTACAGCTGCTGTGGCTGGCTTCAGCTCCAACACTGAAAACCAAACTAAAACACACCCTGCAGCCTGCTCAAAACCGAAAGTAAAAAGCTGACAGACAGCCCAGCTCCACCCACTCTCTTACATCACTGCAGTGGTAAACACCCATTTTTTAAAGGTACTCTCACTATAGATATGTATATACACACCCATTTATAAACATCTATTTCTTCAAGGTACTCTCACATGACAGTTGGAAATAAGGATGCTTAAGGCATATCATTGCGAGCGCATGTTTCTCCAAAGGAAGGGGCATGTGATGATATGCGCATAGGCATATCTATGTATATCCATACATAGTTGCACCAATGTATATATTTGTATATAACAGCACCAATGTACATAGCCACTGACCAATATATGTAGCGAGTTATGACCTCATGCCATCAGGTGGAACCAGACACAGGATGGATGAGATCAAGGCATTGGGTAGTAGAGCGGACAACAGGACAGTCATCTTTCTCTTTAGTTTCACAGTAACATGGACAGAATTATTTGTACATAGAATTGCATGGCTGCCATCCTGCCTGTCAAGAATAAATACTTATAGCAATCATATCTCCATGTTCTATGTGTGCCTTCATGATCGAACACAAAACTCGCAACCTAAAACGAACTGGCAGAGGACCTGGACCTACTGACAGGAGTAGAGGCACCTCCAAATCAAACACTTTCTCTGTAAGGAGTCGGCAAGGTACCCCAGGGCCCCAAGAGACACTCTCTTAGAGGAGCTAATCAACAAGGACAATAAGGAGGGGGGAACGAACCAGCCTCCCCGAACAGGCGCCGGAATGTGGCGACTAGGGGCTTTTCACAGTAACTTAATTTGAAGCCTACTTGTGACAATAAGCGATTTTCATTCATTCATTTTCATTCATTTAATTTTCAACTGTGGGAACATATATTGTCAGCTACGAGACAAGGCAAGACTACCACTGGATGAAATTAGATGGAAATGGGAGGGCAAATTGGGGACTGAAGTGGGTTGGGGACTCTGGAGAGAAGCACTGAGCAGGGCCAACTCCACCTCCTCCTGCGCTAGGCTAAGCCTTATGCAGTTTTCAGTGGTGCAGAGCCCACCTGACTCGAATCCAAATGAGCAGTTTCTTCCTGGAGGTGGAGGACAAATATGAATGGTGCCATGGAGGCCCGGCCAACCACACCCACATGTTCTGGGCATGCCCCAGGTTCTGGACAGCTTTCTTTGAGGCGATGTCCAAGGTTGTAGGGGTGAAGGTGGAGCCATGCCAGAGAATGACAGTCTTCAGGATATTAGACCATTCAGTCCTTCATATGGGAAAGATGGTCACGCCCTGGCTTTTGCATCCCTAATCGCATGCCGGAGAATCCTGCTCAGCTGGCGATTGGCAACAACACCCAAGGAAGCAGACTGGCTGGCAGACCTGGTGGAATTTCTCCACCTGGAGAGGATCAAGTACACCATGCGAGGGTCGGGTTTCCATAAAGCGTGGGGGCCATTCACCAGCCTGTTCCAAGACCTGTTCGAGGAAAACAGCGACTAAGAAGGGGGGGGGGGGTGGGGTACGCACAAGAGACAAGGACAAAGTGGGGTCGGGGAGGGAAGAGATCCCAAAGAAGGCATAAAATGAGCATAGGGGGCAGGGGCGAGGGGAGTAGGAGAAGGGCCATGCAGGCCCCCCTCACAACACCAGACAACAAAGAATAACACTCCAGTGGAGAGGTAAAAAAAGGGGGGGGGGGGGGGGGAGAGAACGGAACATGCTTCCAACAGGGGAAGGGGGGAACGCTTCACGAACTAGCTTGTAAATATCAGACACACTTGATACACTTTGTACATATCATGTGCCTTACATATCAAACATACTGTTAAAGTTGAAAATGCCAGTAAAAATATTTTTAAAACTGTATCCAGATCAAACAAACTAGTATAGATAGGTACTCTCACAGGCACCAAGAAATTAAAGTGCCTAATAGATTTGTAATGTTAAGATACTGAACCAGACCCCATCCATTTTTTAGAATACCAGTCGTGAATGCCTAACAACTTGTCAATTGTGAGAAAACAATACTTCACCACAGGAGTGACAACTCTGAGCAATAAGTATTTTTCATATTAAAGCAATCTTTAAACACAGAATTAATAACAGTAACATCAAAGAGGTAGCTTTACAATTATCAGTTAAACAGTTCTTAAATAAAAGGAAAATCTTGAACTTACAACCTGCCATTAATTCCAATTAAGCAATCCAATACAGTTCAAATGCCACTTATAAATAAAGTTAAAACAGGTTATTTGCTTAGCAGTGCAGACCTTTGGAGACAGTTCTTTTCAAGAGCAGATACAGTACATTTCTACTCAACATAACAGCATTTGGCAAAACTGCTATTCAACCTAAAATCAGAGAACAGGCTGCAAAACTAGACAGACCTATCTCCTCCCATTAATTACACCAGCCGTATCCCATGACAT
Organism: Scyliorhinus torazame; assembly: GCF_047496885.1. Lineage (NCBI taxonomy): Eukaryota > Metazoa > Chordata > Chondrichthyes > Carcharhiniformes > Scyliorhinidae > Scyliorhinus > Scyliorhinus torazame. The sequence continues at coordinate 123,313,434 of NC_092708.1, forward strand.
GCTTAGCTAGGCCTAAATATAATCCCTCATAAATTATCTACACGCCAGGGCATCTCAAGAAATCTAAACATTATCTCATTTGCCCTTTATCTGTAACCAAGTGATTAAATTCAATAATTGCACGACCTTTTATGACTTCTTAATTACAGATTTAGTAGACAAACTGCATGTATTTTAAACCGGGGTTTTAATAACCTTACTGCATCAGAATATAAAATATAATACAAAACAATTTCTACATTCAGCGCATTCTTATTTAAGAACAGATTCTGCACGTCAGCTAAAATCATTCAGAATGGAAATTTGAAGAAATGCCTGTTAACCTTTGGGTTTTGTTTTCTTCCAGGTACTTCTCTTTCTCGTCTTCACCCATTTCCTGTATCTTGAGTTCCAATGCCCCACTGAAAGGTATGACTAACGCTCTTGGGTCATACTTGTCCACCCACTCCTTAATTTTTACCAACCTGTACACAGAAGGCATAAAAACATTATCATGAGCTGCATGTATCATTGTATCACATTCATTATCCAGTAGTGCATACATATTCATTAGAAATGTTGACATTTCTTTGTTGTTTCTTTGTTGCAATTTTTGTCTAAATGTCTTTCAAGGTAAAGTCATTTTCAAGTAATGACTATGCTAAGAACCCAAAATACACCAAGGTCGCAGTAGACTTTTGCTGAATCTCAAGTTGCAATTACATATTATTCTTCTTTATATGAAAGCCATTATTGGTAATAAAAATTTCCAGATGTAAATGGGAGGAGGGTTAAATTCATACAAGTAAATTATTTAATAGATAGCGTCTTGTCAGTGCATTCGGTGCATATGCAACCACCACGCATGTGCAGACTAATCGTCAACATCATCATAGGCCATCTGCAAATTACCCAGCTTGCCAGTGTGGGGAAGTGGTGAGGACAGGAGCGGGGGGGAGCGGCGAAAACAAGGACATGGGGGTAGAGATGAGGACGGGTGAGATGTAACCTTTTGCAAGCAACTTCAAATTTTTGACCATGTCAGGTTACAAACATCCACCAGAATGTAAGACAATATATGTGGAGTGTTGGGAGGGACCTAGTTTTTTTAGTTGCATTATTTAAATCCCTTCCCCAGATAGGAACTCTGCATTTGGAATGTGGCAGCTTTGTTACGTTAACCAGTTTAAAATGTAGAAATTATGTACATTATAACACAGCTGCCAACCATTGCACAACTGCAGTTAAAAATCTTTCTGAAGGTGAACTGCACTCAAGTGTCTTAAATGGATCGATTTGTTGTGTCATTGTGGCAATATCCTGTGAAAACTGTGACTTTGATGCAAAGTCACTCACTTCAAGCTGAGTGAAAAGGATTAAACACCAACTTCCACTATGGTTTACATCCCACTTTAACGTTGAGCAGCACAGATTGAATCAATCTTGATTTGCAAATGCATTTGTGATTGTCTCAATATGCAATGGACTGAAAGCTTGTACAGTATTCAACCAATGGCTATTGATTTATTTCAGCCGCAGTGTGAATTTGCAAATGGAAATGTGCACCCATGACAAGCCACAGGAAAGCTATTGTTGATTATGGAGGCAGAGATTAGAGGTTTGGGGAGGTTACGAAGGGATTGAAGAGTATAAAGCATTGGGATTGGCTAGAAGCAAATGTTGGCAATGAGTTGTTTGCTCAGTTACTTTGAAAGATTTGGCAACCTGGTAAAGTGTTGTACCTCTGGTGAATGGGGAAACAAACTTACCATTGAAGCATGCTGCAAGTGCAAAGCAAGTGAAAATATGAAGCCCCATAAGACCAATCATCACTTGTCAGATTGGTGTCATGTAATTGTATTCAGAGTACAATGAGAATCCCACTGGGAAGAAAGCCCAGGTTGATAGACCAGTCAGAGAATCGGAAGCAACGAAGATGGCAGAGGCGGCCGCGTCCATTACAGTAGACGCGCTAGCTGTGGTGATGGCACAGGAACTGGAAAGATTTGGGAAGCAGATGGACAGGTAAAGAGATGAAGGAATCTTTTAAAGCCACGATCTGTAGGCATTGGGCCCGATCCAAGAGCAACTGGGAAAGACCTCAAAGGCTGTGAAAGAGCAATATAAGACATTGAAGGGTGTGGAGGAGGTCTTGTCGCAGCAAGAGGTGGTTTGCCTCTTTGAAAGTGGAGTTACTGCTCATGGCGGAGAGTAAAAAGGTCCTGAGGGCAAAAGTGGAAGATCTGGAGAACAGGTCGAGACGGTTGAATGTCAGGATGGTGAGACTGCTGGAGAGATTGGAGGCTTCGAGGCCAACCGAGTATTTCTTGGATATGTTCTCTCGGATGCGGGGGGAGAAATATAAAGTTTTCGCCTCTCCGGAGTTGGCTAAAATTCATCGAGCACTCCAGCAGAAACCACGATCGAATGAGCCAACGTGGACGGTGATTAATCACTTTTATAGATTCCAGAGAAAGGAGTCGGTCCTGGAAATGAACTGTTATCATTAACCAGCCAGTCTGCTTCAAAAGTGTCCAATTGTGTAGAAACAAAGATGGTACTCTTTTTTTTTTGTTGGATAATTCTACAAATATCCTGCTGAGGAATTCTATTCAAATTCTGAAGGATCAGCCGTATGGCCAGTGTCAATTCGCCAAGTCTGCTGGTGCTGCTACAAATACATACGCAGTACCTCACCTCCACCAAAGCCATCTCTACCAACCAAAGTCTGGAGGCCAAATTTTGACGTCATGCTTCTTGGTCATCTTGTGGAGAAGAGCCTGCCTTTTATCTGGAAGTAAGGTCAAAAAAACACTTGCCAAAGAGTTTTCCAAAGAATCCCAGAAGGCATCCAGCTAGTTTTCGGTAGATTGCACATCAGTTTTATATAAAATTAGGTTTAGCATCGCGAAATTCATTGAAGAAAATCTGCATGAGGATGTGAAGACAAATTTCCTTATTTTGAACATCGTTGGAGCACCATAGCAGCAATCACACAGTGACTGGAGTTCTAGCTAGCTACTTTTCATCAGATCGAGGAAAGGTTGTCGATTGCAATCTGGATTCTGCAGCAGTTATGTGCCTCAACACATAATCCTTTATTGGAGAAACTAGGTGAACCATTTGAGTAAAAAACTAACACAGGACAAATTGTGCCTATCTTGGTGGACTCCTGAAATATGATGAGCAATGCAAATGTGCAGAGAAAAGGCACCACATTTGATGAATGTAGATGTGGATTCATGTCATTACATTCAGAGCATGTGTACGAAGCTCTGCACACCCTTTGATTGCCATGTTGAATATTTCCCACATGGTCTCCTTACTGAAAGGGCAGCATGGTGGCGCAGTGGTTAGCATTGCTGCCTCACGGCGCTGAGGTCCCAGGTTCGATCCCGGCTCTGGGTCACTGTCTGTGTGGATTTTGCGCGTTCTCCCTGTGTTTGCGTGGGTTTCGCCCCCACACCAAAGACGTGCAAGGTAGCTGAATTGGCCATGCTAAATTGCCCCTTAATTGGAAAATATTAATTGGGTACTCTAAATTTATTTGTAAAAATAATCTCTTTACTGACTTCGAGTGGTCAACTGATTTGAGAGAGCATTTTGGCCAGATTTGCATACATCTTGGGGGTGAAGTATAGAGACCGGGGTTCGATTCCCGGCTTGGGTCACTATCTGTGCAGAGCCTGCACGTTCTCCCAGTGTCTGCGTGGGTTTCCTCTGGGTGCTCCGGATTCGTCCCACGAGTCCTGAAAGACATGCTTGTTAGGTGAATTGGACATTCCGAATTCTCCCTCAGTGTACCCGAACAGGCACCGGAATGTGGTGACTCGGGGGTTTTCACAGTAGCTTCATTGCAGTGTTAATGTAATAGCTACTTGTGACACTAATAAAGATTATTATTATGCAAGAGTGCTTAAGTCAGTGTTGAATGTCATCGCCAACAATTCACAAGGTGAATGATGAGCAGATCAATGAAGCAAGGAGGCTTTTGGCCTATTCTTTGGAGCTAGAGGCAACTATTGGAGCCAAAGCCAACTAGAGACTTTCAGAACTGGATGAAAAGCAAGAAGAAATATTCTTGTCATGCAGGACACATTTGCTGTCAGGCTACAGAGAATATAGGTACAATTATCGCATTCCTGAACTCAGCGCAGGGGCAGAGAAACAAATGCTTGGAGTCGAAACGTGAGCAAAAAGCCACCAGCATTGAAAATCTCACTGGAATACTATTTGGGCTGCAGGCTTTGTTTGTTTTTCAGCTGTTTAACTGTTTGTTGCATCTCTCGCATAGAGAGTGGTTCACCTATGGACAGCCTGTAGAACACCAGCAGTCATTGTGCATTCATGGTGGAGAGGTTATGCTAAATGCTCTTTCGAGTATTGACGGAACAACATCCTGTGAGAAGGGGGATTTTGTCCAATTGATCTTGATCTATAGATGGCCCTTGTGGCTTTAACAAAGTATTGCTTGTGATGATGGTCAGCATACACGTCAACGCTACCACCATGAAAGCACAACAGCGCCTATACTTCCTCAAGAAACTAAGGAAATTTGGCATGTCCACATTAACTCTTACCAACTTTTACAGATGCACCATAGAAAGCATCCTATCTGGCTGCATCACAGCCTGGTATGACAACTGCTCGGTCCAAGACTGCAAGAAACTTCAGAGAGTCGTGAACACAGCCCAGTCCATCCATCCATTGATTTCATCTACACCTCCCGCTGCCTGGGGAAAGTGGGCAGCATAATGAATGAGCCCTCCCACCGGTCTTACTCACTCTTCCATAGATAGATGCGGGCAGGTTGTTCCCACTGGTCGGGGAAAGCAGAACTAGGGGGCATAGCCTCAAAATAAGGGGAAGTAGATTTAGGACCGAGTTAGGAGGAACTTCTTCATCCAAAGGGTTGTGAATCTCTGGAATTCCTTGCCCAGTGAAGCAGTTGAGGCTCCCTCTTTAAACGTTTTAAAGAAAAAGATAGATACCTTTCTAAAGAATAAAGGGATTCGGGGATATGGTGTACGGGCTGGAGAGTGGAGCTGAGTCCACAAAGATCAGCCATGATCTCACTGAATGGCGGAGCAGGCTCGAGGGGCCAGATGGCCTACTCCTGTTCCTAGTTCTTATGTTCCAACTTCTTCCATTGGGCAGGAGATACAAAAGTCTGAGAACACGCACAAACAGATTCAAAAACAGCTTCTTCCCCACTGTCACCAGACTCCTAAAAGACCCTCTTATGGACTGACCTAATTAACACTACACCCCTGTATGCTTCACCCGATGCCAGTGTTATCTAGTTACATTGTGAACCTTGTGTTGCCCTATTATGTATTTTCTTTTATTTCCTTTTCTTTTCATGTACTTAATGATCTATTGAGCTGCTCGCAGAAAAATACTTTTCTCTGTACCTTGGTACACGTGACAATAAACAAATCAAATCAAATCCAATCCTTTGGATCTCTTGGGCCCTCTTCCCACCTCTCTTCAAACAGATGTGAGGTTATCCATTTTGGTAGGAGTAACAGCAAGAGGGATTATTATATAAATGATGAAATATTAAAACATGCTGCTGTGCAGAGGGGCCTGGGTGTCCTAGTGCATGAGTCGCAAAAAAGTTGGTTTACCGGTGCAACAGGTGATTAAGAAAGCGAATGGAGTTTTGTCCTTCATTGCTAGAGGAATGGAGCTTAGGACTAGGGAGGTTATGCTGCAACTGTATACGGTGTTAGTGAGGCCACACCTGGAGTATTGTGTTCAGTTTTGGTCTCCTTACCTGAGAGAGGACGTACTGGTGCTGGAGGGTGTGCAGAGGAGATTCACTAGGTTAATCCCAAAGCTGAGGAGGTTGGATTACAAGAAGAGGTTGTGTAGACTGGGACTGTACTTATTGAAATTTAGAAGAAAGGGGGGGGATCTTATAGAAACATATAAAATTATGATGGGAATAGATAGGATAGATGCGGGGAGGTTCTTTCCACTGGCGGGTGAAAGCAGAACTAAGGGGCATAGCCTCAAAATAAGGGGAAGTAGATTTAGGACTGAGCTTAGGAGGAACGTCTTCACCCAAAGGGTTGTGAATCTATGGAATTCCCTGCCCAGTGAAGCAGTTGAGGCTCCTTCATTAAATGTTTTCAAGATAAAGATAAGATAGTCTTTTGAAGAATAAAGGGATTAAGGGTTATGGTGTTCAGGCCGGAAAGTGGAGCTGAGTCCAAAAAAGATCAGCCATGATCTCATTGAATGGCGGAGTAGGCCCGAAGGGCCAGATGGCCTACTCCTGCTCCTAGTTCTCATGTTCAAGAAGGGAGAGAAATAAACCATGTCTGTGATGGTGGTATTTCCGTCTTGCCCACAGCAGGGACATCTCTAGAATCGCTTACTTTCTGTAAATCCTCCCAGAGACACGGTGTGCCTTTAGATCTTCCAGAGCAATCACCAACGTGATCTATGTTTCCAAACAAATCCAGGAAAATGTCGAGAACACCACCAGGACTCTTCATTACATTCATCGACCTGACCAAAGCGTTTTCTTCTAACAAATTTAGAGTACCCAATTATTTCTTTTTTCCAATTACCCTGCACATCTTTGGGTTGTGGGGGTGAAACCCACGCAGACATGGGGAGAATGTGCAAATGTCCCACGTTTGGGATTTGAACCCGGGTCCTCAGTCCCGCAGCTGACCAAGGCATTTAACTCAACAAATCACAAGGCTCTATAGATTGTGCTCCAAACATTTGGATGTCCAAGAAACTTCATCCCAATCCTGCAATTACTTCATGATGATATGACTACAACCTGTCACTTACACAAGGGTACGAGGCAGGGGTGCCCGCTGTCGCCGTTCTTGATTGTGCTGGCCATAGAGCCATTGGCGATGGCTCTCCGGGGGTCGGCAGAGTGGTGGAGGATTACGAGGGGACAGAGGGAGCATCAGGTGCCGCTCTATGCTGATGACCTCTTGCTGTTTTTTTTTTTTTTTTTACACAGAGGGTAGTGGGTGCCTGGAACTCGCTACCGGAGGTGGTGGTGGAAGAAGGGACAATAGTGACATTTAAGGGGCATCTTGACAAATACATGAATAGGATGGGAATAGAGGGATACGGACCCAGGAAGTGTAGAAGATTGTAGTTTAGTCGGGCAGCATGGTCGGCACGGGCTTGAAGGGCCGTACATTTCCTGTGCTGTACATTTCTTTGTTCTTTGTATATTTCGGATCCATTGGAGAGTATGGGAAGTATTATGGGCTTGCTGGGGAGGTTTGGAGGGTTCTCGGGGCACAAACTGAATGTAGGGAAAAACGGGTATTCCCGGTGAATGCGCTGGGACAGCGGGCTAATTTAGGGGGAATGTAATTTACGGTAGCGAGGGATAGGTTTAGGTAATTGAGGATTCACGTAGCGAGGGAATGGACGGGGCTCCATATGTGGAACTTAACGAAGTTGGTGGAGAAAGCCAGGGAGGAACTTAAGAGATGGTACACTGCACTTACCGTTGGGGTGGGGGGGGCAGGGTCCATGTGATGAAAATGAATATTCTGCCAAGGTTCTTGTTTATCTTTCAGGCTCTCCCAATCTTTATACCAAAGGCCATTTTTTGGAAAGTGGACACTATCATTTCGGACTTTGTATGGGCGGGGAAGGTGCCGAGGGAGGGGAGGACCCTGATACAGAGGCAGAGGCAGCAGGGGGGTTGCTGCTGAACCTTCTTCATTATTACTGGAATGTGGAAAAGGTGTGGTGATGGTGGGAAGGAGAAGGGGTAGAGTAGGTTCGGATGGAGAAGGAATCTTGTAAGGGGTCCAGTTTAACGGCTATGGTGACGGCAGTGTTGCCAATGGCGCCGAGTAGGTATTCAGGGAATCCGGTAGTGTAGTCCATGGTGAAGGTTTGGAATCAGTTGAGGAGGCATTTTAGGCTGGTGGGGATGTTGGTGCTAACGATGCTGTGCGAGAATCATGGATTTGAGCCGGGGGGGGGATGGATAGTGTATACAGGATTTGGGGGGGGGGGGGGGGGGGAAGTGCGGCTGGTCAAGGTGAGGGATTTGTATTTGGGGGAAGGGTTTGCCAGTCTGGAGAAGCTAAGGGAGAGGGTTGAGATGCCAAGGGGGAAGAGAGTTCAGGTATCTGCAGGTTAGAGACTTTGCGCGAAAGGTCTGGAAGGGGTTCCCTAGGTTGCCGGGATACACCCTGCTGGAACGACTGCTGCTTCCGGATGTGGAAGGGGAGGGAAGAATTGGGGATATATACAAGTAGCTGGGGGGGCAGAGAGGCGAGTGGGTGGTGAAGATCAAGGAGAAATGGGAAGCGGAGTTGGGTGGGGAGATCAATGGGGAGTACGGAGTGCAGCACTGAGTAGGGTAAACAGGACCTCCTCTTGTGCAATGTGAGCCTGATACAGTTTAAGGTGGTGCACAGGGTGCATATATCTCGGGCGAGAATGAGTGGGTTCTTTCAGGGGGTAGCACACAAGTGTGAAAGGTGTGGGCGGGGGCTAGCGAATCACGCGCACATATTTTGGGGTTGCGAAAAATTGGTAAGATTCTGGGAGGGCGTGTTCACGGTCTTAGCCAGGATAGTGGAGAAGGAGGTGAACTCGGACCTCTTGGTGGTGGTATTAGGGGGATTCAGAGAAGCCAGAGCTCATGCAGAGGAGGAAGGCCGAGGTCGTGGCCTTCGCCTCTCTGATTGCATGGCGGCAAATGTTGCTGGAGTGGCAGTCAGCATCGCCACTGGGGGTAGCGGCATGGTTGGATGACCTGTACGACTTCCTGCGGTTAGAGAAGATAAAGTATGAGTTAAGGGCCTCAGCAGGAGAGTTTGAGAAAAGGTGGGGGATGTTTGTGACCGTGTTTGAGGAGTTGTTCGTCGCAGAGGGAAGGGTGGAGAGGGGGATGAAAAGGGGGGGAAAATCTGTACAGACTGTATAGTTGATTGTTGGGAAGTATGTTTCCAGAGTGTTTATTCGCTGTAACCTGTTTTGATGCATGTTTGTAATAAAATACATTTTTTATTTTAAAAAATGACTACAACCTGTCTTGAGTGTGAGATTTGAAATGGACACCCTCATATTGTAGACTGGAGTCAAGCAAGGCTGTGGTGTTTATTTACAACCCTCTTTACAGTGGCCACTCAGCTCTGGTTTCGATCTTAATTACTTTCTAGATTGAAAACTCTAACTTCAGTCACCTCCATGACAAAACTAAACTGCCCACAAAAATATTGGGCTGGATGCTCCAATCCCCGACGCCGAAATCGCAAGCAGCACTACAGCAACACAGCCCTAAAAAAGGGTGAAGCCTCCAGGCCAGGCCCTCCCACCATCTGTTTGTCTCGTCCTGTGGAGCTGTACGCTGGGACTACCCTCCTCCCTCAGGTTACAACACGGCAATTTTAGGCTGTAGTTTTTTACTGCATCTGTCACAACTGTGAAAATTGATGACACTGTTACTATGGCTATCACAAGTGTACATTCTAATCACATTTCTTGTATGTTCATTTCAAGGATGTATTTTATTTGTATCTGTTATTTTGGCAGTGTACTTGGATTCTGTGTTTGATATGATTGTTCGTCATCAAATGAAAATTTTCAACAACATTTTTTTTTAAAAAGGTAAGGACCACCAATCCATCTGCTCTGAAATACTTTTGTCCATTCACTCGCCAGCTCACTCAAGCAAGGTTCACAAAAATAATCCTATAAATCAGGGGTTATCACAATCAGGTAAGTCTGCTGGGGATAGAAGCTTTTTCCCTGCTGCTAAGGATGTGAAGCTGGCAATAGGCCAGTAGGGAGTAAGGTAGCAAATTGCATCTGCATACCCTTCAACAATGTAACAAAGCTGTCTGTGCAAGAAATAGCCAGACTTTGGGAAATGCGGACACGGTGGTGTCCTACCACACAAATTGCTACACTCTCAGCATCACTAAGAATCAAAATGCTGAGCACAGCAGGAAGAAGTGAAACTTAATACCAGTTGGGGCATGAGTGGGAGGTCGAGCCAAGATATGGAAACGGTTCTGCAGAATGGCCCACCGTGAAGTCCCGTGAAGCTGGCATCTTAGTCGTGGGACTGGTACTCAATTAACAGTATAGACTGAGCAAGCCAGGGAAAGCTGCACACACTGTTAATGTTATGATAAGGCAAACTGGGAGAAATCAAGCTGGGGCCTCTCAGGGAATCAATGGCATATCATATAAGGCAAACCTTGAAGCTAATAAAGTGAAGTGAATCAAGTGGTCAGAGATGGAGAGCTCCAATCCCTCAAAGATTCGTGAACTGTGTCTCTCCCTCCCCCACCTTGCCTTTCCTTCTTTCCCCACTGTTATAACCTGCCTGCTTACCATTGGCTGGGGATTAATGACAATCCCACAATCCTGTGGGCGTATGAGCTTCCCCAATGAGGGGGGGGGCGGAGAAACCATTAGTAAACTCCAAGTATAAATAAAGCTGGCCAGTTTGGAACCAGCAGGAAGGGAAGTTGCTGCTGTTGTTATATATATGTTATAGTAATTAAATGTTATTACTTTGTATCCTTAAAACTCGTGCTGGATTCTTCGTGGCCCTCACAAAACTGGCGACGAGGGTTAAAGTGAATAGCTGTCTACACTGCTGAAGCCACCTCCCTGGATTTTTGTTGGATACAGGTTGGAATTTGTTTTCTATTATACCATGCCTCTCTACGGACGTTTGGATGTTTTTGATGCTGCGCTGGAAAGCTGGAACCAGTACGCACAACGGATGCGTTACTATTTCCGGGCAAACAATATCACCGAAAACGAGCACCAGGTGGTCATATTGCTCACCGCCTGCGGCCCGCATACGTTTGGGGTGATTAGGAACCTTACGTACCCAGCTGCGCCGGACACAAAAACGTTTGATGAACTTGTGAACATAGTGGGGCAACATTTTAACCCAACCCCGTCCACGATAGTCCAGCGTTATCGGTTTAATACCACTGAGAGGACCCCTGGAGAATCCCTTGCCGATTTTCTATCCAGGCTACGCAGGATTGCGGAGTACTGTGACTATGGTGAGACCTTGTCAGAAATGTTACGCGACCGTTTGGTTTGCGGTATTAACAATGCGGCCACCCAGAGAAAGTTGTTAGCTGAGCCAACATTGACTTTTCAACAGGCCATTCAAATAGTATTGTCCCGAGAGAGCGCAGAACGAGGAGTGCAGGAGCTACAGGGAATGGAAGTGCATGCCTTGGGGCGCAACCCCTTCCGTCCGAAAACGTCCCCCCGCACTCCTGCGGTACCTTGGGCGAGGCGACGTCCGGACCAACGCCAGTGGCCGTCGGACATTCCTCCCCGAAGGGAGCCTTCTCCAGAACCAATGGATGAGGAGCCATGTCCGTGTCAGACTTGTAGGCACCGACCCCGTCGTGGACGCCGGTCCTGGGGGCGCCAGAGGCGCCGTCGTTCCGACCGAAACTGGGACCAGCCCAGGGGCCGTACCTTCCATGTGGATGAACCTGCGGCGACTACTCCTGAGGACGTGGAGACAGAGGATGACTGCCTACAGCTGCATTGTGTGGCAGCTCCCCGTGTGGCCCCCATTAAGGTGACAGTATGGGTCAATGGTCACCCGCTTGAGATGGAGTTGGACACTGGTGCAGCGGTCTCCGTGATTGACTGAGGTGCTAGGAGGATACCCAGATGTATTCCAGCCTGGTTTGGGGAAAATAAAAGGGGCCGTAGCCCGTATCCAAATCGAACCAGGAGCCACACCGCGCTATTTCCGGGCGCGCCCAGTGCCTTACGCCTTGCTCGAGAAGGTAGAAGGGGAGCTCACTCGTTTGGAGAGTTTGGGTATTATCAGGCCCGTCCGTTTTGCTGACTGGGCAGCACCAATTGTACCTGTAATGAAGACAGATGCCACAGTTCACTTGTGTGGCGACTATAAACTTACAGTGAATACGGCTTCCCGACTCGACCGATATCCAATGCCTCGCATAGAGGATCTCTACGCGAAGCTTGCAGGCGGACTCTCCTTCACAAAATTAGATATGAGTCACGCCTACCTACAGTTGGAGCTGGACCTTGCCTCCCGACCATATGTAACGATTAATACACACCGGGGCCTGTATGAATATACACGGTTGCCCTTTGGAGTATCCTCTGCCTGCACTATTTTTCAACGTGTTATGGAAGGCATTTTGAGAGGTTTACCACGTGTTGCTGTCTACTTAGATGGCGTTTTGATTACAGGGACGTCGGAGCAGGAACATTTGGAAAATCTGGAGGCTGTCCTTAGACGCTTTTTGGAGGCTGGAGTCCGTTTACGTCGCACAAAGTGCGTATTTCAGGCAAAGGAAGTAGTCTACCTAGGTTATCGGGTGGACCGCGAAGGCTTGCACCCCATCGCAGAGAAGGTGCGTGCGATTCAACATGCCCCCGACCCGACTGACACTTCGCATCTTCGTTCTTTTCTCGGTCTCGTAAACTATTACGGGAAGTTCCTCCCCAATCTGGCAAATACGCTGGCCCCGTTGCACCTTCTGCTAAAGAAAAATCACACCTGGGTTTGGGGTCAGCCGCAAGAAACCGCTTTCCGGCGGGTAAAGCAACAATTGTCGTCGTCTGGGTTACTAACCCACTATGATCCTGGAAAGCCTTTGCTCGTCACATGTGATGCATCCCCGTATGGTATTGGGGCCGTCCTGTCCCCCAAGATGGAGAATGGGGCCAAGCGACCGATAGCTTTCGCCTCCCACACATTGACTGCAGCGGAGAAAAAGTACGCACAGATCGAGAAGGAGGGCCTGGCAGTGGTTTTTGCGGTGAAACGCTTCCACCAGTACGTGTATGGCCGCCATTTCACTATCGTGACTGACCATAAGTCTCTGCTGGAACTTTTCAGAGAGGATAAGCCAATACCGCCCATTGCTTCCGCACGGATCCAGCGCTGGGCTTTGTTGCTTGCTGCATACGAGTATTCTCTGGAGCACAAACCAGGAATGCAGATAGCAAATGCCGACGCACTGAGCCGATTGCCTTTATCGACCGGCCCCATGTCGACCCCCACGACTGGTGAGGTTGTTGCAACCCTAAATTTTATGGACACCTTGCCTGTCACGGCATCACAGATCCGTGAGTGGACCCAGACGGAGCCAGTCCTGTCATAGTCCTGTATGGTGGGCAGCATAGACAGCTCCCAGGCGAGTTGCGGGCATTTTCCTCCAAGCTGTCAGAATTCAGCGTGGAAGACGGCATCCTCTTGTGGGGGACGCGTGATTGTCCCGGAAAAAGGCCAGGAGCTGATACTAAGAGACTTGCACAATGGGCATCCAGGTGTGACCAAAATGAAAATGTTGGCCCGGAGTTATGTCTGGTGGCCAGGCCTCGACACCGACATTGAGAAGGTGGCCAGGAGCATCAGAAGCTTCCGCCGGCCGCGCCCCTACATCACTGGGAATGGCCAGGGCGGCCTTGGGCACGCTTGCATGCTGATTTCGCAGGTCCTTTTCAAGGATCCATGTTCCTTCTAGTAATCGACGCCCAGTCTAAATGGCTAGCGGTGCATAAGATGCAGGGGACAACGTCCTGCGCAACAATTGAAAAGATGCCTTTGTCCTTTAGTATGCATGGCCTCCCCGAGGTGCTGGTCACGGATAACGGCACTCCATTCACGAGTGAGGAGTTTGTGAGGTTCATGAAGATGAATGGCATACGCCATATTCGCACTGCCCCTTACCACCCGGCTTCAAATGGGTTGGCAGAGCGCGCAGTGCAGACATTCAAAAGAGGCCTAAAGAAGCAGTCTTCCGGATCAATGGACACGAGACTGTTTACGTACAGGACCACCCCCCACGCGGTGACTGGGGTAGCTCCCGCAGAACTCCTAATGGGCCGGAGATTCCGCACCCGCCTTAGTATGGTTTTCCCGGACATCGGCGCAAAAGTACGCCGCACACAAGAACGGCAGGGACAGGGATTTTCTTGGCATCGGCCGATTCGGCAGTTTGCACCCGGTGACCCAGTGTTCGTTCGGAATTTTGCTGGTGGTGCCCCGTGGGTTCCTGCCGTAATCTTTCGCCAAACGGGCCCTCTATCTTACCAGGTGCAAGCCCAGGGTAGTCTCCAGCGCAAACATGTAGACCACGTTCGGTCCAGAAGACTATCCCCTCCAAAGATTCCCCGCCCCCGGAGCTCATTTCTACAGCCGCAGAGACCAGGGACAAGGGAAGGTAGTCCTCACAATCTTCCACTGGTGCCTCACTCAAAGCCTGCGCAGGTCGTTACAGAACCGAATGGAGATAGAGACGCTGACATGACGGAGGCAGCAGAATCTGACTCCGAGATGGAGACACAGGACGCATCAGAGGGGGAATCCTCGGGTCCTCGGGCCGTGGATGTACAACCGTTATGCCGTTCATCACGGAAACGCCGGTCTCCCTCTCGTTACACGCCGCCTGATCCAGTGCCGCGTGCAAATGGTGTCTGGCCTGCGGCAAAACGAGTCCGACGCCCTCCTTTGCCAGGGTCTTCGGTGGATTCCTTGGACTTTGGGGGGGGGGGGGGGATGTTATAACCTGCCTGCATACCATTGGCTGGGGACTAATGACAATCCCACAATCCTGTGGGAGTATGAGCTTCCCCAATGAGGGGGGGGCGGAGAAACCATTAGTAAACTCCAAGTATAAATAAAGCTGGCCAGTTTGGAACCAGCAGGAAGGAGTGTGCAGCAAAGGAAGTTGCTGCTGCTGTTATATATATACGTTATAGTCAATAAATGTTATTACTTTGTACCCTTAAAACTCGTGCTGGATTCTTCGTGGCCTTCACACCCACCCTGCCTCTGCTTAGCAGCAACAGGACGCAAAACAAGTACAGGAGACCAGGCAACAAGGGCAAGGGAAGTGCAAGTCTCCACACATCCTAGAGCATACAGGGTAGGTAGACACATGTCAACAGACAGTGCCTGAACAGACAATGCGTCTCAAGGATGATAGTCACTCTCCTCTGGGGCCCGAATGCAGGGCAATCTACGTCCACAGGGCGACAGAGAGCAAGTGATTCCAGTGGTTTTGCAAGTCACTGCAGCAATGAAGTGGTATGACTCTGGTTCCTCCCAGGGGTCAACAGGTAACATTTTCAGATCTCCCCGGCTGCATAAAGGAGATCACAAATGCACGGCACAAGAGTATTGGGAAGCACACAAGATTCAGAACAGATGGGGACACCCAGACAGGTGGGGGGTGGGCAATGGGATTCACAGTAGGTTCCGAGTGTGATAGGCTGCAGCCATGTGACTGTATAGACACCATCAGAATAGCTGGCAGCATTTAATCAACAGAAGAGGCTTCTGTTTGCTAATGTGCAAGCCGTCTGTGGTCACAGAAAGTGAATAATGCATTACTTCAGCCTTAATTATCTTTCTACTTGTTGCATTAATTACTACCCTGTGGGCGATTAAATATGGGGCTGGATTCTCCCAAAGTGGGACTTTGTCCCCACGCCGGCGTAAAAACGCTAAAGTTTTTCTCTAGAGATTCCTGGAGAAAAGATCAGCTAATTCAATGCCCTGCAGGGGGCTAGCAGGGACCCGGAGTAATTCTCGCAGCTTTAGCTGCGGATATTGGCCCCCGCTCTTCCGGTTTGGAGTGCACGGCAGCGGCCGCGCCGAGTTCCATGGCGGGCTCGGACCGCGGAGCCAGACGCAAAAATTAGACCCCCGATTGGCCGCGTTCCCGAGCATCTGGCCGTGCGGATCTAACCCCCAGCCCTGTAAAGCCCCCCCCCCCCCGCCCCCCCCCCCCCCACCCCGGTGTCTGATCCCCCCGCCCCTGACCAGGGCGGCCTCATGGACTGAGTCCACAGCCGCCACGCCAGCATCCAGACAGGCAATAGGTGATTAGTTCCACGCCGCCGGGAACTCAGCTGGTCGGGAGCGGAGGAATAGCTGGGCTGGCCTCAATCAATGGGCTCCCAGCCACGCAGCGTACTCCGCGATCACGCCGATTTTCGGGTCCCGGAGAATCACTGGACTGGCGCTGGGCCCAATTTCAGCGTGGAAGTGAATTCTCCGCAGCCCTGCGCCGAACCCGATTTTGTCGCGGGGCTGCGGAGAATCCAGCCCATGGTACTTATTAACCAAACTCAACCAACAGAAGATTTCTTTCCAGACCTTCCTTCCCAGGACACCAGTGCAAATTTTACTGTGGATGTTACAATTTTTTTTTCTAGAGAAAAAACTTATAACGGCACAACCAAAGGGCAGCACGGTGGCGTAGTGTTTAGCACTGCTGCCTCGCGGCACCGAGGACCTGGGTTCGATCCCGGCCCCGGGTCACTGTGCATGTGGAGTTTGCACATTCTCCGCAAGTCAGCGCGGGTCTCATCCCCACAACCCAAAGATGTGCAGGATAGATGGATTGGCCACGCTAAATTGCCCCTTAACTGAAAAAAATATGAATTGGGTACGCTAAATATATTTTAAAAAAATAATGGCACATCAACTCTCACTAAGGTACCTCTTCTTTTTGGCATCATTTCAATACCTCAGCCTCAACTACTTGTGTTATCACAAGGCTCTATTTATCAGCCTAAACAGGTTGAGTTCGACATCTCAATCTTAGCTAAGACTCTTGAAATTAAATCAGCTCAAAGGGAAGATGAACTCGTTACACCACTTAATGCAATTATGAATAACCTCAATCCAGCTTTCCAGATGTTATCTGGAGATCCTGGTGAAAAGACATGGATTAAGGAAAGCAATGACGTAGTGGTGTTGTCATTTGACTCGTAGTCCAGAAATCCAGGGTAATCGGATTCTAATCCTATCATGGCAGATGGTGAAATTTGAATTGAATAAAAATCTGGAATTGAAAGTTTAACGATGACTATGAAATCATCGTCGATTGTTGTAAATAAAAACCATCAGGTTCACTAATGTCCTTTAGAGAAAGAAATCTTCCATTTTTATCTGTTCTGGCCTACATGTGACTCCTGATCCACAGCAATGTAGTGGACTCTTAAATGCCCACTAAGGGCAATTAGGTTTGGGCAATAAATGCTGGCCTTGCCAGTGATGCCCACATCCCGTGAAATAATTTTTAAAGGGGCAATGTTTTGAGCAGGTGGGACATTGCTATTTTATTTATTTTTTTAAAAATTTAGAGTACCCAATTAATTTTATCCAATTAAGGGGCAATTTAGCGTGGCCAATCCACCTAGCCTGCACATCGTTGGGTTGTGGGGGCAAATCCCATGCAAAGACGGGGAGAATGTGCAAACTCCACACGGACAGTGACCCAGAGCCAGGATCGAACCTGGGACCTCGCCGCTGTGAGGCATCAGGGCTAACCCACTGCACCACCGTGCTGCCATACATTGCTATTTTATTGACTGGTGTCAGCAGAAAACTTATGCTCACACTAATGGGATTGGAAAATATCCGGTCTGCATTTCCGATCACTAACCTTCGATTGCTACAACATCTTCACCGTATGTTCCCATGAGGGTATGATGTGGAATCATTATGAAATTGTCCTAAGAATCAGGTGTGTTCAGATCCACATATCCTGTTCAGTAACATGACCCTCATTCAACTTCATCGGCCTTTGGCACCAGAATAAACTTATAATTTTACTCCCTGTAGATGGTGGATGTTCTTACAATCGAACAATATTTTGTTCTCAAAATTTTACCGAGTCTTTTAAGAATAATTGGAGTTATGATTCAAGCCCATTCACACTTGGAGCATAATTGCACTTTTAATTCTCTGTGTGTGGAATGATTCTCTTCATGCAGAGTAATGTACCTCCTTATCGGTCATAAATGGGAGAAATTTAAGCAAGCAGAACTTGATCAGATAAGGCAAACTGCCCTGTCACCTCTACACTAGTTAGACAGGATTACTGGAGACATTTCTCTTTGGTGAATAGATCCTATGCAGTCATTACGGCCGCCAAGTGTTCTGACTGGTCTGAACATAGACACTTAGAGGATAAAGATGTCACTTGTTATGGACACGTTTCCAATATATGAAGTCCTCTAGATCTAGAAATTCCTATACTCTTATTATTATTTTTACACCTATTATGTAGAGTAGTTTAGTATGGTTCCGAGCCAGGGAGGGCCTAGGCAAATTCTTGTCTTTACCAATTACTCATTTAAGGATACTGTTAGAAGAGCACAACACTTGCTGTCGCAAATTGAGTTAGATAATATTTGGCAAATTCCAGATTGGCTTCAGGTTAGGTGAAGGTATTATAGAGGCGATGCCAGGGTTTGTTTCGGTTACTAAAACTCCACACAGACAATGGCCCGGGGCCGGGATCGAACCTGGGTCCTCAGCGACATAGGCAGCAGTGCTAAATTGCCCCTTCATTGGAAAGAAATAATTGGGTACTCTAAATTTATTTCAAAAAAAGTGGTGTCCTCATATGAGGCATTCAAAAGAGTGCCAATGCCTATCAGATGTGGTCTTAAGAATGCAATAAGTAGTTTTCATACTAAAGATGTACAATAGACGAAGCATGCGTGACAGAATGATCCTCTAAGCTATCCCCAGGCCAGTCTTTATTTTATTTTAATTTAAAGTGCCCAATTCTTTTTTTTCCAATTAAGGGGCAATTTAGAGTGGCCATTCCACCTACCCTGCACATCTTTGGGTTGTAGGGGTGAAACCCACGCAGACACAGGGAGAATGTGCAAACTCCACAGTAAACTGGGGAAAAGGGGACCTGTTCTGATGGGAACGGTCTTGATCTGAATCATGCTTGGACCAGAGTCTTCGAAAATCGCATAACTAGGAATTGTCTCCTTCTGCACTGTAAATTCTATGCTTCTATGACTCGGTAGTTTTCTACTTTTTATAATAATAATCTTTATTGTCACAAGTAGGCTGACACTGCAATGAAGTTACTGTGAAAAGCCCCTAGTCTCCACATTCTGGCACCTGTTCGGGTAAACAGAGGAAGAATTCAGAATGTCCAAATTACCTAAGAGCACGTCTTTCGGGACTAGTGGGAGGAACCGGAGCACCCGGAGGAAACCCACGCAGACACAGGGAGAATGTGCAAACTCTGCGCAGACAGTGACCCAGCCGGGAATTGAACCTGGGACCCTCGTGCTGTGAAGCCACAGTGCTCCCTATTGTGCTACCTAGCTGCCCTGTTGGGGATTTAAGGTAAATACTACTTTAAACATGAATGGATATCTTAAATATCTCTGTAATATTAATAAATCTTGGATTATCTATTAGATACATGATTGTACTTTTTTTGCGATTACCATCAAAAGTGTTTGGGTCTTTAAAAAACATCTATATAATTTAGAAAATATAACGTCTCATATAGCCTTCTGTATCCAAACATGAAAATGCATCTCTGTACACTCTTTAGTGGGGAGGTACATTGTTGTGGAGAGATGCCCAGACAATTATAATATTTAGATTGGTTACTTAAAAGGCTATCTGGACGTTAATATTCTCAGGTGGTTCTTTTCCATAGAAGAGTCGGATCAGTTCTTTAGACTCATTTAAGTGTATGTGAGGTCTATCTTTCTCAACCTTAAGTGAGAGTGATCATCTGAGGAGTAGGTCGGATTTGGAATATTCCCAAAGGGGCTCGGATTATAATCCACTTCAGTTTTGAGGAATTGTTCAGCCTCTACTTATTGAAGCTTAGAAGATGGAGAGGTGATCTTCTTGAAACATAAGATTCTGAGGAAGCTTGAAAGAATAAATGCGGAGAGGATGCTTGCTCTCATGGGTGAATCTAGAACTAGGGGATACAATTTAAAAATGAAGATGAAGATGAGGAGGAATTTCTTCTCTGAGAGAGTTTTTAAACTCATTGGAATACTCTTTCCAAGAGAGCTGTGTCGGAGGTGTGTCATTGAATATATTCAAGGTTGAAATAGATAGATTTTTGATCGACAAGGGAGTTGTGGGTTTGGGGAATGGTCAGGAAAGTGGAGCTAAAGCCACAATCAGGTCAGCCATGATCTTATTGAATGGCAGATCAGGCTCAATGGGCCAAATGGCCTATTTCTGTTCCTATTTCCTTTAAAGGGCGGCACGGCGGCGCAGTGGTTAGCACAGTTGCCTCACAGCATCAAGGACCTGGGTTCAATTCCAGCCTTGGGTGACTGTGTTGAGTTTGCATGTTCTCCCCTGTGTCTGTGTGGGTTTCCTCTGGGTGCTCCAGTTTCTTTCCACAAACCACAGATGTGCAAGTTAGATGGACTGGCCATACTGAATTGCCCCTTAGAGTTAAAAAAAGATTAGATGGGTTTGAGTGGATAGGGTGGGGGTGAGGTGCGCTTTCTGAGAGTTGGTGCAGACTCTTTGGGCCAAATGGCCTCCTTCTGCACTGTAGGGACTCTATGATCTCATGGGTCTCCCAGATAGGCATTGTGAAGAGGAAAAGGAATTGGAATTGAAATTGAAGGGGGACCACAGCATTTGATTGTTGCCAATGCTCAAGCCATAGAGGTGGACACACAGGAGGCAAGGGCACACTTTTATCCTCACCTACCAAAGACCTGATCACCATAAAAGTAATAAGACCATAAGACATAGGAGCGGAAGTAAGGCCATTCGGCCCATCGAGTCCACTCTGCCATTCAATCATGGCTGATTTCAACTCCATTTACCCGCTCTCTCCATAGCCCTTAATTCCTCGAGAAATCAAAAATTTATCAACTTCTGTCTTAAAGACACTCAACGTCCCGGCCTCCACCGCCCTCTGTGGCAATGCATTCCACAGACCCACCACTCTCTGGCTGAAGAAATTTCTCCTCATCTCTGTTCTAAAGTGACTCCCTTTTATTCTAAGGCTGTGCCCCCGGGTCCTAGTCTCCCCTGCTAATGGAAACAACTTCCCTACATCCACCCTATCTAAGCCATTCATTATCTTGTAAGTTTCTATTAGATCTCCCCTCAACCTCCTAAACTCCAATGAATATAATCCCAGAATCCTCAGACGTTCATCGTATGTTAGGCCTACCATTCCTGGGATCATCCGTGTGAATCTCCGCTGGACCCGCTCCAGTGCCAGTATGTCCTTCCTGAGGCACATGTCCTTGCAATGAAGCCATTACCAAATAAAGTACAACAGCTGTTTAGTGTGAGACTGGCACTCTTTCCAGAACACAACAATATAAGCACCAGTGCAACCTACTATGTCAATGTGACCTTTTTGAAACATTTTGAAGTCTGCGAGGTGGGTCCTCATTATTGACAAATAGAGTGGGGCAGGCTACTGCCTCACTGGAGAGTAGCCAATGTTGTTCCATTGTTTGAGAAGGATAGCAGGGATAATCCAGGAAATTATAGGCTGCTGAGCCTTACGTCAATGGTAGGGAAATTATTGGAAAAGATTCTTAGAGATAGGATTTACTCATATTTGGAAACAAATGGACTGATTAGTGATGGAGAGCATGGATAGGAAGTGACAAAGATGATAGATGAGGGAAAGGTAGTAGATGTTGTATACATGGACTTCAGTAAAGCCTTTGACAAGGTACCTCATGGTAGACTGGTACAAAAGGTGACGTCACACAGGATCAGAGGAGAGCTGGCGAGTTGCACACACAACTGGCTTGGGCACAGGAGACAGAGGGTAGCAGTAGAAGGGTGCTTTTCTGAATGGAAGGCTGTGACTATCAGGGATAGTCCACAGGGATCAGTTCTGGGACTTTTGCTGTTCGTAGTGTAAATAAATGATTTGGAAGAAAATGTAGCTGGTCTGATTAGTAAGTTCGTCGACTACACAAAAATTGGTGGAGTTGCGGATAGTGAAGAGGATTGTCAGCGGATACAGCAAGATACAAACTGGTTGGAATCTTGGGCAGAGAAATGGCAGATGGAGTTTAATCCAGACAAGTGGGAGGTGATGCACTTTGGAAGGTCCAATGCATTTCGGAATTACACAGTAAATAGTAGAACTCTTGTGAGTACTGACAGGCAGAGTGATCTGGGCGTGCATGTCCACCGATGTCCACTGAAAGTGGCAACGCATGTGGATAAGGTGGTCAAGAAGGCATACGGCATGCTGGCCTTCATCGGTCAGGGCACTGAATATAAAAATTGGCAAGTCATGTTGCAGCTGTACAGGACCTTAGTTAGGCCTCATTTGGAATATTGTGTACAATTCTGGTCGCCACACTACCAGAAGGATGTGGATGTTTTGGAGAGGATACAGTAGCGGTTTACTAGGATGTTGCCTGGTATGGAGGGCATTAGCTAGGAGGTGAGGTGAGATAAACTCGGCCTGTTCTCACTGAACGACGGAGGTTGAGAGGCGACCTGATAGAGGTCTACAAGATTACGAGTGGCATGGACAGAGTGGATAGTCAGATGTTCTTTCCTAGGGTAGGAGAGTCAAGTACTAGGGAACATAGGTTTAAAGTGTGTGGGATAAAGTTTAGAACAGATGTGCGAGGCAAGTTTTTTTTACACAGAGGGTGGTAAATATATGGAACACGCTGCCTGAGGAGGTGGTGGGAGCAGGTACGATAGCGGCATTTAATGGGCATCTAGACAAATACATGAATAGGGTGTGAATGGAAGGATACGGACTCCGTAAGAGCAGAAGGTTTTAGTTTAGGCAGGTACCATTGTCGGCACAGGCTTGGAGGGCCGAAGGGGTGTTCCTGTGCTGTATTGTTCTCTTTGTTTTTCGTTGCCCCGTGGGTTTTGATGACCATGGTGAATGCACTCTGGCAGCCACAAGCCCAGACAGGCCAGGGTAACTAAGGATCTTTTGCAGAACTGGAGACCAATGCTGCAGGAGTGATTGCCTTAGTCCCATTCACTGATTGATACACGTGCTGGAATTTATACAGTTCCACACCCTAGAAGGTTGGCCCAAGCCATTTACTCACCATTGTACAAGCCGGATGATGAAATAGGGTCGATCAAAGCTATCCTGCAGGATAATGCTATGCTGATCAGATCATTTAGCGCTGGATATCATGCAAACTTTAAACCTGAAAACTGACCAATTTTGTGTGACATTTATTGAAGGATAATTTTTTTTAAAAATTCCCTTAAGGGACAATTTAGCGTGGCCAATCCACCTACTCTGCACATCTTTGGGTTGTGTGGGTGAGATCCACAGGGAGAATGTGCAAACTCCACACGAACAGTGACCCGGGGTCGGGATTGAACCCGGGTCCTTGAGGCCGTGAGGCAGCAGAGCTAACCACTGCACCACCCAGATTCAAGGATGAATATTATCCAGGGTACTGGGGATAACTCCTAGCTTTTCTTCAAAATAGTACCATAAATTCTTCCACTTAAGCCGGCAGATTGGACTTCGGTTTAACATTGCATCTGAAAGACGGCACCTCCCAATATTGTACTGGTGATTCAGCCTTGATTATTGGGCTCAAACCCTCAAGTTGGAGGGTTTGAGCACAGCCTGGAACCTTGTGACTTAAAGTGGAGTGTGTTGGGCAGCACGGCGGTGCAGTGGTTAGCACTGCTACTTCAAGGCACTGAGGACCCGTGTTTGATTCCGGCCCGGGGTCACTGTCCATGTGGAGTTTGCACATTCTCCCTGTTTCTGCGTGGATCTACCCCCACAACCCAAAGATGTGCAGGCCAGGTGGATTGACCAAGCTAAATTGCCCCTTAATTGGAAAAATTAACAGAAAAAAAAATAAAAGTGGAGTGTGCTAACAACTGAGCCATGGCTAACACACACTAGGGAGAATTCCTCTTTCCCTTCTTTGAAGTGGAACCACAGGAAAATAATTAGGGTTGTGAGGCTGTAGAATGCACCAACAGGAGATTAATTGAAGCAGATTTTATGCCAACATTTAAGAAAATGTTCTGATAATTGAAGGAAAGGTAAATAAAGGGGTATGAAGCAGATGGACACATGAGATTGGGAATATTGCTCTTATAGAAGATAATCACCTGGTTTAGCACAGGGCTAAATAGCTGGCTTTTAAAGCAGACCAAGGCAGGCCAGCAATACGGTTCAATTCCCGTACCAGCCTCCCCGAACAGGCGCCGGAATGTGGCGACTCGGGGCTTTTCACAGTAACTTCATTTGAAGCCTACTTGTGACAATAAGCAATTTTCATTTTCATTTTTTCAACACTGATTGGGCTGAATGATCTTCTTTCACTTTGCAATTTATGTGTGATTCTATGAAAAAAGAAGAGGATTAAGAGGACCATCAAAATAATGCAAAGTTGTGCAGGTATATCATGGGGCCTCTGGATTGTGCCCTCCCTGCTCACAGATTGTGGCACATTACCTCACTGTAATTTTTGGTAATGGGTCAGGAGGGCTCTGCTTCCTACACAAATTCATGGTTGAGTTCTGCTAGCTGTAGGCACATCTCATAAGGGAGACTGCTGGCTGTTGAAGACACAATCTCATTGATTTAAGCAACGTTAATTCATTGTTCACTAACATTAAGCTCTCCTCCACAACTACTGAGGTTGCCACATGGAGATCATCTGTTACTACTTTGTGGAGCATTGTGGGCAATTAGGGATGGGCAACGGTCACATCCCCTGAATACATTCCAAAAGAATTATGGAGAAAAAAAATCGATGACAAATCTGACAACCTTGTTGCTGTTTAAGAAAACAATGCTCCCACCATTTGGTGGTTACACTTCTGTGTCCTTTCAAATTTGCCTCTTACTCCTACACTGCCCGAAGGTTTTGATGAATTTACAGCTGAGGTAAGAGAATTGAGGTAGTACTGTTTAGTCTTTGATCATGAGCCTTTCCCTTTTAAGAAACTAGATTGGTCTTCATCAAATTTGGCTCACCAGAAGAATCTTTGTATTTGTGGACTGACTCCCCCAAAATAGCCTCGGCCTGAGATATTGTAATGAGTCACATCATTATTAGTGTTTTAAACTGCTACACAAGTACCAGTTTCTTTCCCCCTCTTCCCTAACCACAGACTGAGTACTGCAGAGGTTCCCTGTGAATCTGCAATTCGGCAGTAGTTACACTGTCCATCAGAAGTACATAGAGACAATTTCAATCCAAAATTCCAGGAAGAAAATTGAGCACAGTACTTGATTTTTGATTAGCCTCTTGCCCCCTTTTTAAAGTAGAGCAAATGGCAAAGAGGCAGAATGAACAACTGGTATGGGCGAGGTGATTCACAGCAGAGCGAAGGGTGATGGAGATACAGGATAATTGGTGTAAATTTAAACAGAAGGAGGAGGGGATGGTTTGGAAACCAGGAACTGGTAGGAAAGAGTGATTATAGTGAGAATCTGAAATAGGGAGGTGATCAAAGGCAAAAATTACAATATATAGGGATGCAAGAATTTATAATGGACAAAAATGTGGCAGCGAGAAGTCAAATGGCACAGAGAGAAAATACCTGCAGAATGTGGATTCTTCCATAATAGTGTACCTAATGCATTCAACTGACAGTAAAAGCGTGAACAGGGAAGGGACAGAAAATACAGGGGATGTGGGCACATGAAGACATAGGGTAAGCGCAGTCACATGAGCTAGATAATGTGCTGGATAGTCAGAGGCTTTTCCCCAGGGTAGGGGGGTCAATTACTAGGGGGCATAGGTTTAAGGTGCGAGGGGCAAGGTTTAGAGTAGATGTACGAGGCAAGTTTTTTTTCATACAGAGGGTAGTGGTGCCTGGAACTCGCTGCCGGAGGAGGTGGTGGAAGCAGGGACGATAGTGACATTTAAGGGGCATCTTGATATATGAATAGGATGGGAATAGAGGGATACGGACCCAGGAAATGTAGAAGATTGTAGTTTAGTCGGGCAGCATGGTCGGCACGGGCTTGGAGGGCCGAAGGGCCTGTTCTGTGCTGCACTTTTCTTTGTTCTTTGAAAAACTGGAGAAAGAGGGAATGTGAGCAACTGCGAACGAGGGGGATGGTGAGGGAAGAGCAAATATCACTTATTACATGGATGAGAATCTAGGTGGGGTACAGGAAGAAAGGTGTCTCAAG
This sequence comes from Scyliorhinus torazame, assembly GCF_047496885.1. NCBI lineage: Eukaryota > Metazoa > Chordata > Chondrichthyes > Carcharhiniformes > Scyliorhinidae > Scyliorhinus > Scyliorhinus torazame. The sequence goes on from NC_092708.1 coordinate 123,339,338, forward strand.
CTACAAATACACCAATTATGAAAGGTTGCTCCACAGGTTAGCAAGGTCATTAAAAGAAGCAAACCAAGCACTGACCTTAATTTCTAGAGGCATAGAAAAGAAAAGTAGGAAGGTTGGGCTAAATATGCATCGAGCCTTGGTTCAACCATACTTCAGAGTACTGTGTGCAGTTCTGGTCGCCATATTATAAAAAGAATATAGAGGTACTGGAGAGGATGCCGGTAATATTCACAAGAATAAGACCAGAAATGTGTGGGTGTACACATCAGAAAGGGCGAACAGACTGGTTCTTTCTCTTTTGAAAAAAGGCTGAGAGATGACCTAATACAGATCTTCAAACGTGAAAGATTTTGATAGAGTTGATGCGCAAAGTTTCCACTTGTGGGAAGAACATAACTAGAGGCCATCAACATAAGATGGTCATCAAGAAATCCAATTGGGAATGCAGAAGAAACTTAATTACCCAGAAAGTGGTGAGAATGAGGAATTCACTACCACAGGGAAAAGTTGAAGCAATTAGTATAGATGCATTTAGAGGCGGCACAGTGGTTAGCACTGTTGCCTCACAGCGCCGAGGACCCGGGTTCAATCCCGGCCCTGGGTCACTGTCCGTGTGGAGTTTGCACATTCTCCCAGTGTCTGCATGGGTCTCACCCCCACAATCTAAAGATGTGTAGCGGGGCATGTCAATTGGCCACGCTAATCTGTCCCTTAATTGGAAAAAAAGAATTGGGTATTCTAAATTTATTCAAAAAAATAGTATAGATGCATTTAAGGGTAAGCTAGACAGGCATATAAAAGAGATGGGAATAATGGTTTACAATGATAGATTTAGAGGAGGAAATATGGGATGGGGCTTGTATGGAGCATATTTGGCAGCATGGGCTGGCTGAACCAAACGGCCTGTTCCCACGCAAACATGGGCAGGTGGGAGAGGAGGAAACAAAGAAGTAGAGGCAGGAAACACGAGTGAGGTGAGAGGCAGGTATTGTGGTTGAGAGGGGAAGCTGGAAATTGAGAGCAAGTGGTAAGGAGTGGGTGGGGGTGTGCAAGATCAAATTTCAAACTCTCAATACCATTGAAAATTCCCGCCAATGGGAAAGCCTATTTTGATAGCATAATTTACCCTTTGCACCGGGCGATTGCAATGTAACAAGCACTGATAATGTTTTAAAAGTCATGTAACATTAGCTCCATACTTAGCACTGGAACTGAATTTTCAACTTCAAAAGTCAGCCATTGTGTCAGCATGTAGTTCCATTACAGATCCACAAGGTGGCAGTGAATAATAAATGTCTTCATGCTTTATTTCTTAACAGCAACAGCAGGGCACTGTCTAGAAATCACACACCAATTCAAAAGTTGAGGAAGGAGTCAACCTAGGCTTCCAGTCCAACTCAAATTCACCGTTTGCGAAAACTACTACATTCTTGGCAAACAGCACTTTTGCACTTAGTATGCAAGTGCTTTTTTGGACTAATCTATTTTGTTAACCATGCCACGCCCCCCCCCCCCCCCCTCTACCCCACAACAGTATAAATCTGATCCTATTTCCAGTTCTCTCTAGCTCTGACAGTCATCCAGACCCGAAACGTTAGTTTTGACTCCCCCCTCCAACCGCCTCTCCCCCCCCACACCCCAAAAGGCCTCCTCCTGCTCCGGTCTTCTATGTATTTATACATGTTCGCTCCCTTCTCTCTCTATAGATGCTGTCAGATCTGCTGACATTGTCCAGTATTTTCTGTTTTGTTTCAAATTCCAGCATCCACAGTATTTGTTTTTATCCTTAATACGAGACTTTTTAGGTCCCATCCAACCCTATTGAAAGACTATTTGAGCCGATACTTGCCCCTCACTAAAACATGCATTCATTTGCTGGAGGCATGCCCAAAGAACAAGCATTCCAGCCTACTGAAGGAGGTGCAAATCCAACTGAGGGAGGGCACTTTGCTTTTTAATAAAAAACATTATATTAAGGCATTTATGGTTTTATAACAATAAACAATACAAATACAAATGCACACATAGTTCCGTGCATAACACATCCCTTCATTTCTCATTGTTCCCGCCTACTCGAAACACAAAATAGCCCAACTCTCCCCTAACCACGGGGCCTCCCCCTTATTGAATCTGCTGACAGTTTTGTTTTCTCCGAAGAAGTCGATAAATGGCTGCCACCTCCGGACGAACACTAACGTTGCGCGAACACGCAAGCCCTCTTGACCGGCCCATTCAGTCCTCTCATGTTCCATGTGATCAGCCTGGGCAGACCCCCCCCCCCCTCGCCGATCAACCATCACCCTTCTTAGGCCAGCCTCCAGTTCGCGTCCCGGTCCTCCTCAGGCCCGTCCTCGGGTGCCCACCGTCCTCGACCTCCAATTTGTCTCCCAACGCCAGTCCTTTCCCTGTCAGCATGACAATTCTCCCCCTCTCCCCTCCCCTCCACACTAACAAAATAACAATCCCAACCCTCCATATCAAACTTGTCACCTGCTCGCCCTGCCCAACTAGTCTGGTAGCCCCTGCCCATGGCGCCAAGCATCCTACCCCCTATTGTTCTCCCTCCCCCCCCCGTTCGAACATGCATATGCAAAACATCACAATCCCCCAAAACACAAAGAAGAAAATACCACCCACCATCCCCCCACGAGAACAAAGTTAACCCGCACCCAAAACTGAGCAACTGCCCAGAAAATTGGTACAAAAACACTACATACACAACTCAAACAGAAAATAAATTTAGCAGCACAGGCACAGAATTACTCGCCCCCAAGTTCAATGTCCTCAATCACCTGCCAGTCTCCTATCCTTGACAAAGTTCATCACCTCATCCGGCGATCCGAAATAAAGTTCTTAGCCCTCGTAAGTGACCCACATCTGAGTTGGGTACAACATGCTGAACTTCACCCCCTTCTTGAAGAGGGCCGACTTAACCTTGTTAAAGCTCGCTCTTCTTTTGGCCAGTTCCGCACCCAAGTCCTGGTAAATGCGCAACTCGTCGTCTTCCCATTTGCAGCTGCTCGTCTGCCTGGCCCACCTCAAGATCTGTTCCTTACCCAGGAACCGGTGCATTTGCACCACCATCGCCTTCGGCAGCTCATTCACCCGTGGCTTCCTCGCAAGCGCTCTATGCGCCCTGTCCACTTCCAGGGGTCGAGCAAACGCACCTTCGCTAAGCAGCTTCTCAAACATACGTACTACGTATGCCCCTGCGTCCGATCCCTCGTTACCCTCCGGGAGGCCAACAATCCTCAAATTCTGCCTGCGCGACCTGTTCTCCAAATCCTCCACCTTCTCCTGCAGCCTTTTCTGATGGTCCCTCATCAGATCCATCTCCACTGCCATCGCGGTTAGCTGGTCCTTGTGCTCAGCCACCTTCTGGATCGTCAGTCCCTGGGCTTCCAACCTTTGCTCCACCCGATCAATCCCAGTCTTAATCAGGTCCAGGTACTCCTGGACTTGGTGAGTACCTTCGCTTGGCGAAGTTCTCCTGAAGGAATTACACCAGCTGCTCCGTTGACCACTGGGCCGGCAATCCCAGCTTCTGAACCTCTGCCATGTTTTCCTGTGCTGCAGGCTCCACTCTCTTCTTTGCCCAACAATCTCCTCTTTGCAGACCACTTCTGGTCCATGACTCCATAAACTGGTGGGGGATTCCTTCTCTCCACCTCATCAGTCTCCAATTTTACCGGTGAAACCCCCCATAAATCAGGGAAAAGGTCCCAAAAATCCACCACGAGCCGCCACTGGAAGTCGTGGGAGGGCACTTTTCAAACGTGCAACTGCCATCTCATTTTGTGAAGTGCCGTTTTGGCTTTTAGATCCAAATGGTGACACTGTTTTCTACCTTTTTCTGTCTTTAAAAAGCATTTCTACTCTTCTCCTGTATCCCCCTGCTTCTGCCTTCCCTTGCCCCTCTGACCCATCCTGCCTCCCTTCACAAATTTGTCTCTTTATTTTCCTGCTCCCCCCTTCTTCCTTCACAGAACTTATCCACCTTCTGGTCCAGTTCTCTCATCCACCTGCCCTCCAATCCCACTTCAACGAAGTTCAGATTTGATTCTGACAATGTGCCATCTACAGCAGATCAACTTATTAACAACAGCCTTGCCTGTGCCTGCACTCCTGTTGCATAACAGTTTTTGTAACTTGGTTAACTCAAAGTAAAATGGATCCAGAAAGGAAAAGATGGAAAAGGGATGAATCAAAAGTAAGGTGCGAGAATACAATTAATGAAAACCCGCTGAGGACTAATGAAAACAACCTTTCCTGAATGACCAGGAGAAAATACTAATAAAATCGGTTTCTTCACAAGTTCAAAAGCTTCTAAAACGTGCCTAATGTCCTTGCACCAAAACAAACTAGCTTAATTTTAAAAGCCTCCTTGAAATCTCACGATGTTGTTAGCAAAATACAATTTAACTAACTTAATTACAAGAAATTAGTGGTTGTGATACTCCGTGTTATAGCACTTTTTAATTCCTCCTCTTCATCATTTTTACCCCATCCAGTGTCTCAACTACCTTCTCTTTTGCCATGACTGGTAGCCTTTTCTACCTTGGTAAAGACAGATATATCAGTACTCATTTAATACTTCTGTCTCCATGCATAAAACCCCAGGGGATGCCTCCAGCAAAGTGATGGAAGGAGTTATCAACACTGCTATCAAGCGCACTTAACTCAGCAATAACCTGCTCACGGACGCTCAGTTTGGCTTCCGCCAGGATCACTCAACTCCTGACCTCATTACAGCTTTGGTTCAAACATGGACAAAAGAGCTGAATGGCAGAGGTGAGGCGAGAGTGATTGCCCTTGACATCAAGGCAACATTTGACAGAGTATGGCATCAAGGAGCCCTAGCTAAACAGGAGTCAATGGGAATCAGGGGGAAAACTCTCCACTGGTTGGAGTCATACCTGGCACAAAGGAAGATGGTTGTGGTGGTTGGAGGTCAATCATCTCAGCTCCAGGACATCACTGCAGGAGTTCCTCAGGGTAGTGTCCTAGGCCCAACCATCTTCAGCTGCTTCATCAATGACCTGCATGCCATCATAAGGTCAGGAGTGGGGATGTTTGTGGAGGATTGCACAACGTTCAGCACCATTCGCGATTCCTCAGACAATGAAGCAGTCCGTGTCCAAATGCAGCAAGACCTGGACAATATCCAGGCTTGGGCTGACAAGTGGCAAGTTACATTGTGCCACACAAGTGTCAGGCAATGACAATCTCTGACAAAAGATGATCTAACCATCGTCCCTTGACATTCAATGGCATTACCATCGCTGAATCCCCACAATCAACATCCTGGGGGTTACCATTGATCAGAAACTGAAGTGGACTAACCGCATTAATTCTGTGGCTGCCAGGGCAGGTCAAAGGCTTAGAATACTACTGTGAGTAACTCATCTCCTGACCCCCCCCAAACCCTATCCACCATCCAAAGGCACGAGTCAGGAGTGTAAAGAAATACTCTCCACTTGCCTAGATGAATGCAGTCCAACAACACTCAAGAAGCTCGACACCATCCAGGACAAAGCAGTCCGTTTGATTGCTCCTCCTTCCACAAACATTCAAACCCTCCACCACCGACGAACAGTGGCAGCCGTGTGTACCATCTACAAGATGCACTGCAGTAACTCACCAAGGTTCCTTAGACAGTACCATACAAACCTACGACCACTAACATCTAGAAAGACAAGAGCAGCAGATACCTGGGAACCCCATCACCTGGAGGTTCCCCTCCAAGTCACTCACCACCCTGACTTGGAAATATATCGACGTTTCTACACCTGAAGGACTGCAGCGGTTCAAGAAGACAACTCACCACCACCTACTGAAGGGCAACTAGGGATGGGCAATAAATGCTGGCCTAACCAGCGATACCCACATCACATAAATAAATTTTTTTAAATGTTAGGACATTGGTGATCTTTACTGGACATTGGGAGGGCAGTCTTCATCCTGTAATGAACTCCAGGTCTTTGTGAAGGAGTAACACAACTCTGTCAGCACATCCTTACTAAATGAAAGCCTGAGGTCTGCCCCTCATAGGACTGGTGTTTCCAGAAGACCCTCTTGGGGTAGGGCCTTCTGAAGAGAGCCTGCCTTTTCCTTCCTCCATGCAGAGGTTCCTCTCGCTTTGTCTATCTTCGTCTGTCCTGCACATGCTGCAGAGTAAGCGGCATTATAACTACTGCCCTCACACTTATCAAAAGTTATGTAATTCTCTTAACTTTTCTGTAATTCGTGGAAACCTTCACAAACCTCTAGCAACTCACCACAGCGATTCCACCAACTTGACCTGAGCACAAGCAAGTCAAAATTATCCCAAGCTGCAACATGTTGAGCGATCTTTTAAATAAGCCCAGAAGCAGCCCCATCTTGCTTGGCTGATACCTCTTCAGGAGTAAATAAAGGCAGAATTCCTAGCATATTTGTTGGCCAATATTACTATTTCTCTGTTGCATCAGCCAGTCAGAAACCTGTCCTTTCAACCTTTTCAAGCACAAAAAATACACCTGTGGCGCCACTCCAGTCACCCACACCATGTAGGAACTGGCTAGCAATGTCTCTCATGCTACAAACATGGATGTTTGTTGGCACAATCACTGCACGATTGAATTTTATGCCAATATTTTTTTGTCGCACAAATATCAATTTTCTGATTGGAACAGTAACGAAAAACACTATGCAACATTATAAAAACAATGCGTACACTGTCTATTTTGTTGCATAGATAATAATAATCGCTTATTGTCACAAGTAGGCTTCAATGAAGTTACTGTGAAAAGCCCCTAGTCGCCACATTCCGGCGCCTGTTCGGGGAGGCCGGTACAGGAATTGAACCCGCGCTGCTGGCCTTGTTCTGCATTACAAGGAGGGATGTTGACACATAAGCTAACAAAGCAATTCCACTGTATAAAAACAAAATACTGCAGAAGCTGGAAATCTGAAATAAAGGCATAAAAGGCTGGAAATACACAGCAAGTCAAGGAGCAGCTGTGTGCGTGAAAGAGAGAGAGTTAAAATTTTAGGTTGCGGATCTTCCGTTAGAACTGGAATAAAAGAGATAAAACTTTTTTTTTTTTTTAAAGTACAGAGGCAGGAGAAAGGGGTGGGAGGAAGACAAAAGTGAAGATCTAATAGGGTGGAAGGCAAGAGAGATCAGCTGACAAAAGGGAAAATGATGCATAGCAAAAGGAGATCGCACTGGGACAAGTAAACAAACAAAAGATGGGTCAAGCAGAGATGTAAATTAGAAATGAATCATCAACAGCTACCAACTGGAAAAATGAGAGCAGAGGTTACAATCTGATGTTGTTGAATTCCACTGTATAAATTTTAAAGTAGCAATCTAATGATCAAAAATCATTTGTGATACATTATTCACCATTTCCTAATTACTCTACAGCATTTTCTTTAGCACCATATTAATTAAGGAAGGATCTTGCTGTGACTTTAGTCAATATCTTTTGACACAGGAAAGAAAATAATGACTACCTTTTTTGGCTAGAGTTCAAATCCTGCATAATGACAGTGATATACCTTCATTTTAGGGGCTTCATGATCACTACCCGCTGCACAGATTGGAGTTCCTTAGGATTTGCTTTTTACTGTTCGCATGAATATAAATTTACAGAATCAATCTTTTCCTGCACATGTAGGATTTTGATCAGTGAACATGCTATTTCTCTGTAAACCATAATTGGCGAAGCCATGACAATGTTGAATCTCACAAGGTGAGCAACAAAAGACAGCATTTCAAATTTTCGACAGTCCATCTTCATAATGTAGAAGCAGAGCTGGTACATTTTACCAGTAAATGAGCATTGGGGTCTGAAGGTCCTTACAGTGAGTGACATCAAATCTGACAAAGACTGACTCGGAGAACAAAGTATTAAAAAGCACCATGTAGGGTGTAAACAGTTCATTCTACTGCCTTAGTGTCATACGTCTGCCTCAACTGTCAAATGAAATGGAAAATACTTTCTAGTTAACTTGACATCATCCTTTAGATGGCTAGTGCCATTGAGTAAGAAACACGTCTTAAATTATATTAGTGTCTTACTGTGAAATACAGCCTCCAGTTGTCTCATTATCCAATCTGTTGATTTCATGAACTAGATGGATAACTACCAATAGTAATCAAAGATATTTTATTTCTAACATGAAATCTTGATTTAATCTAGATTAAAAAGCTAGCAGATCCATGCAATATGTAGAGACAAAGAAAACAGAATTAAAATTAAAAGCCCGATAATGGAGCCCATATAAACCAATTGTGTTTTACATTATACAACTAATACATTTAATTCATTGAAGATCTGTAAGGCAATATTGAACATATGTCATAGAATTTACAGTGCAGAAGGAGGCCATTCGGCCCATCGAGTCTGCACCGGCTCTTGGAAAGAGCACCCCACCCAAGGTCAACACCTCCACCCTATCCCCATAACCCAGTAACCCCACCCAACACTAAGGGCAATTTTGAACACTAAGGGCAATTTATCATGGCCAATCCATCTAACCTGCACGTCTTTGGACTGTGGGAGGAAACCGGAGCACCCAGAGGAAACCCACGCACACACGGGGAGGATGTGCAGACTCCGCACAGACAGTGACCCAAGCCGGAATCGAACCTGGGACCCTGGAGCTGTGAAGCAATTGTGCTATCCACAATGCCAGCGTGCTGCCCTTATGCACATGGATATGTCAATGGCAAACACTCTTAAGCCAATTTATTATGCCAGAACAATGTCATGTCAAGCACTAATGTACAAGAATATAAATGCACAAACATGTACATGTATCCCAAATAATCTCTTTGCAGAAAGACCCGATTGATCAACAGTTTAAACAGATAAACATCAACTGAACACAACTTGAAAATCAGTTGATGATCAGTGCATATATTTAAGATTCATTCTATGCAACCAACCTGAACTTGAGTAATACAATGGCATTTCTTCTGACAAATAGAAATCATATGCACTTATGGTCACAAAGGAATAGGACAAAATTAGTGTATAAAAAAACTCCAGTAAGCGATAATTCAAACAACCGAGGGAAAAATGAATAATTTGTAATGTTTGGCCTTGCATCACCTTATTCACAAAGGGTGTTTTGGGAAGAAAATTACTTAACTACCTTCACAGCAACCTTAAATTTAAAATGTAACTGACTTCGATGTCTCATGGATGGTGATGTTTTGCAAACACAATTTATGGAAGGGTGCAAAATTTGCTGCACAGCTGATTGTAAAATTGACTTCTCTGGTCTTCCAATTGAGAGACGTCCTTGCTCCATGGAATTCCCAATTCTGTTTCAATTTCTTAAGTTTTAAGTACCAGGTTTAAATGAAATTGCGCTGCACGTTAAAAGGTTCCCAGGAGTGTTGCTTAACCAGGAGGCAAAGAGGCAGCATCTGATAAGTCATTTTGATTGAGAACACAAAGGATAGAAATTACACGTGTTCTTTAGTGTGAAATTAAGGAAAATGATCCAATATAGCTGGACAAAATCCTGTCCCCCAAAGATGTATAAAGTGCCTCTGACCCCATGTTTACCTGTGCAAAAATCAGTAGTCACTGGCCACAGCTAGGTGCCTTTTGTGAGAGCCACAAAAAGTCCAGCACGAGTTCATTGAGTGAAACAGAAAGTTATTTTTACTTACATCAATATGTACACAGCACCCGTAGTTCACAACTGGCCCTCTCTCCAGCCGGTACCATACTGATTTGATTTGGTTTATTATTGTCACATGTATTAGTATAGAGTGAAAAGTATTGTTTCTTGCATGCTGTACAAACAATGCATACCGTACATAGGGAAGGAAGGAGAGACTGCAGAATATAATGTTACAGTTATAGCAAGGTGTAGAGAAAAGGTCAACTTAATACGAGGTAGGTCCATTCAAAAGTCTGATGGCAGTAGGGAAGAAGCTGTTCTTGAGTCGGTTGGTACGTGACCTGAAACTTTGGTATCTTTTTCCTGACGGAAGAAGGTGGAAGAGAGTATGTCCAGGGGGTGTGGTCCTTAATTATGCTGGCTGCCTTTCTGAGGCAACGGGAATTATAGATGGAGTCAATGGATGGGAGGCTGGTTTGCGTGATGGACTGGGCTACATTCACGACCTTCTGTAGTTTCCTGCGGTCTTGGGCAGAGCAGGCTCCATACCAAGCTGTGATACCACCAGAAAGAATGCTTTCTGTGGTGCATCTGTAGAAGTTGGTGAGGGTCGTAGCGGACATGCCAAATTTCCTTAGTCTTCTGAGAAAGTAGAGTCGTTGGTGGGCTTTCTTAACTATAGTATCGGCATGGGGCGACCAGGACAGGCTGTTGGTGATCGGTACACCTAAAAACTTGAAGCTCTCGACCCTTCCTACTTCGTTTCCATTGATGTAGACAGGGGCATGTTCTCCACTACGCTTCCCGAAGTCGATGACAATCTCCTTCGTTTGGTTGACATTGAGGGAGATATTATTATCGCACCAGTTCACCAGATTCTCTATCTCATTCCTGTCCTCTGTCTCATCATTGTTTGAAATCCGACCCACTACGGTGGTGTCATCAGCAAATTTGAATATCGAGTTGGAGGGCAATTTGGTGACACAGTCATAGATGTATAAGGAGTATAGTAGGGGGCTGAGGACACAGCCTTGTGGGGCACCGGTGTTGAGGATGATTGTGGAGGAGGTGTTGTTGCCTATCTTTACTGATTGTGGCCTGTGGGTTAGAAAGTTCAGGATCCAGTTGCAGAGGGAGGAGCCGAGGCCAAGGCCACGGAGTTTGGAGATGAGTTTTGTAGGAATGATGGTGCTGAAGGCTGAGCTGTAGTCAATAAATAGGAGTCTGACATAGGTGTCTTTGTTATCTAGGTGTTCCAGGGTAGAGTGCAGGGCCATGGGGATGGTGTCTGCTGTGGACCTGTTGCAGTGGTAGGCGAACTGTAGTGGATCAAGACAATCCGGGAGGCTGGAGTTGTTTCGTGCCATGACTACCCTTTCGAAGCATTTCATGATGATGGATGTCAGAGCCACTGGACGATAGTAATTAAGGCACGCTGCTTGACTTTTTTTGGGTACAGGGATGATGGTCGCCTTCTTGAAGCAGATAGGGACCTCAGATCGTTGTAAAGAGAGGCTGAAGATGTCTGCGAATACCCCCGCCAGCTGATCCATGTAAGACCTGAGTGCTCGTCCGGGGACCCCATTCGGGCCAGTGGCTTTCCCTGGGTTGACCTTCCAGAAGGCCGCTCTGACGTCTGCAGTGGTGATCTCAGATACAAGTTCATCCGCAGCTTCTGGGGTGGAGGGCTCGCTCTCACTGACCTCTTGCTCAAAATACTAGCCAGCTCTATTTGTACAGCTGAAAGGTTAACGATTGCCCTGCCCCCTTATCAGGGGAGCTCATATTCCCAAAGAGCTCCAGATTGTCTCTCTCTGTGCTCCTGTGTTCAGCAACAAACTTCTTGTAGACTTAGTGTAGTAGACCTAGTGTTTTATTTGCTGGTTGCCTTTTCGGCTTCTGCAGCCTGGACTGAGGCAAAGGAAAGCTGTGAGCAAGCCTATTACCAGTCTGAAGTCGGGGAAGAGGTGCTTTCTCACTCCTCTCCTATGCTTTGAGTTACTGTGGCTTTAGGTACTGACTGGTCCTGTTTTGAGATTCTACTCCTGGAAGCTGCCAGAGGGAAAGAGATGAGAAAGTCCTACTTGTTTCTGCTTGCAGCTGCCTTTTGCCTCTTTTGACCTGGAGTGAGGGAAGGGGAGGATTTAGGCTGGCCTACTTCTGGGCTGAAGAGGGTCTGCTATTGTGGCTTGTTAATATCTTTGTAGGAGTGCTTTGCTTCTTGACTTTTGACTGTGTATTGATTAATGTCCGGACTTGTGTGTCACTTGTTAATGCCCCCTGTGTACCTGCGGCCAGGTCTTAGAACTGGGTGGTGTCGTGAGACCAGATGCCGATACTGTGGGAGAGGACGGGCAATGGCACGATTTGACTGTGCAACCCAGTGATCGTATCAGGATGTCTTCTGAATAACTGGTGGCCTCCTGTGTTAGTGGCTATGTGCTGCTCCCGGTTTGGGAACCACTTGTATTGTTGATATTGTTTTATATTGTTATTTGATTGTATTTTATGTTTGGCAGTTGCATGGGGTCTGGTTATGTGCGGGGATCCGAGGGTGAGGGACTGTGACATCACGTGGAGGGAGTACCGAGCGCGAGGGCGCACCTGGCACAATGGCACAGTGAGCCCAAGGGCACAGTGAGTGCGAGCGCACACTGAGGGACTGTTTTATCACATGGACGTCATAATGAATGCGAGGAACAACATCATGCTGGGTGCGAGGGTATACCGAGTGCGAGGAACATGTCGAGTGCGAGAACCCACCGACTGCGCGCATCCTGCTTTAACATCACGTGGAAGGCATACCAATGAGGAAAAACATCCTACCGAGTATGGGGTCTGGTTATGTGCAGGGACCCGAGGGTGAGGGCACACCAAGCGCGAAGGACTGTTTTAACCTCACATGGAGGGAGTACCAAGTGCGAGGGCGCACCTGACATAATGGCACAGCGAGCGTGCAGCCAGGGGCACACAGAGAGCGGGGACTCTGTTTATTATGTATTTGTTTATTATGTTTTTGTTTTTGCCGTGTAACTAAAATTTTGTAGTTTTCCATTGATACAGACATTGTGCAGAGTATCAGCGCCTATGTGTATGGCACGGTGCTGTTTCTTTATGGATTCATGTTCCTTGTGATACGAGGATTGTTCATGGACCAGATTTGGTCCGTCTCCTTGTAAAGGTGAAATGCTGGTGACTTTGCTGTATTTTACCTGATTACTGTTTCATGTTGTTGTACTTTGTCTTTGTATACAAAGTAACTGTTTAAAAAACTAAAATATACTCCATGGGGTAACCAATTGTCCCTACTCAATAGGATCCAGGCAAGTTACCACAGCCTCAATCCGGTTTCCTTCCCCCTCCTCCTTACACAAAATTGATCCAAACAGTAACATTTCCTCAGAGTGGTAAAACAGCATTTTCCAAATCTAAAAGGACATGAGGTTTAGCAATATCTCAGTGCTTTTGGATTTTGTGCCTGTTGTAAAACGTAGGATCCGATATGCTGCATCGGATCATAAAAAGGCACATCACAGCAGGCAACCGTTCGGCCCACTGTGCTCGTGATGGTTCTCTGAAAAAGCAGTCATGTTTAGGCCAATATCCCATTTTTCGGTTCACAACCTTGTGGATGCAGATCGTAGACAGGAGTTATAGAGTCGTGGTAACACCCAAGGTGCAGGCAGACAGCTGGGTGAACGCTAGAAAGGGCAGGCAGTCAGTGCAGGAACCCAGCATGCCACTCCCCCCCCCCCCCCCCCAATCAAGTAGACCGTTTTGGATACTGTTGAGGGGATGGCCTATCGGGGGGAAACAACAGTAGCGGCCAGAGCTGTGGCACCACAGCTGGCTCGGTTTTCAGCAGGGAGGATCAAAGCGTAGAACAGCAAGGGTCATAGGGGACTCCATAGTCAGGAGCACAGATAGGTGCTGCTGGGATCATGAAAGAGTCTCCAGGATGTGTTGCCTCCCTGGTGTCAGGGTCTGGGATGTCACTGAACGCTGTAGGTCATCCTGAAGAGGGAGGGTAATGAGGAAGAGGTCATGGTACATGTTAGCACTAATGACATAGGTAGAAAGAGGGATGAGATCTTGCATCAAGAATTCAGGGAGTTAGGCAACGTCTCGGGTTGTAATCTCTGAGTTACTCCCAATGCCACGCGAGAGTGAATGCAGGAATAGGAGAATAGCATAAATTAATGCATGGCTTAAGAGTTGGTGCAGGAGGGTTTTAGATTCCTGGACCATTGGGACCATTTTGGGGGAAGGTGGGACCTGTACCAGCGGGACGGTCTACACTTAAACCAGACCAGGATTAAAAGTTTAAAGGGAGTAACACAAGGCTGGATGGCCTCTACTTTAATGCCTGAAGTATTAAAAGGTAAAATGGATGAGTTAAGGGCGATGATTGACACATGCAATTATGATATAATAGCTATTACAGAGACGTGTTGAGTGAGGGGCAGGATTGGCAGCTCACCATCCCGGGATATAGAATCTTTGGGCAAGACAGAGAAGGGGGTAAAAGAGGCGGTACTGCATTATTTGTTCAGGAGGCAGTTGCTGCAATAAGGAGAGATGATATCTTGGAGGGGGCATCAAATGAGGTTTTGTGGGTAGATCTTAGGAATTAAAAAAAGGACAGCTGCATTGCTAGTTGTTTATTACAGACCCCCAGATAGTCAACGGAAAATTGAGGAGCAAGTATGTGCGCAATGGGGGCAGCACGGTAGCACAAGTGGATAGCACTGTGGCTTCACAGCGCCAGGGTCCCAGGTTCGATTCCCCGCTGGGTCACTGTCTGTGCGGAGTCTGCACGTTCTCCCCGTGTCTGCGTGGGTTTCCTCCGGGTGCTCCGGTTTCCTCCCACAGTCCAAAGATGGGCAGGTTAGGTGGATTGGCCATGATAAATTGCCCTTAGTGTCCAAAAATGTTAGCAGGGGTTATTGGGTTACGGGGATAGGGGGAAATGATTTCAACTTTCTTAAAATTAATTGGGATAGCCATGTTAAGATGGAGTAGAGTTCTTAAAATGTATACAGGAGAACGTTTTAGCTCAATATGTAGAGGATCCAACAAGGGATGGTGCAGTGCTAGACCTAATTCTGGGCAATGAAGCCAGACAGGTGGGTGATGTGTTGGTGGGGGCATTTTAGTGAAAGCGACCACAACATGGTTAAATTGTTATTTGTTATGGACAAAGAAATAGACAAGTTGCAAAAAAAGATTTTGGATTTGGGGAAGAGTAAATTTTAACAAAATAAGGTAGGATCTGGCCAAGGTAGACTGGAAAGAGTTACTTGTGGGGACACCTACAAAAGAGCAGTAGGGGGCATTCAAAGATGAAACGGGGAGGGTACAGGCCCACTATGTTCCCTCCTGGATAATAGGAAGGTGTAACAAACCCAGAGAACCATTGATGACCAGAAACATTCAGAATATGATGAGATGGAAAAGAGAAGCTTTTAACAAGTATTTAAGGGGAGCACAGGCAGTCTGTACAGGCATTAGTGGAGTACAGAAAGTGCAGGATGGAGCTTAAGAAATCAATTAGCAGAGCAAAGAGGGGATATGAGAAAGCTCTGGCTGGTAAAAGTGGGGAAAGTCCCACAGTATTCTATAACTATATCAATGGGAAGAGGATAGCCAGGTTGAATAGACGTGGGCTGTTTTCTCTGGAGCAGAGAAGACTGAGAGGCGACCAGATTGAGGTGTACAAGATTATGCGGGGTATAGACAGGATGAATAGGGAGCAGCTGTTCTCTTAGTTGAAGGGTCAGTTACAAGGGGACACAAGTTCAAAGCGTGAGGTGGGAAGTTAGGGGAGATTTGAGGAAAAAAACTTCTTATCCCAGAGAGTGGCGACGGTCTGGAATGCACTGTTGTTGCCTCACATCTTTTGAAAAGAACCAGGATGAGTACTTGGCACGTCATAACATTCAAGGCTATGGACAAGAGCTGGCAAGTGGGATTAGGTGGGCAGGTCAGGGCCTTTCAGGTGCAGACTTGATGTGCCGAAGGGCCTCTTCTGCACTGTTTTATTCTATGATTCCTAATCTTCAAGTACTGCTCAACTACCGTTTCAAATTATTTATTAGATCAACTTCGGTCACTTTTTCAGATAGAGTTCCAGATTCCGAAGACACTCATTGCTCATATCGTTTCCAGATCTTTTGCAATAGTGACCTCTTGTTCAACTAGAAACCCATTGCTCGAGAAAATATACCTAGATATGTCACAGAAACCCACCCCCTTTTCCATTTATATTGCTTGTACCCCATTCTTTAGATATTCCTGTGTTTCTACGTCTTTGCTAATGGCATCACTATGTACAAGATTCCAAATGTTTTGGCAATAGTTCCCAGGCCATTAAAGAAAACAACCAAAATCTCTTTAATAACAGCACCATGTAGACAATGAGCAAGGATAGAATCAGGAGTCATGTGATACCTTTTGCAATCAAATAGTGAGCCCACACTCAATATCGAGGCTCATACATGAATACTGGCAATTTGGAAGAAATATTGTAGAACTGAAACTATACAACAGATGGATAATGTGTTACAGAAAGGTTAACTAACAAAAAAAGAGTGGATAAATATACAATATTTATCAGTCAAAGACTTCAGTTGAAAACCTACTCAAATTCGCGATCTAATTTATACTTGTAATTTTTAGAAACACATAACTAAAGAGTGTATGCCCAGAGATAAGACATCTATATTTGACCAGAAAAATGTTTATACTTCAAAGAAAAGGTGCCATTGGTATAAAAAGTCCATTTGAAAGTTTATGTTGTGATTTTGTCCATTTGTCCTCTGCAGACACCAAGACAGTTTCTGCTTTAAGCAAACGAGTAAAACCTTTACCTCAATAAAGATTAAGTTTGGAGGAGACGGGCAGCATGGCGGCGCAGTGGTTAGCACTGCAGTCTCACGGCGCCGAGGTCCCAGGTACGATCCCGGCTCTGGGTCACTGTCCGTGTGGATTTGCACATTCTCCCCATGTTTGCACGGAGATTTCGGTGGCGTGAGAGCAGCTGGTTAGTCAATTTCAGCGGGAGTATTGCGGAAGGAGGTTGCTGGGAGGTAAGTCAACCTTTAAAAGCACTTCTCTTTGCAGGGGCAGGCCAGTCGATTTCGGTGGCGTGAGAGCAGCTGGTTAGTCAATTTCAGCGGGAGCATTGCGGAAGGAGGTTGCTGGGAGGTAAGTCAACCTTTAAAAGCACTTCTCTTTGCAGGGGCAGGCCAGTCGATTTCGGTAGCGTGAGAGCAGCTGGTTAGTCAATTTCAGCGGGAGCATTGCGGAAGGAGGTTGCTGGGAGGTAAGTCAACCTTTAAAAGCACTTCTCTTTGCAGGGGCAGGCCAGTCGATTTCGGTGGCGTGAGAGCAGCTGGTTAGTCAATTTCAGCGGGAGCATTGCGGAAGGAGGTTGCTGGGAGGTAAGTCAACCTTTAAAAGCACTTCTCTTTGCAGGGGCAGGCCAGTCGATTTCGGTGGCGTGAGAGCAGCTGGTTAGTCAATTTCAGCGGGAGCATTGCGGAAGGAGGTTGCTGGGAGGTAAGTCAACCTTTAAAAGCACTTCTCTTTGCAGGGGCAGGCCAGTCGATTTCGGTGGCGTGAGAGCAGCTGGTTAGTCAATTTCAGCGGGAGCATTGCGGAAGGAGGTTGCTGGGAGGTAAGTCAACCTTTAAAAGCACTTCTCTTTGCAGGGGCAGGCCAGTCGATTTCGGTGGCGTGAGAGCAGCTGGTTAGTCAATTTCAGCGGGAGCATTGCGGAAGGAGGTTGCTGGGAGGTAAGTCAACCTTTAAAAGCACTTCTCTTTGCAGGGGCAGGCCAGTCGATTTCGGCGGGAGTGGAGCTGGCTGGTTAGTCAATTTCAGCAGGAGCTGAGAATTTTTCTTTTTTTTTTAAATTAGTTTTTTAGGCGGGATCAGGAAGTCGACCCGCGGACGTCTGGGAAGACCCTCACCAATAAATTCTGGTGGAGAGGAAACCCGAGACACTACACGTGTAGTGTCTCCCACCCGCCCTCCTCCTCTAACCTAATAATAAAACCCATTGGTCTGAGGTAACGTACCATATTTTTATTATATTATTATTATTTTTTATAAAAATTTAATTTAGTTGTTAGCCAGATCTTGGTAGAAAGTTAGAGGAATGGCAGGGAAGGGAGTGCAATGTTCCTCCTGCAGGATGTTTGAGGTGAGGGATGCAGTTAGTGTCCCTGCTGATTTTACCTGCAGGAAGTGCTGCCATCTCCAGCTCCTCCAAGACCGAGTTAGGGAACTGGAGCTGGAGTTGGAAGAACTTCGGATCATTCGGGAGGCAGAAGGGGTCATAGATAGCAGCTTCAGGGAATTAGTTACACCAAAGATTGGAGATAGGTGGGTAACTGTAAGAGGGACTGGGAAAAAACAGTCAGTGCAGGGATCCCCTGCGGTCGTTCCCCTGAGAAACAAGTATACCGCTTTGGATACTTGTGGGGGGGACGACTTACCAGGGGTAAGCCATGGGGTACGGGCCTCTGGCACGGAGTCTGTCCCTGTTGCTCAGAAGGGAAGGGGGGAGAGGAGCAGAGCATTAGTAATTGGGGACTCTATAGTCAGGGGCACAGATAGGAGATTTTGTGGGAGCGTGAGAGACTCACGTTTGGTATGTTGCCTCCCAGGTGCAAGGGTACGTGATGTCTCGGATCGTGTTTTCCGGGTCCTTAGGGGGGAGGGGGAGCAGCCCCAAGTCGTGGTCCACATTGGCACCAACGACATAGGTAGGAAAGGGGACAAGGATGTCAGGCAGGCTTTCAGGGAGCTAGGATGGAAGCTCAGAACTAGAACAAACAGAGTTGTTATCTCTGGGTTGTTGCCCGTGCCACGTGATAGTGAGATGAGGAATAGGGAGAGAGAGCATTTAAACACGTGGCTACAGGGATGGTGCAGGCGGGAGGGTTTCAGATTTTTGGATAACTGGGGCTCTTTCTGGGGAAGGTGGGACCTCTACAGACAGGATGGTCTACATCTGAACCTGAGGGGCACAAATATCCTGGGGGGGAGATTTGTTAGTGCTCTTTGGGGGGGTTTAAACTAATGCAGCAGGGGCATGGGAACCTGGATTGTAGTTTTAGGGTAAGGGAGAATGAGAGTATAGAGGTCAGGAGCACAGATTTGACGTCGCAGGAGGGGGCCAGCGTTCAGGTAGGTGGTTTGAAGTGTGTCTACTTCAATGCCAGGAGTATACGAAACAAGGTAGGGGAACTGGCAGCGTGGGTTGGTACCTGGGACTTCGATGTTGTGGCCATTTCGGAGACATGGATAGAGCAGGGACAGGAATGGATGTTGCAGGTTCCGGGGTTTAGGTGTTTTAGTAAGCTCAGAGAAGGAGGCAAAAGAGGGGGAGGTGTGGCGCTGCTAGTCAAGAGCAGTATTACGGTGGCGGAGAGGATGCTAGATGGGGACTCTTCTTCCGAGGTAGTATTGGCTGAAGTTAGAAACAGGAAAGGAGAGGTCACCCTGTTGGGAGTTTTTTTATAGGCCTCCTAATAGTTCTAGGGATGTAGAGGAAAGGATGGCGAAGATGATTCTGGATATGAGCGAAAGTAACAGGGTAGTTATTATGGGAGACTTTAACTTTCCAAATATTGACTGGAAAATATATAGTTCGAGTACAATAGATGGGTCGTTTTTTGTACAGTGTGTGCAGGAGGGTTTCCTGAAACAATATGTTGACAGGCCAACAAGAGGCGAGGCCACGTTGGATTTGGTTTTGGGTAATGAACCAGGCCAGGTGTTGGATTTGGAGGTAGGAGAGCACTTTGGGGACAGTGACCACAATTCGGTGACGTTTACGTTAATGATGGAAAGGGATAAGTATACACCGCAGGGCAAGAGTTATAGCTGGGGGAAGGGCAATTATGATGCCATTAGACGTGACTTGGGGGGGATAAGGTGGAGAAGTAGGCTGCAAGTGTTGGGCACACTGGATAAGTGGGGCTTGTTCAAGGATCAGCTACTGCGTGTTCTTGATAAGTATGTACCGGTCAGACAGGGAGGAAGGCGTCGAGCGAGGGAACCGTGGTTTACCAAGGAAGTGGAATCTCTTGTTAAGAGGAAGAAGAAGGCCTATGTGAAGATGAAGTGTGAAGTTTCGGTTGGGGCGATGGATAGTTACAAGGTAGCGAGGAAGGATCTAAAGAGAGAGCTAAGACGAGCAAGGAGGGGACATGAGAAGTATTTGGCAGGAAGGATCAAGGAAAACCCAAAAGCTTTCTATAGGTATGTCAGGAATAAGCGAATGACTAGGGAAAGAGTAGGACCAGTCAAGGACAGGGATGGGAAATTGTGTGTGGAGTCTGAAGAGATAGGCGAGATACTAAATGAATATTTTTCGTCAGTATTCACTCAGGAAAAAGATAATGTTGTGGAGGAGAATGCTGAGCCCCAGGCTAATAGAATAGATGGCATTGAGGTACGTAGGGAAGAGGTGTTGGCAATTCTGGACAGGCTGAAAATAGATAAGTCCCCGGGACCTGATGGGATTTATCCTAGGATTCTATGGGAGGCCAGGGAAGAGATTGCTGGACCTTTGGCTTTGATTTTTATGTCATCATTGGCTACAGGAATAGTGCCAGAGGACTGGAGGACAGCAAATGTGGTCCCTTTGTTCAAAAAGGGGAGCAGAGACAACCCCGGCAACTACAGACCGGTGAGCCTCACGTCTGTAGTGGGTAAAGTCTTGGAGGGGATTATAAGGGACAAGATTTATAATCATCTAGATAGGAATAATATGATCAGGGATAGTCAGCATGGCTTTGTGAAGGGTAGGTCATGCCTCACAAACCTTATTGAGTTCTTTGAGAAGGTGACTGAACAGGTAGACGAGGGTAGAGCAGTTGATGTGGTGTATATGGATTTCAGCAAAGCGTTTGATAAGGTTCCCCATGGTAGGCTATTGCAAAAAATACGGAGGCTGGGGATTGAGGGTGATTTAGAGATGTGGATCAGAAATTGGCTAGCTGAAAGAAGACAGAGGGTGGTGGTTGATGGGAAATGTTCAGAATGGAGTACAGTCACAAGTGGAGTACCACAAGGATCTGTTCTGGGGCCGTTGCTGTTTGTCATTTTTATCAATGACCTAGAGGAAGGCGCAGAAGGGTGGGTGAGTAAATTTGCAGACGATACTAAAGTCGGTGGTGTTGTCGATAGTGTGGAAGGATGTAGCAGGTTACAGAGGGATATAGATAAGCTGCAGAGCTGGGCTGAGAGGTGGCAAATGGAGTTTAATGTAGAGAAGTGTGAGGTGATTCACTTTGGAAGGAATAACAGGAATGCGGAATATTTGGCTAATGGTAAAGTTCTTGAAAGTGTGGCTGAGCAGAGGGATCTAGGTGTCCATGTACATAGATCCCTGAAAGTTGCCACCCAGGTTGATAGGGTTGTGAAGAAGGCCTATGGAGTGTTGGCCTTTATTGGTAGAGGGATTGAGTTCCGGAGTCGGGAGGTCATGTTGCAGCTGTACAGAACTCTGGTACGGCCGCATTTGGAGTATTGCGTACAGTTCTGGTCACCGCATTATAGGAAGGACGTGGAGGCTTTGGAGCGGGTGCAGAGGAGATTTACCAGGATGTTGCCTGGTATGGAGGGAAAATCTTATGAGGAAAGGCTGACGGACTTGAGGTTGTTTTCGTTGGAGAGAAGAAGGTTAAGAGGAGACTTAATAGAGGCATACAAAATGATCAGGGGGTTGGATAGGGTGGACAGTGAGAGCCTTCTCCCGCGGATGGATATGGCTGGCACGAGGGGACATAACTTTAAACTGAGGGGTAATAGATATAGGACAGAGGTCAGAGGTAGGTTCTTTACGCAAAGAGTAGTGAGGCCGTGGAATGCCCTACCTGCTACAGTAGTGAACTCGCCAACATTGAGGGCATTTAAAAGTTTATTGGATAAACATATGGATGATAATGGCATAGTGTAGGTTAGATGGCTTTTGTTTCGGTGCAACATCGTGGGCCGAAGGGCCTGTACTGCGCTGTATTGTTCTATGTTCTATGTTCTAAGTGCGCACCCGGCCGGAGACAGCGCGGAGAAGTGCGCACCCGGCCGGAGACAGCGCGGAGAAGTGCGCACCCGGCCGGAGACAGCGCGGAGAAGTGTGCACCCGGCCGGAGACAGCGCGGAGAAGTGCGCACCCGGCCGGAGACAGTGCGGAGAAGAGCGCACCCGGCGGGAGACAGCGCGGAGAAGAGCGCACCCGGCCGGAGACAGCGCGGAGAAGTGCGCACCCGGCCGGAGACAGTGCGGAGAAGAGCGCACCCGGCGGGAGACAGCGCGGAGAAGAGCGCACCCGGCCGGAGACAGCGCGGAGAAGTGCGCACCCGACCGGAGACAGCGCGGAGAAGTGCGCACCCGGCCGGAGACAGCGCGGAGAAGTGTGCACCCGGCCGGAGACAGCGCGGAGAAGAGCGCACCCGGCCGGAGACAGCGCGGAGAAGTGCGCACCCGGCCGGAGACAGTGCGGAGAAGAGCGCACCCGGACGGAGACAGTGCGGAGAAGTGCGCACCCGGCCGGAGACAGTGCGGAGAAGAGCGCACCCGGCCGGAGACAGCGCGGAGAAGAGCGCACCCGGCCGGAGACAGTGCGGAGAAGTGTGCACCCGGCCGGAGACAGCGCGGAGAAGAGCGCACCCGGCCGGAGACAGTGCGGAGAAGTGTGCACCCGGCCGGAGCCAGCGCGGAGAAGAGCGCACCCGGCCGGAGACAGCGCGGAGAAGTGCGCACCCGGCCGGAGACAGCGCGGAGAAGAGCGCACCCGGCCGGAGACAGCGCGGAGAAGTGTGCACCCGGCCGGAGACAGCTCGGAGAAGTGCGCACCCCGCCGGAGACAGTGCGGAGAAGTGCGCACCCGGCCGGAGACAGCGCGGAGAAGTGCGCACCCGGCGGGAGACAGCGCGGAGAAGAGCGCACCCGACCGGAGACAGCATGGAGAACAGCACACCCGGTTGGAGACAGCGCGGAGAAGAGCGCACCCTGCTGGAGACAGCGCGGAGAAGTGCGCACCCGACCGGAGACAGCGCGGAGAAGTGTGCACCCGGCCGGAGACAGTGCGGAGAAGTGCGCACCCGACCGGAGACAGCGCGGAGAAGTGTGCACCCGGCCGGAGACAGCGAGGAGAAGAGCGCACCCGACCGGAGACAGCGTGGGGAAGAGCGCACCCTGCTGGAGACAGCGCGGAGAAGTGCGCACCCGACCGGAGACAGCGTTGGGAAGAGCGCACCCTGCAGGAGACAGTGCGGAGAAGTGCGCACCCGACCGGAGACAGCGTTGGGAAGAGCGCACCCTGCTGGAGACAGCGCGGAGAAGTGCGCACCCGACCGGAGACAGCGTTGGGAAGAGCGCACCCTGCAGGAGACAGTGCGGAGAAGTGCGCACCCGACCGGAGACAGCGCGGAGAAGAGTGCACCCGGCGGGAGACAGTGCGGAGAAGAGCGCACCCGACCGGAGACAGCGTGGGGAAGAGCGCACCCTGCAGGAGACAGTGCGGAGAAGTGCGCACCCGGCCGGAGACAGCGTGGAGAAGAGTGCACCCGGCGGGAGACAGTGCGGAGAAGAGCGCACCCGACCGGAGACAGCGTGGGGAAGAGCGCACCCTGCAGGAGACAGTGCGGAGAAGTGCGCACCCGACCGGAGACAGCGCGGAGAAGAGCGCACCCGACCGGAGACAGCGTGGGGAAGAGCGCACCCTGCTGGAGACAGTGCGGAGAAGTGCGCACCCAGCCGGAGACAGCGCGGAGAAGAGCGCACCCGGCCGACGACAGCGCGGAGAAGAGCGCGCCCGGCCGGAGACAGCGCGGAGGAGTGCGCACCCGGCTGGAGACAGCGCGGAGGAGTGCGCACCCGGCTGGAGACAGCGCGGAGGAGTGCGCATCCGGCCGGAGACAGCGCAGAGAAGAGTGCATCCGGCCGGAGACAACGCGGAGAAGTGTGTGCCCGGCCGGAGACAGCGCGGAGAAGAGCACGCCCGGCCGGAGACAGTGCGGAGGAGTGCGCGCCCGGCCGGAGACAGCGCGGAGAAGAGTGTGCCCGGCCGGAGACAGCGCGGAGAAGAGCGCGCCCGGCCGGAGACAGCGCGGAGAAGAGCACGCCCGGCCGGAGACAGTGCGGAGGAGTGCGCGCCCGGCCGGAGACAGCGCGGAGGAGTGCGCGCCCGGCCGGAGACAGCGCGGAGAAGAGCACGCCCGGCCGGAGACAGTGCGGAGGAGTGCGCGCCCGGCCGGAGACAGCGCGGAGAAGAGTGTGCCCGGCCGGAGACAGCGCGGAGGAGTGCGCGCCCGGCCGGAGACAGCGCGGAGCAGTGCGCGCCCGGCCGGAGACAGCGCGGAGGAGTGCGCGCCCGGCCGGAGACAGCGCGGAGGAGTGCGCGCCCGGCCGGAGACAGCGCGGAGCAGTGCGCGCCCGGCCGGAGACAGCGCGGAGGAGTGCGCGCCCGGCCGGAGACAGCGCGGAGAAGAGCGCGCCCGGCCGGAGACAGCGCGGAGCAGTGCGCGCCCGGCCGGAGACAGCGCGGAGGAGTGCGCGCCCGGCCGGAGACAGCGCGGAGGAGTGCGCGCCCGGCCGGAGACAGCGCGGTGGAGTGCACACCCGGCCGGAGACCGTGCGGAGCAGAGCGCGCCCGGCCGGAGACAATGCGGAGAAGTGCGTGCCCGGCCGGAGACAGCGCGGAGGAGTGCGCGCCCGGCCGGAGACAGCGCGGAGAAGAGTGCGCCCGGCCGGAGACAGTGCGGAGGAGTGCGCGCCCGGCCGGAGACAGCGCGGAGAAGAGCGCGCCCGGCCGGAGACAGCGCGGAGGAGTGCGCGCCCGGCCGGAGACAGTGCGGAGAAGAGCGCGCCCGGCCGGAGACAACGCGGAGGAGTGCGCGCCCGGCCGGAGACAGCGCGGAGAAGAGCGCGCCCGGCCGGAGACAGCGCAGAGAAGATGGCATCCGGCCGGAGGCAGCGCGGAGAAGAGCGCGCACGGCCGGAGACAACGCGGAGAAGTGCGTGCCCGGCCGGAGACAGCGCGGAGAAGAGCGCGCACGGCCGGAGACAACGCGGAGAAGTGCGTGCCCGGCCGGAGACAGCGCGGAGAAGAGCGCGCCCGGCCGGAGACAGCGCGGAGGAGTGCGCACCCGGCCGGAGACAGCGCGGAGGAGTGCGCACCCGGCCGGAGACAGCGCGGAGGAGTGCGCGCCCGGCCGGAGACAGCGCGGAGAAGAGCGCACCCGGCCGGAGACAGCGCGGAGGAGTGCGCACCCGGCCGGAGACAGCGCGGAGGAGTGCGCACCCGGCCGGAGACAGTGCGGAGGAGTGCGCGCCCGGCCGGAGACAGCGCGGAGAAGAGCGCACCCGGCCGGAGACAGCGCGGAGGAGTGCGCACCCGGCCGGAGACAGCGCGGAGGAGTGCGCACCCGGCCGGAGACAGCGCGGAGGAGTGCGCACCCGGCCGGAGACAGCGCGGAGGAGTGCGCGCCCGGCCGGAGACAGCGCGGAGAAGAGCGCGCCCGGCCGGAGACAGCGCGGAGAAGAGCTCGCCCGGCTGGAGACAGTGCGGATGACAGCGCGGAGAAGTGCGCGCCCGGCTGGAAATAGCGCGGAGGAGTGCGCACCCGGCGGGAGACAGCGCGGAGAAGTGCGCGCCCGGCCAGAGAGAGCACGGAGGAGTGCGCACCCGGCCAGTGCCAGCACTGAGAAGAAGCACTCGGCCAGAGTGAACGCAGAGTAGAGCGCACCCGGCCAAAGCCAGCGCGGAGAAGTGCGCACCCGGCCAAAGCCAGCTCGGAGAAGTGCGCACCCGGCCAGAGCCTGCGCGGAGAAGTGCGCACCCGGCCAGAGCCAGCGCGGAGAAGTGCGCACCCGGCCAAAGCCAGCGCGGACAAGTGCGCACCCGGCCAGGGCCAGCGCGGAGAAGTGCGCACCCGGCCAGAGCCAGTGCGGAGAAGTGCGCACCCGGCCAAAGCCAGCGCGGAGAAGTGCGCACCCGGCCAGAGCCAGCGCGGAGAAGTGCGCACCCGGCCAGAGCCAGCGCGGAGAAGTGCGCACCCGGCCAAAACCAGCGCGGAGAAGTGCGCACCCGGCCAGAGCCAGCGCGGAGAAGTGCGCACCCGGCCAGAGCCAGCGCGGAGAAGTGCGCACCCGGCCAGAGCCAGCGCAGGGAAGTGCGCACCGGCCAGAGCCAGCGCAGGGAAGTGCGCACCGGCCAGAGCCAGCGCAGGGAAGTGCGCACCGGCCAGAGCCAGCGCAGGGAAGTGCGCACCGGCCAGAGCCAGCGCAGGGAAGTGCGCACCGGCCAGAGCCAGCGCTGAGAAGAAGCACTCGGCCAGAGCCAGCGCAGGGAAGTGCGCACCGGCCAGAGCCAGCGCTGAGAAGAAGCACTCGGCCAGAGCCAGCGCAGAGAGGTGCGCACCCGACCAGAGCCAGCGCAGGGAAGTGCGTACCGGCCAGAGCCAGCGCAGAGAGGTGCGCACCCGGCCAGAGCCAGCACAGGGAAGTGCGTACCGGCCAGAGCCAGCGCTGAGAAGAAGCACTCGGCCAGAGCCAGCGCAGAGAGGTGCGCACCCGACCAGAGCCAGCGCAGGGAAGTGCGTACCGGCCAGAGCCAGCGCAGAGAGGTGCGCACCCGGCCAGAGCCAGCACAGGGAAGTGCGTACCGGCCAGAGCCAGCGCTGAGAAGAAGCACTCGGCCAGAGCCAGCGCAGGGAAGTGCGTAACGGCCAGAGCCAGCGCAGGGAAGTGCGTACCGGCCAGAGCCAGCGCAGAGAGGTGCGCACCCGGCCAGAGCCAGCACAGGGAAGTGCGCACCGGCCAGAGCCAGCGCTGAGAAGAAGCACTCGGCCAGAGCCAGCGCAGAGAGGTGCGCACCCGGCCAGAGCCAGCGCAGGGAAGTGCGCACCGGCCAGAGCCAGCGCAGGGAAGTGCACACCCGGCCAGAGCCAGCGCAGGAAAGTGCGCACCCGGCCAAAGCCAGCGCAGCGAAGTATGCACCGGCCAGTGCCAGCGCTGAGAAGAAGCACCCGGCCAGAGCCAGCGCAGAGAGGTGCGCACCCGGCCAGAGCCAGCGCGGAGAAGTGCGCACCCGGCCAGAGCCAGCGCAGCGAAGTGCGCACCGGCCAGAGCCAGCGCAGGGAAGTGCGCACCCGGCCAGAGCCAGCGCAGGGAAGTGCGCACCGGCCAGAGCCAGCGCAGGGTAGTGCGCACCGGCCAGAGCCAGCGCTGAGAAGAAGCACTCGGCCAGAGCAAGCGCAGGGAAGTGCGCACCCGGCCAGAGCCAGCGCAGGGAAGTGCGCACCCGGCCAGAGCCAGCGCAGGGAAGTGCGCACCCGGCCAGTGCTGAGAAGAAGCACTCGGCCAGAGCCAGTGTGGTAAAGTCGCACCCGGTCAGACCCAGTGTGAAAAAGAAGCACCCGGCCAGAGCCAGCGCAGGGAAGTGCGCACCCGGCCAGAGCCAACGCAGGGAAGTGCGCACCCGGCCAGAGCCAGTGCAGGGAAGTGCGCACCCGGCCAGAGCCAGCGCAGGGAAGTGCGCACCGGCCAGAGCCAGCGCTGGGAAGTGCGCACCAGCCAGAGCCAGCGCAGGGAAGTGCGCATCTGGCCAGAGCCAGCGCAGGGAAGTGCGCACCGGCCAGAGCCAACGCTGGGAAGTGCGCACCAGCCAGAGCCAGCGCAGGGAAGTGCGCACCCGGCCAGAGCCAGCGCAGGGAAGTGCGCACCGGCCAGTGCCAGCGCTGAGAAGAAGCACTCGGCCAGAGCCAGCGCAGGGAAGTGCGCACCGGCCAGAGCCAGCGCGGAAAAGTGTGCACCCGCCCAGAGCCAGCGCGGAGAAGTGCGCACCCGGCCAGAGCCAGCGCGGATAAGTGCGCACCGGCCCGAGCCAGCGCGGAGAAGTGCGCACCCGGCCAGAGCCAGCGCAGGAAAGTGCGCACCCGGCCAGAGCCAGCGCAGGGAAGTGCGCACCCGGCCAGAGCCAGCGCAGGGATGTGCGCACCCGGCCAGAGCAGGGAAGTGCACACCCGGCCAGTGCCAGCGCAGGGAAGTGCGCACCGGCCAGAGCCAGCGCAGGGAAGTGCGCACCGGCCAGAGCCAGCGCAGGGAAGTGTGCACCCGGCCAGAGCCAGCGCAGGGAAGTGTGCACCCGGCCAGAGCCAGCGCAGGGAAGTGTGCACCCGGCCAGAGCCAGCGCAGGGATGTGCGCACCCGGCCAGAGCAGGGAAGTGCACACCCGGCCAGAGCCAGCGCAGGGAAGTGCGCACCGGCCAGAGCCAGCGCAGGGAAGTGTGCACCCGGCCAGAGCCAGCGCAGGGAAGTGCGCACCGGCCAGAGCCAGCGCAGGTAAGTGTGCACCGGCCAGAGCCAGCGCAGGGAAGTGCGCACCCGGCCAGAGCCAGCGCAGGGAAGTGCGCACCGGTCAGTGCCGAAAAGAAGCACTCGGCCAGAGCCAGTGTGGTAAAGTCGCACCCGGTCAGACCCAGTGTGAAAAAGAAGCACCCGGCCAGAGCCAGCGCAGGGAAGTGCGCACCCGGCCAGAGCTGAGAAGAAGCACCCGGCCAGAGCGAGCGCAGCAAAGTTCGCACCAGCCAGTGCCAGCGCTGAGAAGAAGCACTCGGCCAGATCCAGCGCAGGGAAGTGCGCACCGGCCAGTGCCGAGAAGAAGCACTCGGCCAGAGCCAGTGTGGTAAAGTCGCACTCGGTCAGACCCAGTGTGAAAAAGAAGCACCCGGCCAGAGCCAGCGCAGGGAAGTGCGCACCCGGCCAGAGCTGAGAAGCACCCGGCCAGAGCCAGCGCAGGGAAGTCCACACCCGGTCAGACCCAGCATGGAGATGTCGCACCCGGCCACAGCCAGCGAGGAGAAGTCGCACCCGGCAAGAGACAGCGAGGAGAAGTCGCACCCGGCAAGAGCCAGCGAGGAGAAGTCGCACCCGGCAAGAGACAGCGAGGAGAAGAGCACACCCGACGGGATGGTGGAGTTTCTTGGGAGTCTGGAGGTTCCCCAGAGTGGGTGACGGGCTGTGGGAGGAGCTGGAGGCCCCACTTTGTTTAGAGGAGATCCATGGTGCATTGAAGCAGATGCAATCAGGGAAGGCACCATTGTTGGTTGGGAGCCTTGGATGGGTTCTATAAATGGTTCATGGATCAGTTGGGCCCATTGTTGCAGACATGTTTTTTGAAAATAAATTTAGAGTACCCAATTTTTTTATCCAATTAAAGGGCAATTTAGCTTGGCAATCCACCTACCCTCCACATCTTTGGATTGTAGGTCCCACACAGACAAGGGGAGAATGTGCAAACTTCACACAGACGGTGACCCAGGGTCGGGATCGAACCAGGGTGCTCAGTGGTTGTTCAGCATGTTTAAGGACTCTTTGGAGCGGGGGCTCTTTTGGGGGCATTAGGACAAGCACCCATTTTGCTGCTTTTGAAGAAGGACAAAGACCCCAAAGACCGCCTGATCTCCCTGTTGTACGTAGACACCAAATTGCTGGCCAAGGTGTTGGCTTTAAAACTGGATTCGGTCCTCCCAGAGTTGATAGGGGAAAATCAGACCGGGTTCATGAAGGGCAGCACGGGTTCATGAAGGGCAGCACGGTAGCATTGTGGATAGCATAATTGCTTCACAGCTCCAAGGTCCCAGGTTTGATTCCGGCTTGGGTCACTGTCTGTGCGGAGTCTGCACATCCTCCCCGTGTGTGCGTGTGTTTCCTCCGGGTGCTCCGGTTTCCTCCCGCAGTCCAAATATGTGCAGGTTAGGTGGATGGCCATGATAAATTGCCCTTCGTGTCCAAAATTGCCCTTAGGGTGGGGTTACTGAGTTATGGGGATCGGGTGGAGGTGTTGACCTTGAGTAGGGTGCTCTTTCTAAGAGCTGGTGCAGACTCGATGGGCCGAATGGCCTCCTTCTGCACTGTAAATTCTATGATAATCTATGCTGAAAGAGCAGAGGCTGTTGGCGAATGTGCCGGTTGATTCATGTGGTCGTTGCTTCATGTGGTGCTTTCCCCTGCGATCAATCTAGTATCGAAGATTATTGTATCTCTGAATGCAGAGAAGGCGTTCGACCAGGTGGAGTGGGGATACACCTTTACAGTATCGGAGAAATTTGGGCTGGGTCCGGGATTTGTGTCCTGGGTGCGGCGTCGTTTGCGAGTTTTTGCAGTAATAATATGACCTCCGAGTCCTTTTAGTTACATCGGGGCACGAGGCAAGGGTGTCCGCTGTCTCCTTTGCTGTTTGTAATGTCAATTGAGCCGTTGGATTGGATTGGTTTATTGTCACGTGTACCAAGGTACAGTGTAAAGTATTGCTCTGCATACAACTCAGACAGATCATTCCGTGCATGAAAAACATACATTGGGCAAACCATGGGCTTTGATGGAATGGAATGGGATAGTTAGAGGGGGCGGAGCACAGGGTATTGTTATATACTGATGTTTTGCTGTTATATATAAGGGATCCGGAGACATCTATGAGGAACATGGTAGAGATTTGGCCGCGGGAGGGGAAAGTAGACTGAGGGGTTGCCCTTTCAATTAGCAGGGACCAGCCTCCAGTACTTGGGGAGTACTGGTGGCAGGACAGTGGGGATGGTTATGGAAGCTGAATTATATGAGCTAGTTGGGGAGGGTCAAGGCAGACCTGTAGAGGTGGGACAGCCTCCTGCTATCGCTGGCAGGTCGAGTTCTGTCCGTTAGAATGAATATATTGCCTAGATTTCGATTTATGGTCCAGTGCCTCCCGTTTTTTCAAGAGGTAGACCGACTTATTATGGGATTTATCGGGCGGACAAGGTCCCAAGGATTCGGAAGGGGAAGAGACAGGCGGGGGGCTTCACATTGCCAAATCTGCTCTATTATTATTGGACAGCTAATGCGGAAACGGTGTTGGCGTGGTGTGGGGACCTGGGGACCTTCTGGGTAAGGATGGAATCAGTGTCAGTTAGGGAGGCGAGCTTGGGGGCGCTAGTAATGGGGCCACTTCCGGTAGCGCTATTGAAATAGTCAACAAATCTTATGGTGGTGACCATGCTAAAAACTTGGAGGCAGCTCCGGCAACATTTCGAATTGGGGGCAACATCGCAGCTGGCTCCCATCTGTGCCAATCACTTATTCGAACCGGCAAGGCTGGATGCCACATTTAGTGCTTGGAGGGAGAGAGGGTTGGAGAAGGTGGGAGATCTATTTTCATTGGGGCAGTTCACTAGCTTGGAGGAGTTAAAGGAGAAATATGGTCTTTTGGTCACAGACAGATTTAGGTACCTTCAGGTGCTAGGTAAGCAATTGATGGCCTTTCCATTAAATACGCCTTGAAAGGGTCGATTGAGGGGTTTTATTGAAGATGGTGAATTTTAGTGTATTTCAAAGAATTGGTCACTGTTAAGAGTTTCAGGGGGGATGAAGGCTTACTTAGTTATGGGGAGCACGGGGGGGGGTGGGCGGGGGGAGGGAGGTGGAAGAGGGGTGGTGGAGGTGAGAGTCTTTGTAAAAAGTGTTTAATGGGGCTGGTTTAGCACACATAGAACATTACAGCGCAGTACAGGCCCTTCGGCCCTCGATGTTGCGCCGACCTGTGAAACCACTCTAAAGCCCATCTACACTATTCCCTTATCGTCCATATGTCTATCCAATGACCATTTGAATGCCCTTAGTGTTGGCGAGTCCACTACTGTTGCAGGCAGGGCATTCCACACCCTTACTGCTCTCTGAGTAAAGAACCTACCTCTGACATCTGTCCTATATCTATCTCCCTCAATTTAAAGCTATGTCCCCTCGTGCTAGACATCACCATCCGAGGAAAAAGGCTCTCACTGTCCACCCTATCCAATCCTCTGATCATCTTGTATGCCTCAATTAAGTCACCTCTTAACCTTCTTCTCTCTAACGAAAACAGCCTCAAGTCCCTCAGCCTTTCCTCATAAGATCTTCCCTCCATACCAGGCAACATTCTGGTAAATCTCCTCTGCACCCTTTCCAATGCTTCCACATCCTTCCTATAATGCGGCGACCAGAATTGCACGCAATACTGCAAATGCGGCCGCACCAGAGTTTTGTACAGCTGCAACATGACCTCATGGCTCCGAAACTCAATCCCTCTACTCAAAATTAACTTCTTTAATAAAGCTTTTGAAATTTATTCTTTAATTTCCTTTTCATGCAATGTTGAAAAACAACCACGTAGATAATGTTAGAGACTGAAGGAAATAATGTCATGCCATCTTTGGCTAAATAAATGCTAGGGATACATGTGGGAAAACTATTCTGATTAATCTTCATTAAAAAAATAACTGCCCGGAGTAAAGTTGTCAAATCACAGTCCTATTTTTAGCAGAGGCTGTGGCCTCCAAGTAAAATAAAAGTTGAAGATAATTTTGGATACATTTACGCATATTAGTGTGGAATGCACAATTTTAAACATATTTGTGTTATATTTGTTTATATGTTGAATATTAGAATATTCATTTACAGAGGAAAATTAATGGTTGAGAAAAGGAAGAAAGAAAACTGGACATAGTGGAGGAAAATGTCATGTTCATAAAGCAAAGGGAAAAAAAGCAGACACAACATTGTAGACTTAGATTGTCAGCTGCAGAGCAATAAACTATGGTAAGTAGGGACAAAATAAAAAAGTGCACAGAGCAATACATTTATTAAGATATTTACGTAGTCACTTAGAATCAGAGACGAGTTTCATTTTTGTCAAACTCTCAATTTTTAAAAATAAATTTAGAGTATCCAATTCTTTTTTTCCAATTAAGGGGCAATTTAGTGTGGCCAATTCACCTAACCTACACATCATTTTGCATTGTGGGGGTGAGACACACGCATGCCAACTTCTCAATTGGCCAAAGACAAGTTTGAATTAATTTAGGAGGTGCACGAGAATCAAAGAATGTCCTGCTCACATGACAGCATTTACAAACATGGCAAAATTGATTGAAAAGTGGATTTAAGTGTGATAGAAATCTTAGCATATTGGGGCAATATCTAGTTATCAAGTGCGGAGTGTCAAAATGGCAATAGAGGAAGTACAAATTAGTATCTCTGACATTGGTAGCAGAGGATTGTTGCCTGAAAGATTAGGGACTAAGGTTTACTTCCAGGTTAGAATTGGGGTTAATTTCCTTTTGAGAAAAGACACTAATTGGAGACTCTTTGAAGGACAATGACCAAAACCAGGTATAGGGTGGCAGGATGTGATTTTCCACCGCTGTTTTCTGAAACAGAACCTTATGATCATTGGAAAAATACAGTATCTATATGAACATGGGTTGTATCTCCACCAAAAAGAAAGCAAGGGATGGTTCTGGCATTTAAGCTGCTGCAACATGTTCTTGGACCAAGATGCTCCAGAACTTGACAAAGTAGGAGGTTTGAAATTCATGGAGAAAATTTATGAGAAAGATGACTCATTGAACGCCTATGAGGTTTGGTTGGACTTTGATAAATTTTGAAAAATGGATGATTGTTCCATTGAAGAATACATCATGGAGTTTAATCGACTATTGAAGAGATTGCAGCGATTCCACTTGGAAATTCCTAAGTCAGTACCCGCCTTTAAATGATTAGACTGGGTTAGGCTATCAAATATGGATAGGCTCCTGGTTTTATAGATTCATAGAGAGAGAAATGCAGAAGGTATTTCATTGGTAACCAGAAGCTTCAGTCTGGTAATGAGTATCATGGTGGCAGATTGGTTCAATTGTGCAGATCGAGATAGTGGGTGTACATCCATGCTATGTGTAATGGACTGGCTAAAATGTTACATGGATTATTTTAAGTGGGAAGATAATATAACAGTTCTACTTGTTTTAGGTTTGATGATAGAACACATTTAAATCACTAGAAAAAACAATAATTGTGTAAAGATTTGTTCTTTTAAAATTTTTTATTACAATTAAGGGCAATTTAGCGTGGCCAATCCACCTACTCTGCACATCTCTGGGTTGTGGGGTTGCGATCCACGCAGACACGGGGAGAATGTGCAAACTCCACACAGCCAGTGACCCAGGGCTGTGTGTAAAATAACAGGAATAAATCACTATCAGTACTGATGTTGAATCGGGTGAAATACCTTTACTGATAAATAAGCCTTCAAAGTCAAAGGCTCAAATGAAGTTGGACATGGACCATGATAAAGTGAATGTCTTTGGGGAATCTGTAGATTTCAATTTACACACTTGGGGCATTATTGTATTCCCGTAAGCCCCATCATCTCTAGACAAAATGTTAAATAGTATTAATGGCAGCTGTGGATAGGGAGTTAAAGAAGAAGTGAACTATTATCAAACCTCACCGACAATTTGCACATCCCTCTGACCAGAGGCTAAAGATTCTGTTAAAGGATGTGATATTGTACAAATTACAGGAGAATGCTATCACGACCAGTCTTTTATTGGCAAAAGACTTTAATGAAACCATAACAATTGGTCCTCAAAGTATCAGATATTAAAAAAACATTCTTCTACATTTTGTAGATGCAGTTACTAGGATTCGTCTGGCACAGGTCGTTAATAGTAAAGGCAAAAAAGTAATTATCCAGAAGGTAACAGAAAATGGACAGGGATGGGGCTGGGAGCACCAGCTAAATTCTTAACAGACATTGGAGGGAACTTTGACCTGCTCTCCACAAGGAAAGCAGTGCACCAACTCCGCCAGGCACAGGGGACACTATACGAACACGGGGACAAAGCCAGCTGCCTGTTAGCGCACCAGCTGAGAAAGCAGGTAGCCACCAGAGAGATTGCGCTATTCGGAACAGAGGCACGCTAGAAATGGACTCAGACAAAGTTAACAAGACCTTTGAGGACTTTTACTGGGGATTGTACACCTCAGAGCCCCCACCAGTGGACTCGGGGATGAAACAGTTCCTCGATGGACTGAACATGCCAGTCGTGGGGGAGGACAGAAAACGGGGCCTGGGAGCACCGCTAGAACTGGGAGAAATCGTGGAGTATAAACACCATGCAGACGGGGATACCCGCTGTCGCTGCTGCTGTTCGCCCTAGCGATCGAACCATTAACGATAGCTCTCAAAACAGCAAAGAACTGGAGTGGGATCCAAAGAAGAGACAGAGAGCATAGAGTCTCACTCTACGTGGATGACCTACTCCTCTGCATCTCAGACCCACAAAGCAGCATGGAAGGAATCATCACGCTCCTGAGAGTTTGGTGCCTTCTCAGGCTACAAACTCAACATGAGCAAAAATGAGATTTTCCCAGTGAACCCACAAGGGGGAGGGACAGCACTGGTGGGACTGCCGTTTAAACAGGCCCAGCACAAATTCCGCTACCTGGGGATCCAAATCGCTCATGACTGGACAGGGATCCACAAATGGAACCTGACCAGCCTGACAGACAAAGTCAAAAAGGACCTGCAGAGGTGGAACACACTTCCACTCTCCCTGGCAGGGAGAGTACAGACGATCAAAATGAACATACTGCCCAGATAACTCTTCCTACTAAGATCCATCCCGATCTATATCCCCAAGGACTTTTTCAATGCACTGGACAAATTGATCATGGCGTTTGTATGGGGGTGAAAGAATGCTAGGATCACAAAGAAGGTCCTACAGGAAACAAAATCCAGGGGAGGGCTAGCCCTCCCAAACCTACAATTCTACCACTGGGCAGCGACGGCCGAAAGAGTGATGGGATGGATAAAGAAGCCAGAGGCCGAATGGGTGCGTGCGGAGGAGGCCTCCTGTAAGGGGACCTCTCTCCAGGTCCTTGCCACGGCAGCACTCCCATCCCCGCCCAAGAAACACTCCAGCAGCCCATGGTGATAGCCACCCTTCAGATGTGGAACCAATTACGGCAGCACTTTGGACTGACCGAAATGACCAACAAAGCCCCCATCTGCAATAACCACAGATTCACACCAGCACTCACCGATGCCACCTTCAAAAGGTGGAGACAGGACAGGGGGACATTGACCGTTAGGGACTATACACTACCGGTAGGGTCACAACACTGCAAGATCTGACGCAGAGATTCCAACTAGCTAAAGGCAACAAACTCAGATACCTGCAGCTTAAAAACTTCCTACAGAAGGAGACAAGGACATACCCACGACCACCACGACTGACACTATTAGAAGAGCTACTGGATGCAGATATCCTAGTACGAAGTCTTACAACACCAGGTTAAAGTCCAACAGGTTTGTTTCGATGTCACTAGTGACATCAAAACAAACCTGTTGGACTTTAACCTGGTGTTGTAAGACTTCGTACTGTGCTCACCCCAGTCCAACACCGGCATCTCCACATCGCAGATATCCTAGGCAGAGGGAACTGTTTTTGGGAAGCATGAAGCAAATTATTGTTAAAATTGAATATCAAAGCTGACCCTCAGCCAAAATTTCTGCAGGCCACAACCGTGCATTATGCCAAACAACCTAAAGTCTTAACTAACCTGGAGTGTCTGGTCAAGATGGGAGTCTTGGCACCTGACCCCCATAGTGAATTGGCAGCACCCAACATTCCAGTGCTCACTAAATCTGGCTCCATCTGCATATGTGGGGGCTTCAAGGTTACTGTTAACCCGTGCTGTGAGCTGAACAATATCCACTTCTCCGGATTGAGGATCCCTTTGGTGCCTAGCTGATGGAAAGGAAATAAGCAAAATAGAAATATGCCAGGCCTACTTACAAACGCATGTGGATGAGAAGTCACTTGAGTATCTTACCATCACAGCACACTTGGGATTGTACGGATATTGCCGTTTGCCTTTTGGAATACCATCAGCTCCAGCCCAGTTTTAGAGATCTACGGACCAGGTCCTGAGTGGCTTGCCTAGAGTTCAGTGCTACCTTGATAACATTTTTGTGACAGGCAAGACTGATGAAGATCAACTCAAGAATTTGGATGCCAGCCCACAAAGGCTAGAATGGAATTCATCACATCACTTCCACACCATTCAATCCATCCACCAATGAATTAGCAGAGAGATTTGTTCAAACCATGAAACACTGTTTAAGGTCACCACGAGGACATTCTATTATTATTCAAAAGAATCTGGACACATTTCTGCTGACATATTGAAACACACCACATGCTATGACTAAAGCATCTCTAACATTCCTATTAATAGGGTGACAACTATGCACTTGCTTTGATCTGTTGAAACCAACAAAAACACAACAAGTTGTACAAGATCAACAGTATGACCAAGTGGAGAGAAGAGTACAAATATCAACGGCAAGGATTTTCTGCTTGGGACCAGAGGTTCTACTTGCAATCATAGTACTGAGGCTAAATGGGTTCCTGCTACTTTGAATACTCTGATAGTACCTGTTTTGTACACAGGTCAAACGGTGAAGGATCTCACCTGGCAGAGACATGATAACCAACTGTAGCCAAGTCATCTCAGGATACACCTCGTATGGAAGAGCCCGATTTCACCACTGCAAGCAAGCCACCACCAAGTTAAGGAATGCCAACTCTAGTCTCACCTCCCCACTCTGGCTCAACTGAAATTGAAGTTGTCTTCCCTTCATGGCGTTAGATAAAACTTCAAATTTGGCTACAAGTCTTAAATTGTCATCAGTCTCCAATGAACATTACTCTGTAAACAGACCAGATGTCTGCCATAACCCACACTGGCAGGGAAGACATTCTGAGCACTGAATTATAGTCAAGGCAAGCCCATTTTTTTTTTGAGGGAATCTATCTTCTTTCCCTAATTCAGGAAATGTTTTGTTGAACTGACACTTCCAATTAGGGGGAGGAATATGTTACGTATTGTCTGGCTTGCTCTACTTTGCGAGCCTGTAAATTGTGGGATTGCAGGATTTATATTTTCTTATTAGTGTATAATTGTGTAAAGATTAATTTTGAAAGGTACCAAGACCAAAAACATAACACATCCTTTCAATCCCTTCATCCAAGTCATTTATATAAATTGTAAACAATTGAGTTTGCTGCACTGGCATCTGTGACACACCATTCATTACATTTTGCCACCGTGTAAAATACTCATTCATGCCTACTTCCAATCTTCCTACAGGCAATTTTCTGTCCATGCCAATAAGTTACCGCTGTAATAGGAGCTTTTATTTTATGCAAAAAACCTTTGAGGTGGCACTTTACCAAATGCCTTCTAGAAATCCAAGTTCGGTACATCCACCAGTTCCCCTTTATCCACAGCACAGTTCACTTCCTCAAAGAACTCCAAAGTTTGTTAAACATGATTTCCCTTACAGCCTCCCTCTGTCTCTTGCAGGGCAAGTGCAATTGGTAAGATGAATATTTTGCCACAGCTTTTGTTTTTATTCCCGTTGATGTTTCCCCAAAGGTATTTTTTGTGGGGGTGGAAGGTTTGATCTCATCATTTATATGGCCGGGAAAGGTGACGAAGCATTCGGAAAAGGGTCTACAAAGGGACCAGCAGTCTGGGGTTTGGCACTGCTGAACCTGATGTATTATCACTGGGCATCAAACGTGGTGTTGGGTTGGTGCGGGGATAAGGAATATGTCTAGATGAGGATAGAGGCTAGGTTGTGTAAGGGGACAGGGCTGCAGGCGGTAAGTGACAGCTCCGCTGCCTTTTGCTCCGGCACAATTTTCAGGGAATCCAGTGGTGGTGACAACATTAATATCGAGGCAATTACGGCAGCATTTTAAGGTAGGGGGAGGGTCGAAGAGGACTCCGATTAGGGACACCCACATGTTTGAACCAGTTAGATTGGATGCCGGGTTTAGAGGTCGGGAGGATAAACGGTTGGCAGTAATGGGGATTTATTCCTGGAGGAGTTGTTTGCGAGTCTGGAGGAAATAGTGGAGAAGTATGGGTTAGCGCAGTTTGAGGGGTTCAGATACTTGCAGGTTCGGAATTATGTGAGGAAGATTTTTCCGACCTTCCTGGTGTTGCTACCGTTGTCGATGTTGGAGAGGGTACTGCCGTTGGTGGGGCGGAAGAGGAGAATACTTCTGGAATTTATGGGAGGATTCTGGCGGAGGGGATTAGGGCCAAATGGGAGGAAATGTGTGTGTGTGTGTGGGGGGGGGGGGGGGGGGGGGGGGGGGGGGGGAGTGGAGGGGGGGATTTGGTGTGAAGCCCTGCGAAGGGTGAATGCCACCTCGTGTTGTCGTGTGCAAGGCTCGGGCTCATACAATTAAATTTGGTACATTGGGCACATTTAACAAGGGCTAGGATGAGTTGAGTGTTTGGGGAGTAGAAGAGACATACGAGAAGTGTGGGGTGGGCAGCGAATCATGTACATATGTTCTCAGCATGCCCTAAGCTAGAAAACTTTTGGGGTTCCTTCTTCAGCACCATGTCGCAATCTTACACGGGGAATTGGAGCCTGGTCCCCCAGAAGCCATTTTCGGGATGTTGGACCTGCCGGAGCTGCAGACAGGTGCGGAGGCAGATGTCTTAGCCTTCGCCTCACTAAGGCTCGCCGGATTCTTTTGGAGCGGAGGTCAGCTTCTCCACCCAGTGCTTCGGCATGGCTGGGGGGGATCTCACGGAGAAAATTAAATGTTAGGCTAACTGGCCCGTAGTTTCCTTCCTTCTGTCTCCCTCCCTTTTTGAATAAAGGAGTTGCAGTTGCTATCTTTCAATCTAATGAGACCGTTTCTTAATCCGGGGAGTTTTGGAAAATTAAAGCAATGCATCAACTATCTTACTAGACACTTCTTTTAAGACCCTAGGATGAAGTACATGAAGTCCCCGGCTTTTATCAGTCTGCAGCTCCAACAATTTATTCAGTACCAGCCCTCTGGTGGCTGTAATTTCCCGAGTTCCTCCCTCCCTTCCATTTCCTGCTTAATAGCTGCTTCTGGGATGCCTCTGTAGTGAAGACTGATGCAAAATACCTGTTCAAATCATCTGCCATCTCCTTGTTTTCCATGACCAATTCTTCACACCCACATTCTATAAGACCTACGCTCACTTTAACTGTTTACTTTTTAAATTATTTATAAAAACTGTGATGAATGCAGATTTTTATTTAGACTGCATTATATATATTAGTTGCAGTAATATTATTAAAGAACCTAGGTTAAGGTATCCAGACTCTGTTTCTGCTAAAGCTGCTATTACGATGTCAAAAAAGTGAGATAATTATGAATTTTAACCATTTACTTATTTACAAAGAGATACCAATGAAACTTTGTTATGATTGCTGGAGATTCCCTGGAGAGTAAATCATTTGAGAAATTGTATTTAGCCTTGGTAAGCCGGTCATGGGACATCAGAGTGTGGCAGAGATGATGTAATTATTGGGAGGAGCCAGGTCCTAGCAACCAGTTTTGGCTGTTGGATTTTAGTCTGACAAAAACAGAAGGATCTGCAGACTGTTCCTGAAAGAATGTGCATGTGTTTGTGCCTCTGTCTGCCGTCCATCTATCTGTTGCGTCTGCCCGCCTGCATCTCCCTGTCTGCCACGGCCTGTCTGCGTTAATAATAAAGTTTGTTTTGATATACAAGATCCCTATCTATCAGTGGAATCACTTTTGGAGCAAAGTATCCTTTACTCAGAATTATAAAACTTGAAAAATTGTTGGGGTTTCGTCCGGTTTCCTAATGTTAATTGGGGTCTAATGTAGCCACCTGGGCTGGCCAGTTCCCGACTTAAAATGGAGAACCGCAAAGACTAAAGGGAAATTCGGCCAACACAGGCAAAAACCAGCAAGTGCAGAAATCCTGTGTATTGGAACTTGCAAAAACCAGACAGCACTGAAACCAGCAGCCATCTGCATAGTAATGAGCGATTCCAAGGCACAATTGAAACACTTAAGGTGAATAAAGCCAAGCCAGACTCCTCGACGCCAGCAGGAGCCAAGACAAAGGAAGGCCAGCGGACATTTAGGCACCGCCCAGCGATCAGGGAACAACTCCAGTATTGGAGAAATCGATCCAAGTGATCGGAACGCAGTCCAATCATTTGGAACCAGGTACGGGGTCCCTGGGGACTATAAAGTAAAGCCCTCAAGTTCAAATCGGTCTTCTTGGCAGGGTCACTCAACAACGCGAATCAACCCCTGAGAGTGAACTGCCCAGCTGCCGCACCAACCAAAGAAGTCTCCAGTCAATGCTCGCTACAAGATATGCGCTCCTAGCTACAAGTCCATACCAGCTTTTGAATCCTGCAGACTCAGGACCTGAACGAAAGGCCATTTGTTCCCCTGACCTGGTGGGCCGATTCCAAAGCTAAGTATAGGCCTTTTAGTGATAGAAATAGTCTAGAAAGTAGAGTTATATGCATAAGTAGTGACTTACTGTATATAATAAATGTGTTTTGATTTGAATCTTACTAATTGGCGTGTTGAGTTATTGATCAGTACTTGAAATTGAACCTCGTGGCGGTATCATAAAGATACCTGGCGATTCTAGAGCAAAGGTTAAACAAAATGAGCAAATTACGAATTAAGAGCCAATCAAAAGTTAGCAACACTGGTCCGGTACCGGAACAAAACTCATACTATCTGTTTTTTATATTTCTGGCTAGCTTTCTCTCATACTCTAATTTTTTCCTCTTTATTCATCTTTTAGTCATTATTTGCTGTTCCTTACATTCTGTTCAATCCTCTGACCTCCCACTAGTCTTTGCACAATTATATGCTTTTGATAGCATCTTTAATATTTCTAGTTAACTATGGATGGTGGGTCTGTCCCTTGGACAGAATGTATCTATTCATTGGAATTCATTGCTCATTGGAATGTATCTATTCCGTGTATTTTGAAATATCCCATTAAATGTTTGCCACTATACCTCTATTGACTTCCCTTTACGTAATTTGCCAATTCGTTTTAGACAACACAGCTTTCATGCCCTCACAATTGCCCTATATAAGTTTGAAAACTATCTCAGTCCAAGTCCTCTCTCCTCAAACTAAATGTAAAATTCAACCATAATATGATCACTGTTACCCAAAGGCGCCTTCACTTTGAGATCATTAATTGCTCCCATTGCTTGCACAATACCAGGTTTAATATAGTCTGTTCTCTAGTTGGCTCCAGAACATGCTGTTCCAAGAAACTACCTTGAAAACATTCAACAAACTCCTCATCTTGGCTACTTTTATCCATCTTGACTTCCCAGTCTATATATAAATTAAGATCTTGCATGGTTATTGCCATAGTCTTTTTAACAAGCTCCAATTATTTCTTCCTTTATGCTCCACCCATAGAGGTAGTACTCAGTCCAAGGAAGAACTATACAATTGGCTAAGAAATCTGAGGATTGGGAGCAATTTAGAAATCAGCGAAGGTCCAAGGGATTGATTAAGAAAAAATGCAGTATGAGAGTAAGCTTGCAGGGACCATAAAAACTGTCTGTAAAGTTTCTATAGGTATGTGAGGAGAAAAAGGTTGGTGAAGACAAATGTAGGTCCCTTACAGTCAGAAACAGGGAAATGTATAATAGGGGACAAAGAAATGGATGAGGAACTAAACACATACTTTGGTTCGGTCTTCACAAATGAGGATACAAATCAGATACCAGAAATGTTGGGGATCGCAGGATTCAGTGAGAGGGAGGAATTGAAGGAGATCAATATTAGTAGAGAAATGGTGTTGGGGAAATTGATGGAATGAAGGCTGATAAAACCTCAGGGCCTGATAATCTAAAAGACCATAAGACACAGGAGCAGAATTAGACCACTCGGCCCATCGTGTCTGCACCACCATTCAATTATGCCTGATATTTTTCTCATCCCCCTTCTCCTGCCTTCTCCCCATAACCCCTCACCTCCTTATTAATCAAGAACCTAACTATCTCTATCTTCAAGACACTCAATGATTTGGCCTCCACAGCCTTCTGTGGCAAAGAGTTCCACAGATTCACCACCCACTGGCAGAAGAAATTCCTCTTCATTTAAAGGATCGTCCCTTCAGTCAGAGATTGTGTCCTCTGGTTCTAGTTTTTTTTTACAAGTGGAAACATCCTCTCCACATCCACTCTATCCAGGCTTCGCAGTATCCTGTAAGTTACAATAAGATCACCCTCATCCTTGTAAACTCCAACGAGTACAGAATCCCTCAGTCCTGCATTGACCACCTCGCTTCACATATTTGCCACTTTTTTTATTCTGCCTGAGGTTAGATACCTGCCACCTTCTATACTCTCTGTTCTATTGCGTAGTCTTTAGTAACCTCTCCTGAGCCCTCAGCTCCTTTAACAAGTTGAAGGTCCTCATCATGAACCCACACTTATACCCTCTACTTTAGTGGTTAGCACTGTTGCTTCACAGCTCCAGGGTCCCAAGTTCGATTCCCGCTTGGGTCACTGTCTGTGCGGAGTCTGCACGTTCTCCCCGTGTCTGCGTGGGTTTCTTCCGGGTGCTCTGGTTTCCTCCCACAAGTTCCGAAAGACGTGCTTGTTAGGTGAATTGGACATCTGAATTCTAACTCTGAATACCCGAACAGGCACTGGAGTGTGGCGGCTAGAGGATTTTCACAGTAACTTCATTGCAATAACAAAGATTATTATTAACTTTTATTTACTAATTCTCCATACAACTGAACCCTCCACTACATCCCAGAGTACTTAAGGAAGTAGTTCTAGAAAATGTGGATGCATTGGTGGTCATCTTCCAGGATTCCTGCAGATTGGAGGGTAGCTAATGTAACTCCACTATTTAAAAAGGGAGGTAGAGAGAAAACAGGAAATTATACACCAGTAAAGCCTGACGCCAGGAGTTGGGAAAATTCTAGAATCCATTATCAAAGATTTTACAGCAGAATCAGAGTCAGCATGGATTTATGAAGGGGAAATCATGCTTGGCAAATTGACTGGCATTCTTTGTGGATATGTGGGCAGCACAGTAGCTAGCACTGTTGCTTCACAGCGCAGGGTCGCAGGTTCGATTCCAGCTTGGGTCACTGTCTGTGCGGAATCTGCACGTTCTCCCGTGTCTGCATGGGTTTCCTCTCGGTGCTCCGGTTTCCTCCCACAAGTCCCAAAA
This sequence comes from Scyliorhinus torazame, assembly GCF_047496885.1. Lineage (NCBI taxonomy): Eukaryota > Metazoa > Chordata > Chondrichthyes > Carcharhiniformes > Scyliorhinidae > Scyliorhinus > Scyliorhinus torazame. The sequence continues at coordinate 123,382,897 of NC_092708.1, forward strand.
GACTGTTTGTTAGGTGAACTGGGCATTCTGAATTCTCCCTCAGTGTACTCTAACAGCAGCCAGAGTGTGGCGACTAGGGGCTTTTCACAGTAAGTTCATTGCAGTGTTAATGTAAGCCTACTTGTGACAATAATAAAGATTATCATTATCTTGTAGAGTTAACGAGGGGAGCAAGTGGATGTGACATATTTGGACTTTCAGAAGGCTTTTGATAATGTCCCACATCAGAGATTAGTGTGTAAAATTAAAGCACATGGGATTAGGGGTAATGCATTGAGATGGATAGAAAACCGGTTAGCAGATAGAAAATAAAGAGTAGGAATAATTAACAAGTCTTTTTCAAATTGGAAGGCAATGCCTAGTGGGGGTACCACAAGGATTAGTGCTGGGACCCCAGCTATTCACAATACATATTAATGATTTAGAGGAGGGAACAAAATGTAATATCTCCAAATTTGCAGATGATACCAAGTTGTGTGGGAGTGCGAGCTGTGAGATCCTTCAGTGTGATTTGGACAAGTTGAACGAGTGGGAAAATGAATGGCAGATGCAGAATAATTTGGCTAAATGTGAGGTTATCCACTTTGGTAGCAAATCAAATGGCAGACGTTTAGCTGAATGGCCATAAATTAGGAGAGGGGAATGTGCAACGAGACCTGGGTGTCCTCGTACACCAGTCACTGCCGGTAAACATGCAAGTACAGCAGGCGGTAAAGGCAGCAAATGGTTGGCCTTCATAGCGAGAGGATTTGAGTACAGGAGCAAGGATGTCTTGCTGCAATTATACAGGGCCTTGGTAAGGCCACACCTGGTATAGTGTTTGCAGTTTTGGTCTCCTTATCCGAGGAAAGATGTTCTTGCTCTCAAGGGAGTGCAGTGAAGGTTTATCAGACTGATTCCTGGGATGGTGGGACTGGCGTGTGAGGAGAGATTGAATCGGTTAGGATTGTATTTGCTGGAGTTCAGAGGAATGATGGGGGATCTCGGTGAAATCTATAAAATTCTAATAGGAATAGACAGGGTAGATACAGGAAGGATGTTCCCAATGGTGGGTGTGTCCAGAACCAGGGGTCACAGTCGGAGGATACAGGGTAGACATTTTATGACAGAGATGAGTAGAACTTTCTTCACCCAGAGTGGTCGGCCTGTGGAATTAGGGAGTAGTTGAGGCCAAAACATTGCATGTTTTCAAGAAGCAGTTCAATATAGTACTTAGGGCAAAGGGGATCAAAGGATACAGGGTGAAAGCGGAATTAGGCTATTGAGTTGGAGGATCACCCATGATCAGAATGAATGGCGGAGCAGGCTCGAAGGGCCAAATGGCCTCCTCCTGCTCCTATTTTCTATGTTTCTACCATTTGGTTACTGTTAGGGAGGTGCCTATATGTGTGATTCCCACAAGTGTCCTTTTGCCTTCACCATTTCTTATCTTGATCCACACCGTTTCCAAATCATGGTTTCCTGAACTTGGGTCCTCCCTCTGTATTGTCTGAAGGCCATTAACCAACAGAGCCACCTCTCCTCACTTCCTGTCCTTTCTAAATATCCTGCACCCTTCAATATTCCTGACCTTATTCATGCCCTTGTGCAGCCATGTCTCCTTAATAGTTATCAAATCATACTTATTTATATCTATGGGCGCTCTCCATTCACCTTTGTTTCAAATGTGCATTTAGATTCAGAGCTTTTCATCATAGAATCCCTACAGTGCAGAAGGAGGCCATTCGACCCATTGAGTCTGCACCGACCCTCAGAAAGAGCACCCTGTCTAGGTCCACTCCCTCGCCCAACCTCTGGACAGTAAGGGGCAATTTGACATGGCAATCCACCTAACCTGTACATATTTTGACTGTGGGAGGAATGGAAACCCACGCAGACATGGAGAGAATGTGCAAACTTCACACAATCACCGAAGGTCAGAATCGAACCGGGTCGTGCCACCATTTTATCCTTTTATTCTTTTTATAAACTTTAGTCTCATGTATTGATTTACAGTTAGATTTGTACTTTATATCCCTCCATCACAGTTTGTTTTTCAGTTCCCATAATACCATTCTCTTTTGCTTGTCTCTGCTGCTTGATTTACCACATGTGCCCAAATTTGATCACTTGCCTCCACTATTTAGTTTTAAACCCTCTCTACTTCCCTAGATATGCGGCACACAAGAACATCATTCCCAACACGGTTCGGGTGTAGACCATTCCAATAGTACAGATCCCACTTCCCTAGTGCTGGTACCAGTGCCACACTGAAACTCACATCTCCAACACCAGTCTTTGAGGCATGCCATTCATCTCTCCAAGCTGATTTGTCCTTTGCCAATTTGCATGTGGCTCATGTAGTAATCCAGAGATTATGACCTTTGAGGTTCTGCTTCTTAATTTGGTGCCTAGGCCCTCATACAAACTATGCAGAATCTTCTTGTTGGCTTGCCTATGTCATTGTTACCTACATGGACCATGACAATTGGTCCTCCCACTGCTAGTTCTTCTCCAACCCCAAGTAGATATCCCAAACTTTGGCACCGAGCAAGCAACACAGCAGTCAAGACTCTCTTTGCTGCAGAGGTCAATACCTCTGACTATACTATCCCTACGACCACTACATTTCTTTTTGCTCTCTCCACTTGAATAGCTTCCTGTATCAAGATGACCAGGTCGGTCAGCTCATCCACCTTTCATCCAAACAAGCTGAAAGAAACTCAAACGTTTTGGATAATTGTCAAGGTTCAGGATCCCGTGCTCCAGCCCTGAGTCCCCTTACCTGCCTCACTTGCCATCACACCCTCCTATACCTGACCCCAATCAGAAGACCCTGTCCTAAGATGTTTGAGTGCCTCCTGGTACAAAGAACCCAGGTAACTTCCTGATGCCTGTAGTTCCACTTTCAGCTCAAACTCTGAACCAAAGCTCTTCAAACTTCAAACACTTACTGCAGACAAGTTTGCCTTGGATCAAACTGGCTTCCATGAGCTCCCACATGCTGCAGCTATGACATATTACCTGTCCTGCCATCCTTAATATGTTATAATTAACAATATTATTGTTTTATTCAATTTTATATTTTACTTTTACATATTTCATTAACCTTACCACCGGTTATTTGGCTATTTTGAACCTTAGGAATAGACTAAACTGTTGACACTTACCAGATACTCATCAAATAATTAGCTTAATCTCCTTTAGCAGACAGACCACTTCCTGAAAGTTAGAAAGCAAAAAGCAAAGAACACCTCTTACCCTTCCTTCCTTTAAAACATCCAGCACTCGATGCTAAGTTGCACTTCTTGGTGTAAATTTTGCATACAGCACCACTTTCCCCTTATGCATCAAATTTACAACTATATTCACTCGGTCTCTGTTTCATGTAGGCCAAAGTCAAACCTCGCTGACCATGTGCCTCTTATTGATCTGTTTCACGTTCTCCCAAAAACGTGCATTTGGAATTAAGATTTTTGCCTTAATTTGTTTCTCTGAACAAGTTTGAACTGCACTATCTACTAATTTCCAAAATGCATCCAGGTGTCAAATATACTCATGCAAATGTATTTGTTCAGCTTCTTCAATTTTCTGCTAATCACTGTGCCGCCTCAGTTTTGGTCTCCATATCTAAGGAAACATATATTTGCTTTGCAGGCTGTAAAGCAAAGGTTCATTGGATTGGTCTCTGGGGTGACAGGATTGTCCTATGGTGAGACAATGAATAAATTGGGCCTGTACCTCTGGAATTTCAAAGAACGAGAGATAATCTCATTGAAACATAGAAGTTACTGAAGAGACCTGACATGGTAGACAGAGATTTTATTTCCTGGCTGGGAAATCTAAAACACAAGGTCACAGTTTCAGGAATGAGAGTCGATCATTTGGGACGGAGATGTCTTCTTTCAGAATATTGTAAACTTTTGGCATCATCTGCCCAGTGGATGATCCACTGTTGAGTATATCCAAGTAAGATGTTTTACAACACCAGGTTAAAGTCCAACAGGTTTGTTTCGATGTCACTAGCTTTCGGAGCGCTGCTCCTTCCTCATTCACCTGTGAAACCCCCACATACACGGGGAGAATGTGCAAAGACCATAAGACATAGGAGCGGAAGTAAGGCCATTCGGCCCATCGAGTACACTCCACCATTCAATCATGGCTGATTTCAACTCCATTTACCCGCTCTCTCTCCATAGCCCTTAATTCCTCGACAAATCAAGAATTTATCAACTTCTGTCTTAAAGACACTCAACGTCCCGGCCTCCACCCCCCTCTGTGGCAATGAATTCCACAGACCCACCACTCTCTGGCTGAAGAAATTTCTCCTCATCTCTGTTCTAAAGTGACTCCCTTTTATTCTAAGGCTGTGCCCCCGGGTCCTAGTCTCCCCTGCTAATGGAAACAACTTCCCTACGTCCACCCTATCTAAGCCATTCATTATCTTGTAAGTTTCTATTAGATCTCCCCTCAACCTCCTAAACTCCAATGAATATAATCCCAGGATCCTCAGGCGTTCATCGTATGTTAGGCCTACCATTCCTGGGATCATCCGTGTGAATCTCCGCTGGACCCGCTCCAGTGCCAGTATGTCCTTCCTGAGGTGTGGGGCCCAAAATTGCTCACAGTATTCTAAATGGGGCCTAACTAATGCTTTATAAAGCTTCAGAAGTACATCCCTGCTTTTATATTCCAAGCCTCTTGAGATAAATGATAACATTGCATTTGCTTTCTTAATTACGGACTCAACCTGCAAGTTTACCTTTAGAGAATCCTGGACTAGGACTCCCAAGTCCCTTTGCACTTCAGCATTATGAATTTTGTCACCGTTTAGAAAATAGTCCATGCCTCTATTCTTTTTTCCAAAGTGCAAGACCTCGCACTTGCCCACGTTGAATTTCATCAGCCATTTCTTGGACCACTCTCCTAAACTGTCTCAATCTTTCTGCAGCCTCCCCACCTCCTCCATACTACCTGCCCCTCCACCTATCTTTGTATCATCGGCAAACTTACCCAGAATGCCCCCAGTCCCGTCATCTAGATCGTTACTATATAAAGAGAACAGCTGTGGCCCCAACACTGAACCCTGCGGGACACCACTCGTCACCGGTTGCCATTCCGAAAAAGAACCTTTTATCCCAACTCTCTGCCTTCTGCCTGACAGCCAATGGTAAATCCATGTTAGTACCTTGCCTTAAATACCATGGGCCCTTATTTTACTCAGCAGTCTCCAGTGAGGCACCTTATCAAAGGCCTTTTGGAAGTCAAGATAGATAACATCCATTGGCTCTCCTTGGTCTAACCTATTTGTTATTCCTTCAAAGAACTCTAACAGGTTTGTCAGGCACGACCTCCCCTTACTAAATCCATGCTGACTTGTCCTAATCCGACCCTGCACTTCCAAAAATTTAGAAATCTCATCCTTAACAATGGATTCTAGAATCTTGTCAACAACCAAGGTTAGGCTAATTGGCCTATAATTTTCCATCTTTTTCCTTGTTCCCTTCTTGAACAGGAGGGTTACAACAGCGATTTTCCAATCCTCTGGGACTTTCCCTGACTCCAGTGACTTTTGAAAGATCATAACTAACGCCTCCACTATTTCTTCAGCTATCTCCTTTAGAACTCTAGGATGTAGCCCATCTGGGCCTGGAGATTTATCAATTTTTAGACCTCTTAGTTTCTCTAGCACTTTCTCCTTTGTGATGGCTACCATATTCAACTCTGCCCCCTGACACTCCGGAATTGTTGGGATATTACTCATGTCTTCTACTGTGAAGACTGACGCAAAGTACTTATTTAGTTCCTCAGCTATTTCCTTGTCTCCCATCACTAGATTACCAGCGTCATTTTGGAGCGGCCCAATGTCTACTTTTGACTCTTGTTTGTTTTTAATGTATTTAAATAAACTTTTACTATCATTCCTAATGTTACTGGCTAGCCTACCTTCATAATTGATCCTCTCTTTCCTTATTTCTCTCTTTGTTATCCTGTTTGTTTTTGTAGCCTTCCCAATCTTCTGACTTCCCACTACTCTTTGCCACATTATAGGCTTTCTCTTTTGCTTTGATGCATTCCCTAACTTCCTTTGTCAGCCATGGCTGCCTAATCCCCCCTCTGATAACCTTTCTTTTGTTTGGGATGAACCTCTGTACTGTGTCCTCAATTACTCCCAGAAACTCCTGCCATTGCTGTTCTACAGTCTTTCCTACTAGGCTCTGCTCCCAGTCGATTTTCGTCAGTTCCTCCCTCATGCCCCTGTAGTTACCTTTATTTAACTGTAACACCTTTACATCTGATTCTACCTTCTTTCTTTCAAATTGGAGATTGAATTCTACCATATTATGATCACTGCCTCCTAAGTGTTCCCTTACTTTAAGATCTTTAATCAAGTCTGGCTCATTACATAACACTAAGTCCAGAATGGCCTGTTCCCACGTGGGCTCCATCACAAGCTGTTCCAAAAAGCCCTCCTGTAAACATTCAATGAATTCCCTTTCCTTGGGTCCACTGGCAGCATTATTTACCCAGTCCACCTGCATATTGAAGTCCCCATGATCACTGTGACCTTGCCTTTCTGACATGCACTTTCTATTTCATGGTGCATTTTGTGCCCCTGGTCCTGACCACTGTTAGGAGGCCTGTACATAACTCCCATTATGGTTTTTTTGCCTTTGTGGTTCCTCAACTCTACCCACACAGACTCCACATCATCTGACCCTATGTCGTTTAGTGCTATTGATTTAATTTCATTCCTAATTAACAAGGCAACCCCGCCCCCTCTGCCCACCTCTCTGCCTTTTCGATAGGTTGTGAATCCCTGGATGTTTAAATGCCAGTCCTGAACCCCCTGCAACCATGTCTCTGTGATGCCTACCACATCATACCTGCCAGTCACAATCTGGGCCACAAGCTCATCTACCTTGTTCCGTACACTGTGCGCATTTAAATATAGCACCTTTAATTCTCTATTGACCGTCCCTTTTTGTTTTCTTAGTGTGGTGGACCTTGGTTTACTGAGCCTTTCCATACACTGTGTCATATTTTGTGGGATGGGGACTATCGTAACCTCTCCTGAGTTTTGTCTTTTTGTGCTTTTTTGTATTCCTAAGCAGCTACGCTTCCCACTGATTACTTCACCTCTTGGTTCCCTGACTTTCCCTTCCCCCCCCAATCTCTAGTTTAAAGTCCTATTGACCACCCTATTTACTCTTTTCACCAGAACACTGGTCCCAGCTCGGTTCAGGTGGAGACCATCCCAACGGTATAGGTCCCCCCTGTCCCAAAACTGATGCCAGTGTCCCATGAAAAGGAACCCCTCTTTCCCACACCACTCTTTCAGCCACGTGTTAACTTCCCTTATTCTTGCCTCCCTATGCCAATTTGCACGTGGCTCGGGCAGTAATCCGGAGATTATGACCCTTGAGGACCTGTTTTTTAAATTTGAATCCTAGCTCTTTATAATCTCTAAACAGGTCCTCTTTTCTAGACTTGCCTATGTTGTTGGTACCGACATGGACCACAACAACTGGATCCTCCCCCTCCCTCTCCAGTGTCCTTTGCACTGTGACCCCGGACAGTGGCCCCGGGCAGGGATTCGATATCCGCGAACTCAGCGCTGTAGTCCCAGTGCTAACCACTGCACCACCGTGCTGCCCTGAAATATCGTAATCAACCCTGACTAGTAAAAAGCCCTCCATTCCAACTTTCATGCATAGTCACTCTCATATCACTACTGCCATTCCCAAATTACAGGACAACCTTCCTAATACATATAAACCCTTTAACTCATCACCGCTGCAACTCTAATTCTAACCCTACCTCCTACCTGCAGCATGGAACATCCTTCCTACTTACGACCTCTTTATTTTAAATTGGTAAAATATAACATATAGCAGAACTAACCTGTCACTGCAATCAAGGCCATTAATTCAGTTTCTGCATAAATCGCACATTGAGCTTGAAAAGATCACCAACACTCTCATAATACTTTGATAAAACAATTGGACTTATTCAAGTCATTGCAAAGCAAACATATATTTCACACTTCATTCATAAATCCTATGTATTCCTTGGCTCTGCAATGTAATGTGTGGAGTCAAATGATGCATGCAGATTGTATCATAGTTTGTCTTCTGAACTTGATTACTTCTTGCCCTGTGATTGCTCCTTAATAACTATTTACATCTGGCTGCAAAACTCAAGTGTGAAAAAGGTATGCAAGTCAGCACCCTTGGGAGACTTGGCTCTGAATAAATTACGTACATATTAAAAGTTGTTTGCAACTACATTATCCGCATTAGACAGTTTTCCATCACATTTGGAAGTCTACCGTTTCTCATAAATCACTTTGCAACAGCATCCAAGGCCTTATAATTCAAGGTTTTAATCTGTAGTTCACTGCAGTGTAATGATTCAGACAGAGACAGTAATGGTGAATGGCACAGTGAGGCCCAATTTCTCATTCAAGAAAATAGAGTCCTGATCCATACCAGTTTTTATTCTTCCCTGAATAAATGGTGCTTGCAATTTTTATTCTTGTAATAATGGCAGTTCAATGGCTTCTACTGCAAATCTAGTGGAAACTTTTGCATATTAAGTACAAAAATTAGATGTTAACCACATTTTAGTGTAATTATAGCAAATGAGATCATTATTTCTGCTAATCATTTATCATTTTAGAACGCTTAAAATAAGACTTTGGTAACCAACTTTGTTTGTAATCACTTAAATTTCTTACTTTAGTGTAAATTAAACACAACAAATAAAAAAGAAATGCATTACTATTCTTCAATATTAAGTGGATTATATAAAATGTTATTGCTGTGATTGCTATCATAATTCATTTGCCTTCATTAAAGGGGTCACACACTTCTTCACTCCAACACAAAACACCAATGACTTTTATTTAAAGGACTTCAAAATGTATATAAACAAATTTCAACAATTAACTTGTATTATATGGTTTTGTTGAAACCATTTTTCAGTAGACTGGATATAGCAAACTAATATTTATTTTCGGTGACAAACACACTACATAGCAGTTATATTGCAAGAATATACAGAGCATGTCGACAGTTTTGACAAAAAATTATTTATGCAAAAAATAATCCATATCCATTTCACATTAAATTCAGATTGCACCTATCCATATAATCCTAACATAACTGGCAGTGTTCACACAAGAATCAGTCCTGGCTATTACCACTGAGAAAAACTAAACACTACCATGGGAAACTGCATATGAACTGATGACATTCAAACACCCCTACTCACATGGCTAAAGTTTTGTTTCCTCCCATGTTAAATTCCAGACTCGGGAAGATTATCAGCCTTGTAATTCTAGAATTAAAGAAGGTATGATCACCCTTTTCTCTTTACAACATTAAATGCAGCAAGTATGATGGCTAGATGGCCATTTCATGCCAAACATTATATAGATCATGCAGATAAAAGGAAATATTTGAGTTTAATCAAAAATGATATAACAAATATGCTACATAGTTGCTTCTTTGTTAGAAAATGCAGAACACATTGATAGTTTTAGAAATAATTCACACCAAAGAATTATTTAACCCACAATTATTTATATTCAAACGGACAAATGGGAGATAGATCAAATTCAGGTGTGAGCTATAAAATAAATGGCAGAACCATCAGAAGCATAGAGACACAGAGAGATCTGGGCATGCAGTTCCACAGAACCTTAAAAGTGTCAGCACAGGTGGAAATGATGGTAAAGAAAGCACATGGCATGCTTGCCTTCATAGGACGGGGTATCGAGTATAAAAGCTCTAAAATTATGTTACAATTATACAGAACATTGGTTAGGCCACATTTGGAATATTGTGTCCAATTCTGGCCACCACACTACCAGAAGGATGTGGCGGCTTTGTAGAGTACAGAAAAGGTTTACCAGGATGTTGCCTGGTATGGAGAGTATTAGCTATTAGGAGACATTGAATAAACTAGGATTGTTCTCCCTAGAGAGACGGCGGCTGAGAGGCGACCGAATAGAAGTTCAGAAAATTATTAGGGGTATAGATAGGGTGAACAGTTGGAGGCTTTTTCCCAGGGCGGAAATGACAATTACAAGGGGGCACAAGTTCAAGGCGAGGGGGGAAAGGTCCAGTGGAGATGTGCGGGTGAAGTTTTTTTTTTTTTTTTTACACAGAGGATGGTGATGGCCTGGAATGCACTGCCAAGTGAGGTGGTTGAGGCAGATACGTTACCGACCTTTAAGACTTATCTGGATAGGCACATGAACAGACGGGGTATAATAATAATAATAACCTTTTATTGTCACAAGTATGAAGTTACTGTGAAACGCCCCGAGTCGCCACATTCCGGCACCTGTTCGGGTAAGCTGGTACGGGAATTGAACCCACGCTGCTGGCCTTGTTCTGCATCACAAACCAGCTGTTAGAAGGATACAGGTGGTTGACCTAGATAGGACATGTGATCGGCGCAGGCTTGGCGGGCCTAAGGGCCTGTTCCTGTGCTGTATTGCTTTTTGTTTGATGTCATTATTTAATCTACTAGGGTTTAGACAAATGAGAGGGAATCTCATTGAAGCATATAAATTCCTTAAGGGGCCTGAAAGGCTAGATATTGGAGGATGTTTCTCATGACTGGAAAGTCTAGGTCTAGAGGAAATTCTCAGAATAAAACATTAGCCGGTTAGGGCTGATATTAGGACAAAATTCATCACTCAAGTCATTAATATTGGGAATTCTCTACCTCCAAGGGCTGTGGATGCGGTCATTGGACATATTCAAGCGGAGATTAATAGATCATAGAATCATCATAGAATTTACAGTGCAGAAAGAGACCATTTGGCCCATCAAGTCCACACCGGACCCCGGAACGAGCACCCCACCCAAGCCTCCTTGGATAAAAGAATCAATGTATATGGTGACAGTGCAGGAAGATGAGGTTAGCCATAATCTCATTAAATGACAAAGCAGGAAGGGCTACTATTCTCTTAGACACTTGAAAAAGCATAACATTTTGGAAATACTGGTTGAAAGAGAAAGCAATTATTTTTTAAACTACTCAAAACATTTTAATTATGCTGCATATTATCATAAAATACACACTAATGCAATTAGATTGAAATTTTTTGTAGTTATGAAGACTCAATACCAAGAATATTTCTCTTGCACAGCGATGTTCCAATTGCACAAAAGTGCAGCACCTGTTCTACTTCTTAGCATTCATACCAAACAGAAACATGGGGGAATTTAATGCCTTCCCCTGTGGTGAGTTTGGTGGGGGTGCAGGGTGCTCAGTGCCTCATTGAGGTATCCAGCATCAGGAAGAGGGGACCCGCTGATACCTGTACCCTGTTCTTGCTGCCAACCTCCACTACACTCCCTCCTCTGCAAACCCCGTCCAGTGGCCACACTCCTGCCATCCCGTCAATCTTCATCCACGATCATAGGCCGGCAGAATCCACCATCTCCCTGTGGCAGTGCCATCTAATGAAAATCTGCCAGTCTCCAATTGGCTGGCAGTTTTCAGCGAATGCTCTCTTAACTCCCAAGATCGTTGATCATGGGAAACGACTGCCTATGAGGTAGTATTAAGTATCCAAGTGTGGCTTCCATTACATATCACCCATAGTTTCCAAGCCATTACATGATCCACCTTCTATAACTCATATAGAGGGGGCTAGAGAGGAACTTGCAATGGGAGAGGGGGGGCATCCAATGGTCGGGGTCCCTGTAGGCACTAACAACATAGGTGGAACGAGGAAGGAGGTTCTGTGTTAGCAGTTTGAGGAATTAGGTATTAAATTAAAAAACAGAACCTCCAAGGTTATCATCTCTGGATTATTACCCGAGCCACATGCAAATTTGCAACGGGTATGTAAAATTAGAGAGATGAATTTGTGGCTCAAAGACTGGTGTGGGAGAAGTGGGTATCGGTTCGTGGGATATTGGCATCAGTACGAGGGAAAGTGGGGGCTGTATCATAGGGATGGCTTACACCTGAACCATGCAGCGACCAGAGAAGTAGAGAGGGCTTTAAACCAAAGAGTAGGGTTGAGGGTTCAGTTGCTTGGAAAATTAGGAAGCCAAAGTTAAAAGTAGGAGTGCAGGTTAGTGATCTGTCTGAGTGTCAATGGAAAACAACAGGCAGGGACACAGCACAGTAGCACAGTGGTTAGCACTGTTGCTTCACAGCTCCAGAGTCCCAGGTTCGATTCCCGGCTTGGGTCATTGTCTGTGCGGAGTCTGCACATTCTCCCCGTGTCTGCGTATGTTTCCTCCGGGTGCTCTGGTTTCCTCCCAGAGTCCAAAGATGTGCAGGTTAGGTGGATTGGCCATGCTAAATTGTCCAAAAAGGTTAGGTGGGGTTACTGACATAGGGTGGAAGTGTGGGCTTAAGTGGGGTGCTCATTCCAAGGTCTGGTGCAGACCCGATGGGTCGAATGGCCCTCTTCTGCACTGTAAATTCTATGATTCTATGACAAATCACATGAACATTATATTACACCAAGGACTCATACAAGAGCCCTAACTAGGATGGGGAGGGTTCCAAGGACTGAAGGTTAAAAAGTCAGGACTATAGAAGAGAGCTGTAGCACAGGATAATGAGGGGGAACTTGACTGTCATAGTGTGACAGGCCAGGGCAGGAAATGTAAACAAAAATATGCAACACCAAGCAATTCCAGAGTTGTAACAATTATAAAAAATCAAAGCTCAGTGCTCTTTATCTGAATGCACAAAGCATTTGCAACAAGATAAATGAGTTGATAGCACAAATTGCAACATATGAGTATGATGTATTAGCGATTACAGAAACGTGCTTGCAGGATGACCAGGACTGGGTGCTCAACATTCCCGGGTGTACAATGTTCCAAAAGAACAGGAAAAAGGGGAAAGGAGGTGGGGTAAGCCTTGTTAATCAAGGAAGGTTTCAGAGCAGTGCTGAGTCGTGATATAAAGGAAGTGGATAGTGATGTAGAATCAGGTTGGGTTGAAATCAAGAAAAGCAGGGGAAGGAATGCAAAGGTAGTAGTCTCTAAAACACAAAATGTGACCTCTCAAGAGCTCTGAGCATAAATGGGGAAATATCAAAGGCATGTTTGAAGGGAACTGCAATTATCATGGGAGATTTTAATCTGCATATTGATTGGGAAAACCAAATAGGCAAGATTGCGTTGAAGAAGAATTTGTGGGGTGTATCAGGGATTGCTTTTTAGACTAGTACGTTTGTACAACCTACCCAAGAACAGGCTATTTTAGATTTGGTTTTGTGTAATGAAGAAGGAGTAATAAGAGATCTCGTGGTTAAGGATCCCCTAGGGTGTAGTGACCATAATATGATAGAATTCCGGATAGTTTGAGGGTGAATGACATAGGTCCATAACCTGTGTCTTCAACTTAAATAAGTGCAATTATAATGGCTTGAGGGAGGAGTCAAGGGCGGCACGGTAGCACAGTGGTTAGCACTGTTGCTTCACTGCATCAGGGTCCCAGGTTCGATTCTCGCTTGGGTCACTGTCTGTGTGGAGTCTGTACGTTCTCCCGTGTCTGCGTGGGTTTCCTCTGAATGCTCCGGTTTCCTCCCACATGTCCCAAAAGACATGCTGTTAAGTGAATTGGACATTCTGAATTCTCCCTCCAAGCAGGCATCGGAGTGTGGCGACTAGGGGATTTCACAGTAACTTCATTGCAGTGTAATGTAAGCCTACTTGTGACAATAATAAAGATTATTATTATTGTCTACGGTGAACTGGGTAAGCAAGATAAGATACAGGTGCAGTGGCAGATATTGAAACTGCTAGTCCATAATGCTCAGCAGACGTTTATTCCAATCAAAAGGAGGGATGTCACGAAAACCCATGCTTAACAGAATCGGTCAAGGATAATGATAAAGATAAATGGGAACTTCCGGTGAAGTCACATGAGGCGAAGATCCTCACATCGCAGCTCCCACCTGTTTTTTTAAAGCCTTTTTTGCCCATTTATTTCCCGGAAATATTTTTCACCGAAACACTTTAAAAAAAAAATTTAGAGTACCCAATTAATTTTTTTTCCAATTAAGGGGCAATTTAGCGTGGCCAATCCACCTACCCTGCACATCTTTTTGGGCTGTGGTAGTGAGACACACCCGGACAGGGGGAGAATGTGCAAACTCCACAAAGACAGTGACCTGGGGCCGGGATCGAACCCTGATCCTCGGTGCCATAAGGCAGCAGTGCTAACCACTGCACCACTATGCTGCCCCCACCAAAACACCTTCTACTGAATATAAAGGATACCAAAGCCACTTCAATGCCAGAAAAATGGCATAAACAACCTATACGGAATCGGTAAAAAAGCATGGTGAGGTGATCCAAGGTGTGGAAATAGCGCTGACGAGACACACAGTTTGCCTCGATAGAAGCTGAAATAGCAGTAGTAGCTGATGAAAATAGGAGGCTGAACCTCCGAGTCATAGGGTTGCCGGAGGGACTAGAGAGCCCAAATCCAACCACATATTTGCAGGAATGTTATGCAAAATGATGGAGGAGGATGGGCCCGCTTCCCTCCCGAGTTGGCCCACCGGACACTTTGCCAGAAACCTCGACCCAACAAGCCGCCACGTGCGGTAATATTGCGCTTCCATAGTTTCCAAGAAAAAGAACAAGATCTGAAATGGGCTGATGATCATCAGGATTGGAGATGCGAAGACAATCTTGTGTGGATATACCAGGATGTGGGAGCTGAGTTGGCTAAGACTGCCTTGTACAAGAAAGGAGTTTGGTTCGGGGGTGGCGTATCCAGCGAAGCTGCAGATCACTTACGATTCAAGGGACTCCCACTTGGATACACCAGAGGAGGCATAAGTCTTCATTAAGAAGCACGGACTTGGGTCACATTAGTGATATTTTGTTTGGTCTTTGACTACTGTGGGTTGGGAGGAATATTGAGATATCCGTTATATAGTTTTTGTTGTCTGAGTGAAATTCTTATCTTTATCTTTATATTTTTTCTTCAATGGGGATGACGGGGAATTTTGCTTCTCGTTCAGTTTGGCTATTGGTGGGGCACTAACTTCTATGAGAAGTGTTGTTTCTTGTACTGTACTTGGAGTTATACTGCCTCTGTTGGGAACTCGGTTTTGTCGGAGTATTGGCAATAAAGTTGTGTTTTTTCTTCTCTATTCTGGGAGACTGCCCCCCCCCTAGTATTTAAATTCATCTCGCTAATGGGGATGAGATTGGGGGGAGGAGCTGCAGCTGTCAAACCAGTCCTTTGTGGTTCGGTGAGCTTAGGATCTGTGAATAGCTGGGGGGAGGGGTGTTGGTTCTTCCGGTATCAATACATATATTTGGTTGGGGTGTTAGCTGGAGGAGGGGGGGGCGGAGTTAGTTTGCTGATGGTGATTACGAGATTCTCTTCGTCTTACTCTGTGGGTGGGTTTGGTGGCCATCTTGAGTGAGCCTTGGGCCCGCTTTCTTGGAGTAGGAGCTTGGTAGCCCCTGGTAGTGAAATGGCTGACTCAGGGATGAGGGGAGGTGGGAGACCCCCAATTCAGTTAGCCACCTGGAATGTAAGGAGGTTGGGCGGTCAGGGAAAAAGGTCAAGAGTTTTTGCTCACCTAAAGAATCTAAGTGCTGATGTGGTGTTTTTGCAGGAGACCCATTTGTGGGTAAGGGATCAGACCAGACTACAGAAGGGTGGGCGAGCCAAGTGTTCCATTTGGGCTTTGATGGACAGGCCTCAAATAGTTAATAAACGGGTTCTTTTTCAGTCACCAGGACCATAGCAGATCCCAATGGAAGATTTATGATAGTCTGTGGGTCTTTGGCGGGTGCACTGGTGATCCCAGTAATTGTCTACATGCCAAATTGGGAGGATGTGACGTTCGCTAAAATGCCACTTTGATTTGCTCGCCACTGGGAGAACAATGAGTCAGCTCCGGCACTTAAGGGGGGATTTTTATTAGTATGGGGAGAAGGCCAGCCATCTTCCAGCCCACCAGCTGAGGCAGCAGGAGGCTTGCTGAGAGATTATACAAATTAAAAACTTGGGCGGCAGTTTGGTTTCTGCCCCAAATTAAGTCAATGCCATCTTTTTACAGGTACCTCCAACGAATAGGTTGGCCATGTTGGCGTTTTTAGACGGGTTGTCCTTTCCAGTGGTGGAGAGAGAAAGACAGGATGAGTTGGGGGCCACGTCGAGTCTGGAGGAAGTACTGAAGGGCATTGGATTGATGCAATCGGGCAAGGCCCCTGGTCATGATGAGTTTCCCGTCAAATTTTACAAGACATTTGCGAGCCTGTCAACATCACTGATAGTGAACATGGTTACTGATTCCTTGTCACTGGGGTGTTTTGCCCCCTGCGCTCTCCTGGGCCTCAATATCTCCCTCATTTCGATAAAAGACAAAAATCCCACCGAGTGTGGTTCTTATAGACCTATTTCTCGTGTGAATGTCAACGCCAAAATGATAGCTATGGTGTTAGCCCTGCATTTGGAACCATGTGTCCCAGAGGTGATAGCGGCCGACCAATCAGGTTTCATTAAAGGTTGGCAATTATCGGCTAATATGCGACAGTCATTGAACGTTGTCCTCTCCCCTTTTCCGGTTTCCAAACCAGAAGTGATTGTGTCTTTGGATGCGGAGAAGGCAGGGTAGATTGGGGGTACCTCTTCGAGGCCCTGGAGAGGTTTGGTCTTGAGCAGAAAGTTCATTTTGTGGGGTCCGCTGCTTTGTAGTGCTCCTACAGTCAGTATATGCACCAACGCTTCACACTCAGGATATTTTCCATTGAGTAGGGGCACTAGTTTGCACTGAGTGCTGAATTTGGTGCTTTTTGAGTGCGATAGTGAGAGTTTGGTGACCGAGGGAGTTAGGTGAGGAGGGAGTAAGGTGCTCCTTTCATTTTGTTTCCGACATTTCCGCAAAGAGTGCGAAGAGAGCCAGGAGTTTACAGGAAGTGTAGCTGACTGGGAGCAGAGTCGGAGGGCGGAGATCTAGTTAGTCCACACAGCAGCTATATTCTGTAAGGTAAGAGGGGATGGAGGCTAGGCCAGTTACATGCTCCTCCTGTAGGATGTGGGTGGTGAGGGATACCACCGGTGTCCCCACTGACTATACCTGCGGGAAGTGCACCCAACTTCAGCTCCTCAAAGACCGTGTTAGGGAACTGGAGCTGAAGCTGGATGAACTTCGGATCATCGGGAGGCAGAGGGGGTGATTGAGAAGAGTTACAGGGAGGTAACCACACCCAAGGTACAGGACAAGAATAGCTGGGTTACAGTCAGGGGGAAAAAAACAAACAGGCAGACAGTGCAGGGATCCCTCGTGGCCGTTCCCCTTCAAAACAAGTATACCGTTTTGGATGCTGTTGGGGGGGATGACCTACCGGGGGAAGGCCCTAGCGGCCAGGTCTCTGGCACTGAGTCTGGCTCTGGGGCTCAGAAGGGAAGGGGGGAGAATAGAAAAGCAATAGTTGTAGGAGATTCAATGGTTAGGGGAATAGATAGGAGATTCTGTGGTCGCGAGCGAGACTCCCGGAAGGTATGTTGCCTCCCGGGTGCCAGGGCCAGGGATGTCTCGGATCGTGTCTTCAGGATCCTTAAGGGGGAGGGGGAGCAGCCAGAAGTCGTGGTGCACATTGGTACCAACGACATAGGTAGGGAAAGGGGTGTGGAGGTAATAAACAAGTTTAGGGAGTTAGGCTGGAAGTTGCAAGCCAGGACAGACAGAGTTGTCATCTCTGGTTTGTTGCCGGTGCCACGTGATAGCGAGGCTAGGAATAGGGAGAGAGTGCAGTTGAACACGTGGCTGCAGAAATGGTGTAGGAGGGAGGGCTTCAGGTATTTGGATAATTGGAGCGCATTCTGGGGAAGGTGGGACCTGTACAAGCAGGACGGGTTGCATCTGAACCAGAGGGGCACCAATATCCTGGGAGGGAGGTTTGCTAGTACTCTTCGGGAGGGTTTAAACTAATTTGGCAGGGGAATGGGAACCGGATTTGTAGTCCAGCAACTAAGGTAGCCGATATTCAGGACGCCAAAGCATGTAATGAGGCAGTGGGGAAGGGAACACTGACAAAGGAGAGTATTTGCAGGAACGGAGGTGGGTTGAAGTGTGTATACTTCAACGCAAGAAGCATCAGGAATAAGGTGGGTGAATTTAGGCATGGATCGGTACTTGGGACTACGATGTGGTGGCCATCACGGAAACTTGGATAGAAGAGGGGCAGAAATGGTTGTTGGAGGTCCCTGGTTATAGATGTTTCAATAAGATTAGGGAGGGTGGTAAAAGAGGTGGGGGGGTGGCATTATTAATTAGAGATAGTATAATAGCTGCAGAAAGGCAGTTCAAGGAGTATCACCCTATTGAGGTAGTATGGGTTGAAGTCAGAAATAGGAAAGGAGCAGTCACCTTGTTAGGAGTTTTCTATAGGCCCCCCAATAGTAGCAGAGATGTGGAGGAACAGATTGGGAAACAGATTTTGGAAAGGTGCAGAAGTCATAGGGTAGTAGTCATGGGCGACTTTAACTTCCCAAATATTGAGTGGAAACTCTTTAGATCAAATAGTTTGGATGGGGTGGTGTTTGTGCAGTGTGTCCAGGAAGCTTTTCTAACACAGTATGTAGATTGTCCGACCAGAGGAGGGGCAATATTGGATTGAGTACTGGGTAATGAACCAGGGCAAGTGATAGATTTGTTAGTGGGGGAGCATTTTGGAGATAGTGACCACAATTCTGTGACTTTCACTTTAGTAATGGAGAGGGATAGGTACGTGCAACAGGGCAAGGTTTACAATTGGGGGAAGGGTAAATACGATTTTGTCAGACAAGAATTGAAGTGTATAAGTTGGGAACATAGGCTGGCAGGGAAGGACACAAGTGAAATGTGGAACTTGTTCAAGGAACAGGTGCTACGTGTCCTTGATAGGTATGTCCCTGTCAGGCAGGGAAGAGATGGTCGAGTGAGGGAACCATGGTTGACAAGAGAGGTTGAATGTCTTGTTAAGAGAAAAAAGGTGACTTATGTAAGGCTGAGGAAACAAGGTTCAGACAGGGCATTGGAGGGATACAAGATAGCCAGGAGGGAACTGAAGAAAGGGATTAGGAGAGCTAAGAGAGGGCATGAACAATCTTTGGCGGGTAGGATCAAGGAAAACCCCAAGGCCTTTTACACATATGTGAGAAATATGAGAATGACTAGAGCGAGGGTAGGTCCGATCAAGGACAGTAGCGGGAGATTGTGTATTGAGTCTGAAGAGATAGGAGAGGTCTTGAATGAGTACTTTTCTTCTGTATTTACAAATGAGAGGGGCGATATTGTTGGAGAGGACAGTGTGAAACAGATTGGTAAGCTCGAGGAAATACTTGTTAGGAAGGAAGATGTGTTGGGCATTTTGAAAAACTTGAGGATAGACAAGTCCCCCGGGCCTGACGGGATATATCCAAGGATTCTATGGGAAGCAAGAGATGAAATTGCAGAGCCGTTGGCAATTATCTTTTCGTCCTCACTGTCAACAGGGGTGGTACCAGGGGATTGGAGAGTGGCGAATGTCATGCCCCTGTTCAAAAAAGGAACTAGGGATAACCCTGGGAATTATAGGCCAGTTAGTCTTACTTCGGTGGTAGGCAAAGTAATGGAAAGGGTACTGAAGGATAGGATTTCTGAGCATCTGGAAAGACACTGCTTGATTAGGGATAGTCAGCACGGATTTGTGAGGGGTAGGTCTTGCCTTACAAATCTTATTGAATTCTTTGAGGAGGTGACCAAGCATGTGGATGAAGGTAAAGCAGTGGATGTAGTGTACATGGATTTTAGTAAGGCATTTGATAAAGTTCCCCATGGTAGGCTTCTGCACAAAGTAAGGAGGCATGGGATAGTGGGAAATTTGGCCAGTTGGATAACGAACTGGCTAACCGATAGAAGTCAGAGAGTGGTGGTGGATGACAAATATTCAGCCTGGATCCCAGTTACCAGTGGTGTACCGCAGGGATCAGTTCTGGGTCCTCTGCTGTTTGTGATTTTCATTAATGACTTGGATGAGGGAGTTGAAGGGTGGGTCAGTAAATTTGCAGACGATACGAAGATTGGTGGAGTTGTGGATAGTAAGGAGGGCTGTTGTCGGCTGCAAAGAGACATAGATAGGATGCAGAGCTGGGCTGAGAAGTGGCAGATGGAGTTTAACCCTGAAAAGTGTGAGGTTGTCCATTTTGGAAGGACAAATATGAATGCGGAATACAGGGTTAATGGTAGAGTTCTTGGCATTGTGGAGGAGCAGAGAGACCTTGGGGTCTATGTTCATACATCTTTGAAAGTTGCCACTCAAGTGGATAGAGCTGTGAAGAAGGCCTATGGTGTGCTCGCGTTCATTAACAGAGGGATTGAATTTAAGAGCCGTGAGGTGATGATGCAGCTGTACAAAACTTTGGTAAGGCCACATTTGGAGTACTGTGTACAGTTCTGGTCGCCTCATTTTAGGAAGGATGTGGAAGCTCTGGAAAAGGTGCAAAGAAGATTTACCAGGATGTTGCCTGGAATGGAGAGTAGGTCTTACGAGGAAAGGTTGAGGGTGCTAGGCCTTTTCTCATTAGAGCGGAGAAGGATGAGGGGCGACTTGATAGAGGTTTATAAGATGATCAGGGGAATAGATAGAGTAGACAGTCAGAGACTTTTTCCCCAGGTGGAACACACCATTACAAGGGGACATAAATTTAAGGTGAAAGGTGGAAGATATAGGAGGGATATCAGAGGTAGGTTCTTTACCCAGAGAGTAGTGGGGGCATGGAATGCACTGCCTGTGGAAGTAGTTGAGTCGGAAACATTAGGGACCTTCAAGCAGCTGTTGGATAGGTACATGGATTACGGGAAAATGATATAGTGTAGATTTATTTGTTCTTAAGGGCAGCACGGTAGCATTGTGGATAGCACAATTGCTTCACAGATCCATGGTCCCAGGTTCGATTCCGGCTTGGGTAATTGTCTGTGCGGAGTCTGCACGTCCTCCCAGTGTCTGCGTGGGTTTCCTCCGGGTGCTCCGGTTTCCTCCCACAGTCCAAAGATGTGCGGGTTAGGTGAATTGGCCAATGATAAATTGCCCTTAATGTCCAAATTGCCCTTGGTGTTGGGTGGAGGTGTTGAGTTTGGGTAGGGTGCTCTTTCCAAGAGCTGGTGCAGACTCAAAGGGCCGAATGGCCTCCTTCTGCACTGTAAATTCAATGATAATCTATGATTAATCTAGGACAAAGGTTCGGCACAACATCGTGGGCCGAAGGGCCTGTTCTGTGCTGTATTTTCTATGTTCTATGTTCTAGGTATGTCCCATCTCACCACTCCTGTTTTTGATGCCAATTGAGCAATAGCCCAAAGATCCTCGGATAAATGGAGCGGGATAGAACCGTGGGGCGGTGGGGGTGGGGGCACCACCTCCATCAATTACGGACCCAGTCTCCTCTATGGATGAAATAATGAAGGTACTTAGGGAGCTTGGCTCCTTTTTGGCATACAAACTGAACCTGGAGAAGAGTGAATATTTTCCGGTTAACCCCCAGGGAGGGGAACTAATCTGGGGGTATCACTTTTCCGTCTTGCCAGAGGCAGCTTTTGTTATCTAGGTATTCCGGTGGCGCACAACTGCCCATCGCTCCATAGATTTAACTATATTAGTCCGGTGAGCAAGGTGAGGTCCGACTTGCTGAAGTGGGATAACCTCCCTCTGCCCTTAGTGGACAGGTTCCAGATTATTAAAATTAATATTCTCCTGAGGTTTTCATTTCTTTTTCAATGTCTTCTGATTTTTCTCCCCAAATCCTTTTCTGTTAAGGTGAATAAGTTTGTGGCCTCTTTAATTCGGCAAGTAAGACCCCAAGAATCCGTTGGGCTTTCCTTCAGAGGGACCGGCAATCGGTAGTCTGGTGTTACCCAACATGCTCGTTTATTATTGGGCGGCCAACATCGAGACGGTGCCAGGCCGGTTTGGGGAGCTGGGCTCCATTGGGGACAGATAGAGGCAAGCTCCTGTATGGGCTCTAATCTAGGGGCTTTGGCAACGGCCCTGCATCCCTTCTCGCCGATGAGATACTCTTCGAACCCCTAAACTGCCTCTTAAAATATGGAGGCAGTTTAGGCAGAACTACAAATTAGGATCCATGTCATTGCTGGCCCCTATCTGTGGCAATGACCTATTTATTCCATTGGGTTTAGACGCAACATTTAGGTTCTGGCAAGTGGAGAGCCTTGGGAGTTTTCGGGACATTTTTGTGGAGGGATGGTTTGCTAGTTTGGATGAGATTTTAACTTCCGGTGATGAACTTGTTTCTTTATCTCCAGGTACGTGATTTTGTTTGAAAGGCTTTTTCCACATTCCCCTTGTTCAGTAGGATCCTATCACTGGTAGGGTCTGGTAGGGGGAGCATTTCCAATATCTATGGGCAAATCTGGTCAATGGAGGTGGCCCCGCTAGACAAGGTACCGGCAAAATGGGAGGGAGAACTGGGACCTATTTTAGATGGGGACGTGTGGTATGAGACCCTTCGCAGGGTAAACTCCACGATCTCCTACGCACAATTTAATCTAATTCAGCTCAAGATAATCCATAGGGCTCATCTAACTAAAGCTAGAATGAACAGTTTCTTTTCGGGCATGGAGGACAGGTGTGAGCAGTGTGCATTATGACCTGCTAACACACCCATATGTTCTGCTCGTGTTCCAGGGTGGCAGGCTTTTGGGTCTCCTTCTTTAACACCATGTCAGCGATTCTTTTTTGAAAAAGATATTCGATTCCAAACATACACAACATCAACAGAATGCACAGTCCATCAAAGCGTAAACAAAAGTTTGTACAGTTTTTCCCCTTTTCATCTCAACATCCCCCGCCCCGGATGAACAGCTCTTCAAATAATGTCATGAACGGCATCCACCGCACCCCAAACCTCTCTTCTGACCCGCTCAACTTGAACTTGGATCTTCTCCAGCAGGAGAAAGTCATACCAGTCCCCCACCCAGGCCGCCATCCACAGCGGCGTATCCGATCTCCAATTCAGCATGATCCTTCACCGGGCAATCAGAGAGGTGAAAGCCACAATATCGGCCCCCTTCTCCTCCAGCAGCTCCAGCTCCTCCGAGACCCAAAGATCGCCACCATAGGGTCCGGCCTAACCTCCACCCCCACTATCTTGGATAGCATCCCAAACACCTCCCAAAAGCTCTCTAGCTTCTCACAGCCCGGCCTCCCAAGAGTTCTCCAGCTTCTCTCAGCCCAGAACACGTGAGCATAATTCGCCAGCCCCTGCCCTGCGCTTCTCACACCCATCGGTCTCCCCCTGGAAGAACCCACTCATACACATGTACCCTATGCACCATCTTGAACTGTATCAAGCTCAACCTGGCACAGTTCACCCATGCATGCCTCACATCCATAGTTCCCAATCTATTTTGCTCCCCAACTCCTTCTCCCACTTATGCTTTATCCTGACCACCCGTGTCCCATCCTGCTCCCCCAACCACTGATATATATCCCCAATCCTACGTCCCCCCAAATCGTCAGGAAGCAGCAGGTGCTCCAACGTGTACTCAGGTAGCTTGGGGAACGTCTCCCACTCCTTTCGCACAAGGTCCAGCACCTGCATATACCTAACCTCACTGCCCCTCGGCTGCTCAAACCTCTCCCACAGCTCGTCCAGTCCCACAAACTTTCCCTCCGAGAACATATCCCTAACCCGCTCCAGCCCCGCCTCCCTCCACTTCCTGTACATCCAGTCCACTCCCCCACCATCTTCAACTTGTAGTTTCCACACAGTGGCGTCAACACCGACATTCTTTCCAGCTTGATGTGCCTCCTCAACTGGTTCCATATCCTGACCGTCAACTGCACCACCGGACTTCACGTATATTTCTTGGAGCTAACGACAAAGGGGCCGTCGCCAGGGTCCTCCGATTAGACGCCCTACAACTTGATCCACTCCCCAGTAATAATACATCAGCTTCCGGAACGCCAACGACCCCCCTTCTGTCTCTGCCTCTGCAACGTGCACCCTTGGTACCTTCCCTGCCATCTAAATTTTGAGATCAGTGCCTCCACCCTCCAGAAGAAGGCCTTAGGGAGAAAGATCGCGAGGGTCTGAAAGACAAACAGGAATCTTTGCAGCACCTTCATCTTTACCAACTGCACACCCACTGCCAACATGCAAAGTATCCCACCTCTTGAGATCCCCTTCACCTCCTCCACTAACACTGTCAAGTTCCACCTATGCATTGTGACCCATTCATGCATTACCTGAATCCCCAAATACCTAAACCACTCTCGAGCCACCTTAAATGGTGCTGCCCCCCCACCCCCCCTGGGTGGGCTTTGCATGGTTGGTTGAGTTTTTCTAATATTGCATTTTGTAACATCGGTTTTCCATGTTGATAATGTATTTTGTTTGTTAGAAATGGAAAATTCGTTAATAAAAATATATTTAAAAAAAGGATTAAATTGAAAAGCTGGATGTACAAAGTGGGACGGGATAGTGGTAGGCCATACAGTGGGATATTGGGAAACCAGAGGACTAGGAAGTTTTTAAGATCCAGCAGCAAAAGACTAAAAAGCTCATAAGGGAGAAAATGAATTTTGAGGCAAAACGTGCATACAGTATAAAAAAAGCAGTAAGAGATTTTATGGATACATAAATAGGAAGCGGGCAGCTAAGGTAAATGTGGGACGTCTACTGAACGAGGTTGGTGAATTGGTAAATGGCGGATATGCTAAATAAATGTTTTGCATTAGTCTTCACCGTGGAAGACATTGCAAATATCCCAAAGGTATCAAATGGGCTGATTTCAAATAACATGGGCTAACTTCCAAAATCTCAACCACAAGGGATAGAGTATTAGAGAAACTCAAAGGGTTAAATGCGGACAAGTCGGCATTTAATCCACCTAACCGGCACATCTTTGGACTGTGGGAGGAAACCGGAGCACCCGGAGGAAACCCACGCACACACGGGGAGGATGTTTAGACTCCGCACAGACAGTGACCCAAGCCGGAATCGAACCTGGGACCCTGGAGCTGTGAAGCAATTATGCTAACCACTATGCTACCGTGCTGCCCACACTAAAATTGCACTCCGTGCAATTGATGAACTGCACGTTAGGGTTTTAATGCTGAGATGGTGGACCTATTGCTTGAAATTTGCCATCATTCGCTAAATTCCAGGAGGGTACAAGATTGGAAAACAGCCAATGTTCAAAACATTGTTCAAAGAAGGAGAATGGCAGAAGGCAGGGAACGAGAGGCCAGTTAGTTTAACGCCTATTATTGGCAAGACGCTAGAGTCAATAATCAAAGAGGAAATATCTAATTATTTATAAAGGCTTTCTGATTTGATTCGATTTATTATTTGATTTGATTTATTGTCAAGTGTAATAGTATACAGTGAAAAGTATTGTTTGTTGCGTGCTATACAGACAACGCAAACCGCACATAGGGAAGGAGAGACTGCAGAATGTAGGGGGCGATTCTCCGATATGGAGGCCAAGTGTTCGCGCCGTCGTGAACGCCGTCGCGTTTCACGACGGTGCGAACAGGGCCCGGGCATGACCTATTCAGGCCCCCACAGGGGGCCAGCACGTCACTGGAGCGGTTCACGCCACCCCAGTGTGGCGCTGCACCAACCCACGCATGCGCAGTTGGGGCAGCCCAATCCTGCGCATGCGCAGTTGGGCCGTGCCATCCTGCGCATGCGCATGTGCAGTTGGGCCGCGCTATCCTGCACATGCGCGGGGAACGTCTTACACACGCCGGCCCCTCACCAACATGGCGCCCGTGTTCTGAGGCCGCGCGCGGAAGGAGGTGGGCCGGGGGGGGGGGGCAGCCTGCCGATCGGTGGCTCCCGATCGCGGGCCAGACCCCATCGGAGGCCACCCCGGTAAAGAAGCCTCCCTCCCTCCCCCACAGACCGCACCCCCAGTGTTCCCGCCGGCAGCGACCAGGGGTGGACGGCGCCGGCGGGAACCTGTCGCGTCCGGGCCGGAGAATCACCGCTCGCCGGTTCTACGAGCGGCCCGGTGCGAATTGCGCGCCGCTGGTTTCCAGGGGGTGGGAGAATCGCGTGCGGGGGTCGGGGCAGTGTGGCGCAATTCACGCGGCACCCCGACGATTATCCCACCCGGCGTGGGGGAGAATAGCGCCCGTAATGTTACAGTCATAGCTAGGGTGTAGAGAAAAGATCAACTTACTACGAGGTAGTTCCATTCAAAAGTCTGATGGCAGCTAGGAAGAAGCTGTTCTTGAGTCGGTTAGTACGTGACCTCAAACTTTTGTACCTTTTTCCTGACGGAAGAAGGTGGAAGAGAGCATTCCGGGGCACGTGGGGTCCTTAATTATGCTTGCTGCCTTTCCTTTCCTTTTTTAAGTAAATTTAGAGTACCCAATTAATTTTTTCCAATTAAGGGGTAATTTAGCGTGGCCAATCCACCTAGACTGCACATCTTTGGGTTGTGGGGACGATACCCACGCAAACACGGGGAGAATGTGCAAACTCCACACGGACAGTGACCCAGAGCCGGGATCGAACTTGGGACCTCGGCGCCATGAGGCAGCAAGGCTAACCCACTGTGCCACCGTGCTGCCACCTGTCTGCCTTTCCTAGGCAGCGGGAATTGTAAACAGAGTCAATGGATGGGAGGCATTTTGTGTGATGGATTGGGCTACATTCACAACCTTTTGTAGTTTCCTCCGGTCTTGGGAAGAGCAGGATCCATACCAAGCTGTGATACAACCAGAAAGAATGCTTTCTATGGTGCATCTGTAGAAGTTGGTGAAAGTCGTAGCTGACAAATTTCCTTAGTCTTCTGAGAAAGTAGAAGTTTGGTGGGCTTTCTTTACTATAGCGTCAGCATGGGGGGACCAGGACAGGTTGTTGGTGATCTGGACACCTAAAAACTTGAAGCTCTCGACCCTTTCTACTTCGTTCCCATTGATGTAGACGGGCATGTTCTGCACTACGCTTCCTGAAGTCGATGACAATTTCCTTCGTTTTGCTGACATTGAGGGAGAGATTATTGTCGTTGCACCAGTTCACCAGATTCTCTATCTCATTCCTGTACTCTGTCTCGTCATTGTTTGAGGTCCCACCCACCCACTACGGTGGTGTCATCAGCAAATTTGAAAATCGAGTTGGAGGGGAATTTGGCCACAGTCATAGGTGTATAAGGAGCTGAAAAGTTGAATATAATCAAGCCGAGTCAACATGGTTTGTGAAAGGTAAATCAATCTTTGAGGATGTAACAGGGAGAGGGGAACCTGTAGATGTAGTGTATTTAGATTTCCAAAGGCATTTGACAAGGTGCCGCATAAGAGGCTAATGTCCATGGAATTAGAGGAAGTATGTTAGCATGGATTGAAAACTGGCTGTCACACCCCTGTCTGCATCAATGGTGCTGAGGTGCAGATGTTGACAACTTCAAATTCCTAGATGTGCACATCACCAACAATCTGTCCTGGTCAATCCTACGACCAACGTCTTCAGGAAACTAAGGAAATTCGACATGTCCATATTGACTCTTACCAATTTTTACATCTGCCTGATCTAGCCTGATATGGCAACTGCTCGGCCCAAAATAAGAAACTACAGTCGTGAACATAGCCCAATCCATCACGCAAACCCACCTCCCATCCATTGACTTACCCTTGGGGAAAGTGGGCAGTATAATCAAAGACCCCTCCCTCCCGGGTTATTATCTTTTCCAAACTCTTCCATCGGGCAGGAGATACAAAAGTCTGAGAGCAATCACCAACAGATTCAAAAACAGCTTGTTTCCTGCTGTTACCAGAGTCCTGAATGACCCTCTTATGGACTGAACTGATCTCTTCACACATCTTCTCTACTGAGTAGTACTACAATCTGCATACTTCGCCCAATGACTGTTTCTATGTATTTATGTATGTCCTATGTTTTTTCATGTATGGAACGGTAGCACAGTGGAACTGTAGCTAGCACTGTTGCTTCACAACTCCAGGGTCCCCGGTTCGACTCCCGGCTTGGGTCACTGTCTGTGTGGAGTCTGCACACTCTCCCAGTCTGCATGGGTTTCCTCCCACAAGTCCCGAAAGACATGCTGTCAGCTAATTTGGGCATTGTGCCCGAACAGACAGTATAGTGTGGCGACTAGGGGCTTTTCACAGTAACTTCATTGCAGTGTTATTGTAAGCCTACTTGTGACAATAAAGATCATTATCTGTCTGGACCATACGCAGAAAAATTCTTTCACTGTACCTCGGTACACATGACAATAAATCAAATCCAAATTGGTGGAATGTAATGTTGTGATGAGGATATTGTGATTCTGCAACAGGATATGGATAGGTTGGGTGACTCGGCGAAAACCTGGCAAATGGAGCTTAAAGTGAGGGAGTATAAGATCATGCACTTCGCTAGGAGGGGTCAAAAGGCAGATTATTATCTGAATGGAGAGAGACTGCAGGTGCATGAAGTACAGAGGGATTCAGGTGTCAGAGTGCATGAATCACAAAAAGCTAGCAGATGTCCAACAAATAGTTAAGGAGGCAAACAACATTTTGGCCTTTATTGTAAAAGGGTTGGAGTTTAAAAATAGGATCCTTTTGTTGCAATTGTACAGGGTGTTGGCAAGGCCTCACTTGGAATACTGCGGACAGTTTTCGTCCCCCTACCTAAAAAAGGATATAGTAATACTGGAGGTAGACCAAAGGAAATTCACCAGGCTAATTCCTGGGATAAGAGGATTGTCTTATAAAGAGAGATGAAATAGTCTGGATCAGTATTCCTTGGGAATTTAGAAGAGTGAGGCGTAGGCTTATTCATCGCAAGATCCTGAGGGGGCTTGACATGGTAGATATTTTCACTAATGGGAGAGTCTCGAACAACAAGACATAGCTACAATATAAAGGGCCAGTTGTTTAAAACTGAAGTGTGTCGAAATCTCTCCTTGCAGAGGGTGATGAAATTCTGGAATTCTCTGCCCTGGAGGGTGGTGGAGGCTGGATTATTAGAAGTATTTAAAGTGGAGATGGATAAATATTTGATAGATCGAGGAATAGAGGGCTATGGGGAAATGGCACAGAAGGAGTTGAGGCCAGCATAGATTAGCCATGATCGTATTGAATGGCGGACAAGGCTGAAGGGCCTGGTGGCCCATTCCTGCTTCTATTCCTAGTGTTGTGTTCTTTGGTTCTTTCGTTCCCTGTCTGCCCTGTCTCCTCTAAGCCCACGTGTTCCTTCTTTGACCATCAGCCAAAGTTTAAAAGAGTCCCAGAGTGAAAGGATATTAAGGGCACTAGGCCCAATAATCTCAGCCCATGACCAGACCTGATGGCATTCATACTGGCTCAGAGGACAAAGACCAGCATCTGGGTATTCATATAGCTAGTTTAAAGATGGCGAGAGAAACAAAACTTAAAATTAAGACACAAATACAAAGTAAGATAGACAGCTACAGAACACACATAAAGAAAAATAAGAAACACAAAAAGACTAAGAAAATAAATAGATTTAGTCAGGGCTGTATTAGGATGTCAGTCAGTGGCAGTCAGGGTATTGGAAGGAGACCAGCCACAGTCAAGTACTGTTACTTATTAATAAAATATCTGTTTGTCATGGTTTATTTTACATAAGCTATTCCTTCTTATTGCCCATCCTGTACCTGGGTTAAGTTCTTAGATATGTTTATTCTCTATTGCTGTTTCGTTAAATTAGTAAATATTGATTATAAATAGGTATAATTCTTTTCATTCCTTAAGAGTGAGGAAAGATTTTTAAAATATAAATTTAGAGTACCCAATTATTTTTTTCCAATTAAGGGGCAATTTAGCGTGGCCAATCCACCTAACCTGCACATCTTTGAGTTGTGGGGGTGAAACCCACGGAGACACGGGGAGAATGTGCAAACTCCACACAGACAGTGACCCGGGGCCGGGATCGGATCCGGGATCAAACTTGGATCCTCAGCGCCATAGGCAGCAGTGCTAACCACTGCACCACTGTGCCGCCCAAGAGTGAAGAAAGATGTGAACACAATGTGGAAAACGGTAGCTGATCAATTAAACGTACAACAGAAAAGTATTTTGTGCCAAACAAACAAAATTACTGCTTTTGAACTTTTTCAGCGCATACATTCGGTTTTATCAGAATAATTATGACTGTCGATGAACTCCTTGTACATTTATGAATGAAATTAAATGCTTATGAATGAAAAAGATAATATTTTAGGAGGACATCCTTGGTTGAAGTTACATGTGTCCTTGATTACCTTCCTTTTGCTTTCATAAGTGCTGTATTTGGTACTCCCTCAGCTGCCTAGACAGTCTGATGTGGAATAGGAATAAATATTTAATGTGGTATATATTAAGCTGTCATTCACAGCAGCACTTACACAGAATAACTAGAAAATTCAACAGGGAAAATTATTTTATGTTAAAGTTTCGCAATCCCAGGCATACTTGTCAAATTCATTGACATGTTTTAAATGTCCTGGGTAATGCTTCGTTTCAAATCGCCTAGTGATTGAACTATTTCTAGTTAACATTAAATAAATAATTATGATTTTAGAATTTAAAACATTTCAAAAATCAAATCCAATTTAATCTGGAAAGTCTTATTGAAATGTGTTAAAGAAATAACAAAACGGACATACTTGGCTAAATTCATGTAGGGGGAGGAAGGGAACAACAGTATATTTCATAGAATGGTCTTGTCTAACTCATCTACTAATGATTTCAAATGCTTTTCTAAATAAATCAGATATTTTATTTTGTGACAGTATTAGCTGGGTCAAATTCAACAGCACTCCCCTGGCAGTTAGTTTTAATTTGTGCTGTTAGTAAAAGGAAAAAAAAAATCTGTAAAACTAAAAAGAATGCAGTGGTCCAAGGATAATCTGGCAGCAATTATGTACTTTTGCTTAATTTAACATAGCTAACATCTTCCATTCATGTTCTCGCATCTTATCAATTACCTGCATATGCATAACTTTGTCATATTATTGAAGTATACAGATTATATCAGAGCTACACTAATTTCAGTTTTACCACTTCCTTTAAAAATGCAGTCAATGTCAAATACTGTCTTTTTAACATTTCACCTCAACTGTAATTCTCCATTGTTCGCATAGACCAACTCATATCACCACAGTGGAACAAACTAGTTTTAACAGCCAAACTAACCAAGATCAACTGCACAGTCGTCAACAGTCTGTCAAGATTCCCTAGGGAGTTAGCTTTATTGTCACCTAGATGCAATTAGACTGGTAATTTCTGTAGATTTTGGCATATTTGGACCTGTGAGTGTGAAGAGATCATTTAAATTATCTAAGGTTGTATTATGTCCTCCACGAGAGAGAAAAGGAAAATATTGCTCAGTTTGCTTATAATTTACAAAACATTGTCAAAATAATGGGGCAAATAGCCTTTTCATATGTACCCAAATATGCAGAACTGCGTCCTTTTCAATTACATTCTGCCATGATAAATTCATAGAATATACTCAACTGGCAATTGTTACTGTAGAAGAATGTATTCATACAGTTTAAAATGATGTGTTGGAGTTCACAACATGTAGCTTTCCAGACCAAATTGTCCAATCCTGCCCATTCTCTTCTCAGCCCCCTAATGATGCTTCATCGTGATTTAGATTGCAGGACTCAGAAGGAGGAATATACAAGTAATCTACAGGTAACTACGGTGGCTGCACTGATGTTCCCAGAAATCTGACTGCTGGGAAGATAAAAAGCTTCCCACGGTGCCTTTGACTTTCTACTGCCACTTCACATCATGAGCTCATACATGTAGCTTTATTTGTAGAAGATTCACAATAAGATGCATTAGGACATTCAGCAGGAATTCATTTCACACTGCACAAAGAGATTTTGAGGTTATTATTTGATGCATCTGTGCATGGTTTCAGGATGGAAAAAAAGTAGATCACAAAACTTTATAATATTAATAGCAACTTAAGCAGCACCGAAGAGGTTAGCAGTAACTAAGAAACGAGTTAGGATTTGGCACGGCAATCTGCACATCAACCATGTAATTGATTTTATTTCCCGTTAATTTTTTTGTGAAGATGCTTATTTAAAAGAATCAAATGCCTTGACTGTGCAATATTTTTTGTTTGAGAGAAAGACTCAATTTCTGGAACAGAAAGCAAAACAATTCATTTACTTATTCAGTAATCAAATTATTTCTACACATTTGTCGATGACCAGCTGTTGGATTCTTAGCAATTTTATCCACCAAATCTCAACAAATTCAGTTCCATGCATGGAATCGATGTACCTGAGAATAACAACAGGCAGTTCTAGCTAGAGGAAGATGGCTGTACTTGTAATGGGAAACTAATTGATCCAACTATATTTTTGAAAAGATAGAAGGTTCTGGCTGCTTAAAAAAAAGACACCAGAATGTGGTCATTGATGGGCTCTTGATTCCACGATGGAAGCTTGTAAAAAAAGATGACATTGTGTTCATTTTTTCATTTGAAATTTTCAAAAAATGATCAGGATCCTTTTCATAATAGAAAACAAATTCAATGTTTAAAACACACAATTGCCGGAGAAGTCAAAAATGAATTTTGGTAAAACCAGTATATGTTCCTAGATATTTAACGGTGTACTTGGTGTAGCCGTGATAACTTGTTACATTTTTCACTAAATTCCAGAGAATCTTAGAGTAAATCATTAATGCATCTTACAAATATAATGCCATTCTAAAATGACATTCCATAGATACCTCACAGATATGGCAATGATATCGGTCCAGGGTAAAAAAAACACTTTTCTCGCTTAGTCCATGCATTAAATCTTCCAGCTCATACCTGTCCAAAACATTTTCAGTTCAAATGCAGCATAAAGAAACTTAAGCTGCAGCAAATGTGTAAAATATACTAAGTTAATTTAACTGTCAATGTCCATTATATTCAAAGTCAAATATAACATATGAACATACAGATTGTGAACATTTGGCCATTCAGCCCCTCGAGCGTGCACTGTCATTTGATAAAAGCCATGTCTGATCGGATTGTGCTCTCAACTCCACTTTCCTGTCAACCCTCATTACCCTAGGCTCCTCATCTCTCAAAAATCTATCTGTCTCAGCCTTGAATAAATTTAACGACCCAGCCTCCACTGCATTCTGGGGAAGAAAATTCCACATACTAATGCCCCTCAGAAAAATAATTCTCATCTGTCTTAAAATAGAAACATCTTGGGCTGGATTCTTTGCCACCTACCACCGGTAGCGGAGTTTCCAATGCAGCGGAGAATCCAGCATAGTCAAAAAAAGTATTGTTCTGGTGCTCCAGAACCCACTGTCGCAGATATTGAGGTTCGCGCCCCATGCCAGCAGGCGAATGCAAATGGGTCAAAATGACCTATTTGTATCCTATTAACGGCCTGGACACTGGATTCTCCAAGCCTGCATGATTATCAGTCCTCTGGGCCAGGATTCATGTGGGCAAGAACTGATGCAGGTATTTCCTAGCATGGCCCTGGCGTTGTGGACCTTGCGGGTAACTCTTCAAAAGATGTTGACTCCAAAGTCCATTGGAAACCCTCCAGACAATGCAAATCCTGCCCCCACCAGAGATCCCCATAAGAGAGAGCCCCACCAGAAACCTCCCATTTCAGAGATCCCCACCAGA
The DNA here is from genome assembly GCF_047496885.1 of Scyliorhinus torazame. Taxonomy (NCBI): domain Eukaryota; kingdom Metazoa; phylum Chordata; class Chondrichthyes; order Carcharhiniformes; family Scyliorhinidae; genus Scyliorhinus; species Scyliorhinus torazame. The sequence goes on from NC_092708.1 coordinate 123,416,503, forward strand.
ATCCCCCCCATTACAGAGACCCCCACCAGAGACGCCCCATAAGAGAGGCTCCAACCAGAGCTCCCCTAGAAGAGAGAGCCCCCAGTTAAGTGCTCTCACTTACACTTTTTTGATGCAGAAAGCACTTAACTGCTTTTGATGTGATCAATGACATGTCAATCCTAGTTAGATGATTATAAACATTGCGGTCAGTTTCACAGCTGGGTATTTGAGATCCATTCAAGTGTTTGGGCAGCACGGTAGCATTGTGAATAGCTCAATTGCTTCACAGCTCCAGGGTCCAGGTTCGATTCCGGCTTGGGTCACTGTCTGTGCGGAGTCTGCACATCCTCCCCGTGTGTGCGTGGGTTTCCTCCGGGTGCTCCGGTTTCCTCCCACAGTCCAAAGATGTGCAGGTTAGGTGGATTGACCATGATAAAATTGCCCTTAGTGTTGGGTGGGGTTACTGGGTTATGGGGATAGGGTGGAGGTGTTGACCTTGGGTGGGGTGCTCTTTCCAAGAGCCGGTGCAGACTCGATGGGCCGAATGGCCTCCTTCTGCACTGTAAATTCTATGTAAAGGAACATGAAATTAAACAATTCAGACACTTGGCTACGTGAAAGCTGTCAATCAAAGTCGAGTAAAACAAATTTCCCATTGATGTGATAATTTTCTGGTGTGGGTCTCTCTTATGGAGGAGGGGGGGGCGGTTCTGGTGAAGGTCTTTGCAAGAGGGGTCTCTGTAATGAGGGTTTTCTGGTGGGGGTCTCTTATGGGGATTTTCTGGTGGGGAGCTCTCTATTGGGGGAGTCTCTGTAATGTGGGCCTCTGCTTGGGGTTGGGTCACCCTCTTACCGTGTAGGGGGGGCGGGGAATTGGTGACCCAACGGATTCCATGGTGGGAAAGGATGGAGGTGGAATTGTGAGGCGTGGGGAGGTGGTAACTCGCCATCAGTCCTCCCGTTCAAAATGGCAGCCCGATAGTGGCATTCGGGAGGGAATCTCTCGCAATCCCAACCATGCATAAATTTGCATGGCACGGGATAGTTACCTCTGGATTTCTGCTCCCTGTGCGAACGCAAAGCAGAGGCGATTCAGCTTTGGCAGGAGTACAGGGTCTCCCAAATAGAGAATCCAGCCACTTATTTTTAAACTGTGTCCCCTAGTCCTTACCTCCTCCCACAAGTGGAAACAACCTCCCAACATCCACCCTATCAAGTCCTCTCAGAATCTTAAGTTTCAAGATCATCACCTCTCATTATATCGCAGAACTCTGTAATCTCCTTTTATTCAAATATACCATTTTTCTATTCTTCCTGCCAAAGTGGACACATCCACATTTCCCCACATTATACTCCATCTGCCAAATTTTTGCCCACTCACCTAACCCATCCCTTTGCAGACCTCTCTACAACCTACTCTCCTGCTTATCTTTTTGTCATTAGCAAAGTTTGCAACGATACATTCAATCCTTTCATCCATATTTTGTCTATCCAAATATTTTACTGCGGGCAATGCCAAGGTATATTCCTTTAAGAGGAAATGTAGGACAAATAAATTCAGCGCGCCCTGGATGATGAAAGAGATAGAGATAATAATAATAATAACAATCACTTATTGTCACAAGTAGGCTTCAATGAAGTTACTGTGAAAAGCACCTAGTGAAGACGAAAACGAAGAGGTTTGCACCTAACAGATATTAGGTAGAAAATACGTTGGAGAATCAGGCTGAATATAAAAGGACCAGAGGGGAAGTGAAAAAGCTAAAAGAAAAGCAAGGAGAAGCATGAAAGGAGACTGGCAGCTCACATAAAGGGAATCCCAAGGTCTTCGATAAGCACATAAATAATAAACGGGTGATAAAAGAAAGTAGGGCCTATTGGGGATTAAAAAAGGGGACTTCCACATGTAGGCAGGAGAAATAGCGGAGGCATTAAATGAGCACTTTGCATCTTTCCTTTAAATGAAGAAGATGCTACCCAGAGCGAGGTGAGAGGAGGAGGTAACTGGTACACTCAAAGAATTTACAATTGAGAAGGAGGTGGTGTTAGAAAGGCTATCTTTACTTAAAATGGATACGGTACCAGAACTGGATGAGATACATCAAAGGGTACTGAGGAAAGTGAGAGTGGAAATTGCAGATAATGATAATTTTCCAGTCTTCCTTAGACACAGGTGTGGTGTCAGAGGACTCTAGGATTGCGAATTTTGCACCCTTGTTCAAAAAGGGTGCACGGGAGGTGGTGGCGTAGTGTATTGTTGCTAGTAATTCAAAGACCCTGGGTCTGAATCCCATCATGGCAGATGGTGTGGAAAAATGGCCAGCGGCTCAAATTTTGGGCTCAATATAAAATTGGACACAATAAATTAAGAATTGGACATTTTAAATTATACTGCATCAAGCCTGCAGGGAATTCGAACTTGGCCAAGATCAAATACACTGAACACAAGACAGACTGCCCAATCAACAACACATCAGGAGATAATCAGTCCTATTCATATGGATCAAATGTTTTGGGTTGCCCAGATAAAGATAGACTTTTTGCCACCTAGTTACATCGAGAGAAGTTACGTGCAAACAATACACCTAGAGATGGACCCCTGGGGCTGTGTTCCTGGTGTCTTGCAGAGTTGCAATCGGCAAGACCATTGGGCATTATGACCCCTGCCCTGAGTCCTGATTGGTGTGGGCCAGACAACTTTCTGGAAAGGCACGAAGAGAGGTATAAAGATCGACCACTCAGGACCTTCCTCAGTAAAGACTCCGCACAGAGGGAGCAAGGAAGATTGGACAACTGGACCAGAGATAGAAGGAAGCAGCATGCGAGACCCACCTTCGCGGACGAAGGCCCTGAAATAATTGGACCCGCAGCTCAGTTAAATTCCTCAGCACGGGTAGTGTTAAGAATCTTGGCACCAGCATCTGTTGCCCATCCCCAATTTCCCTTGAATTGAGTGGTTTGCTTGGCTATTTCAGTGGGGGGTAGTTAAGAGTCAACTGCATCACTGTGTGGATCTGGAGTCATATGTAGGCCAGACCGGGTAAGAACATTAGTGAGCCAGCTAGGTTCTTACGACAATCGACAATGGCTTCATGGTCAATATTAGACTTCTAATTCCAGATATTTATTGGATTCAATTTCTATCATTTGTCATGGTGGGATTCGAACTCGGGACCCCAGAGCATTACCTGGGCCTCTGAATTACTAGGCCAGTGACATACCACTATGCCACCGCCTCCCCCTTCTCTGTTACCACCTCAAAAGATTCCAAAATTAAACATAATTTTCCCTTGATCCATGCTGGCTTTCCTTAATTATTTAGCAGTGACTGTTGATTTTGTGATCTGTTCACCTGTGTTAAATAATAAATTTGGTTGAATCATAAATTTATATTTGTCCTTTGTTCATCTCGCAAAGAAAGGCACCCGGGTAAATCGTTTGAGTAATAAACCGGCGAAGTGTATGAGGTTTTACAGACAACAGTGGTGAAATATGAATTCAATTAAAATATCAAGTCTAATGATGACCAGGAAACCATTGTCAATTGTTGTCAATTGTCTGGTTCACTAATGTCCTTTAGGGAAGGAAATCTGCCATTCTTATCTGGTCTACATGTGACTCCAGTCCCATAGCAATGTGGTTAACTTATTTTTTTATTTGTTCATGGAATGTGGGCATCGCTGGCTGGGCCAGCATTTATTGCCCATCCTTAAATGCCCTTGAGGGAGCAGTTAAGAGTCAACCACATTGCTGTGGGTCTGGACTCACATGCAGGTCAGACCAGGTTAGGGCAGCAGATTTCCTAAAGGAATTCCACATTTTTGATTGAATTCAAATTTCAAATTTCACCATCTGCAGTGGCAGCATTCAAACCCAGGTCCCCTGAGAGCACCCTGGGTTTCTGGTTTACTAGTCCAGTGACAGTACCATTAAGCCACCGCTTCTCCAGGGAGTTACTCTTCACTTTCACTCAGTTCAAGGGCAATGTGATAAAGAACTGTAGCTCTGAGGATAGATTGAAGAGGTTGGGGCTCTTTTCCCTGGAGTAAAGGCAGCTGTGAGGAGGCTTGATAGAGGTATTCAAGATTGAGGAGTACAGACAGGGTAAATAGTGAGAAACTGTTCCCACTCAAGAGAGCACAGATTCAAAATGATTGGCAAAAGTAGTAAATGTAAGGCGAGGAAAAATATTTTCACGCAGTGTGTGGTTGGAACAAACTTCCTGAAAAGGTGGTGGATTCAGGTTCATCTGAGGTATTCAAAAGGGAATTAGATTGTTCTCTGAAAAGAAAGAAAGCAAGGTTACAGGCATAGGGCAGGGGAGTGGGACGAGGTAGACTGCTCTTTCAGTGCATCAGTGCAGACTCGATGAGTCAAATGGTCTCCTTCTGCATTGTAAAGATTCTGAGATTTTCAATTTCAGGAAACTACACGACAGAGCATAGATGTTTTCACTCCCCGAACATTGTTGGGATACCTCCATCAACTTCAGCTTACCCAAACTATGTTGCCCTCATCCTAACTCGTCCTATTCACCTATTACCCCTATACTCACCGACCTGCACTGGCCCCTGATTCACCAACACTTCAATTTAAAAGTTATCATCCATTTGTTCAAACCTCTCCATCGTCTTACCCTCTCCCTTATGCGAACCTCCTGCTCTATAACCCTCTGGGAACTCTGCATTGCTCCAACTTTAAAACTGCCTTTGTCCTAATTGTGTAACATCCTCAAGTCTCCTTTCTTGATATGATGTCAATTTGCTATCTGATTACACTCCTATGAAGCATCTTGGGCGATTTTATGATGTCAAAGATGCTGTATAATGCAGATTGCTGTAACAAAACTTGCACCAAATTCCCATTCCAGATTCTTTTCTACCTTCTGAAGCTTATCAACAAGGAACAGTAAATAACTGTTCTCAGTTTACCAATGTAACTGGAGTGGGCGGAGGAGGATAAAAATGAGTATAGGGCATATCCTGACTAAAATAATATCTGGTGCAGGAAGTGTCTGTCAACCTTTTGGCTTAAACATTTCAGTAAAGACATAAGTTACACAATGAACCAGATTTTCCATTGACACTTTCATTTGTGCCTGACATGTGGGACTCCAGTGGAGGATTTTCCAATGCGAGATAACAAAACTCAACACATAAGCATTATTGATATGCCACAGGCTATATGTACTACACTACTGATGCAGGCAAATCCTTGTATTGCACCCATTTAACTGTTGTTCTCTCACCTAATTTCTGCTTGATGAAGGTCAAATTATTACTGGTTTGTTTGTTTTTTTCAAAATTTAAGAGCTGTTTACTCAGGCCCCTGCATATTGTGGCATTCCTATTGAGGATATTCCTTTTATTGTCTTGCATGAAATCTTGCAGGAGAAAAATGAAAGCTGTACAACAGCATTTGCAGCCAACCAGTTATTCCCAACTAGCAGAATCATCTGAACAAGAGCAATGCATGGTGAGTAATCTATGATTTGTACCACATGCTACATTGAAAAACATGCATTTATATAGATCATTTTCTTAACCATGTGACAACAATGCAAAATGCAGACCACCTCCAGCACACACACTGGTAATCATTAAGGTAATCACCACACTGCATTTCATTGCCAAGCTCATTCCAGGCAGCTTCTCGGGATCCATCGAACATCTCAGTCAGCTGTCCACATTTTGTTTTAATTTGTTCTTTGGATGTGTACAGCACTAACTTCATTTGCTACCCATTGTTTGTTGCTGTAATAATGGTGATGTCCATTTTCTTGAAACATTAGTTTTGTAGTGATGGTACTTGTAAATATCTTTAACTGAGGATTCCAGCATATTGATCCAGCTTGATGAAGAAATGATGATAAATGCTCAAGTCAGAATAGTGTGCAATTTGACGGACATAACGATAATAGCAGTTTCATGGTATTGCAGTAAAAGTCATCGAACATGAGGGACTGTTGAAGTAATGTTGCAGAGATGCTGCAGTGCACCAATGGCAGAGAGACAGGATACGGAGTCCAGTGAGAATTGTGTCGATCAAGCAGGCTGCTTTGCAACCACCATAATGATATGGTTTGTCAAGTTCATTTTCTTGTCATGATGAACTACAAGATGCACAAGGTAGATATTGAAATAATGCTCAAGCAAGTCAGTTCAGAGGGTTTCCTCTATGGACACCAAACCTCAATGTGAAAAGGATGCAAAATGGTCAGATTTTTCATGGGGCAAAGAAAGAAAAGGCCTTAATTTATATATTTTTCACAATCTCAAAACGTCCCAAAACACTTCTAAAATGTAGACAATGCTGCAGTGCAGCAGCCTAGTTCCCACATTGTCAAACTTACTCCATATCTTGGGTGGCTTAAAGGGCAGAAGGCCATTGTTATATTTGGAGATCATCAGTGACCAACACATCTATGAAATTGTACCGCATGTACAAAATGGAAATAGGCTGAGATCCAGATATGGTGATATCTATCCTCTACACATACCTAATCACGTCTGATAGGGGCATTTCCCTGTTCAATAAACTACAGTGATCTGGGAGATCCTAGTGGGGATGCAGCATATGCTGTCTCTTCGAATAGAATAGAATTTACAGTGCAGAAGGAGGCATTCAGCCCATAGAGTCAGCACCGGCCCTTGGAAATTTTGGCAGCACGGTAGCATTGTGGATAGCACAATTGCTTCACAGCTCCAGGGTCCCAGGTTCGATTCCGGCTTAGGTCACTGTCTGTGCGGAGTCTGCACATCCTCCCCATGTGTGCATGGGTTTCCTCCGGGTGCTCCAGTTTCCTCCCAGTCCAAAGATGTGCAGGTTAGGTGGATTGGTCATGATAAATTGCCCTTAGTGTCCAAATTGTCCTTAGTGTTGGGTGGGGTTACTGGGTTATGGGGATAGGGGGACGTGTTGACCTTGGGTAGGGTGCTCTTTCCAAGAGCCGGTGCAGACTCGATGGGCTGAATGGCCTCCTTCTGCACTGTAAATTCTATGATAAATTCTATGAAAGAGCACCCTCCTTAAGCCCACACCTCCACCCTATCCCGTAATCCAGTAATCCCACATAACCTTTTTGGACACTAAGGGGCAATTTAGCATGGCCAATCCACCTAACATGCACATTTTTGCACTGTGGGAGGAAACCGTAGCACCCGGAGGAAACCCACGCAGACATGGGGAGAAAGTGCAAACTCCACACAGACGGAATTAAACCTAGGTCCCTGGGAGCTGTGAGGTAGCAGTGTTAACCACTGTGTCACCCTGCTGCCCTTGATCTGCTTCATAATGCCTACTGCGTCCGATAATTATCTTGACGGGTGTATGGGCCTCATTGTGTCTCCATTCAACTGCTCTTTGTGGTCATCCAAATGGTGTAATGAGCCAGTGCTAGAAGGATATATTTGGTTTTATAGGAACCACCATTACCATCTGCTTATTCTTTTCAATTATTTTAGCCGAATAATTGATTTAAACTGAACGTACCATAACTGCGAGTTGGGAAGCGAGCAGTTTGTGCAGAAACTTATTTTGTGATTACAAATTACTTCAGACTGATAAGAATCATAGAATCTCAACAATGCAGAAGGAGGCCATTTAGCCCATCGAGTCTGCACCGACACATGAAAGAGCACCCTACCCAGGCCCACTCCCCCGCAAACCTGTAACCCCACCCAACCTTTCGACACTCAGGTTAAAATTAGCGTGACCAATCCTCCTAACCTGCACATCTTTGGACTGTGGGAGGAAACCGGAACACCCAGAGGAAACTCATGGAGACACGGGGGAATGTGCAAATTCCACACAGAGTCACCCAAGGTCGGAATCAAACCCAGGTCCCTGGCGCTGTGAGGCTGCAGTGCTAACCACTGTGCTTCCGTACCTTTCTGGTTTATAAAGCATGGGGATTATGCAAAACTATATGGAAAGTATGCCCATGTGGGAAAAAACAGTGCACCATCAGAAAAAACATTATGTAGCCTCATATTCAGCTGCTGGCTTCACATGGAAAAAAGTGGTGAAATTCAGTGTCTTGCTCAACAACAGTCACCTGCTTTATAAGTTTGAACTGCCAATTGACTGATATCGTTGATGTTCTAAATCAGTGTGGAATAAGCCAGAGGCAGAGAGAGTTAGATCAGCAGGACCCTGAACAGGTATTAGCATTCCCATCACTGTGGTGGAGGTTGTCTGGAAGTCAGATTGCTGGTAATGATAATTCCTGATCAATGACACAAAGTCTGTAAAAGTACTTATCCTCCAACACTAATATTTAGATGTGCCACAGGTGGTACCAACTGTAAAAACTACTGTTTTGATCCAAAAGATCCATTATCTACTGTCAGGTTAAATTGGTGCATGAAATTCTCCTCACAGTAGATGTCCTGTACTTAAGTTCACAAAAGTACTTTTGCCTCTGGGACTGAAGTTTGAATCTAGCAGATACTGAATACAAGAATCCAACATTAATTAAATTCAGAAAGTCTCAACCCAGATTCTCCTAGGTGTGACTCCAACACAAATCTCAAAATTTAGGACTAACTAGAATCTCACTCAAAGGTTAAAAAGAGACTGCTGGTACAGTGAGAATACAAACTGGTAAAGTTGTAAAAGCTTTCTTCCTCATCTGGTTATACTTGACAGAAATCCATGATAGGGGCACAAGATGGCATAAATTGAAACGGTATTCCAATCCCCTATACTGTTGGACTTCACCGAAGAGATTTTTCAGCAACAAAAAAACAATTTCTCATACAAAAATACATTTTGTAATAGACGAGTTTCTCACCCCATCTGCATTATTTCTCATTTACTAACTCTTCTTCCTCATCAATTTCCTTCAAAGTTGATTTCTATTAGACTAACAAGAAATCATGGGGAAGTTCTCAACACTGCATGAACTTGTTCATACATTGCTCCAATCTTTCTACAATTCACCAATATTTGAACCACATTAACATTTATCAGATCTATTGTAATAAATAGTTCACAGTTTCTTTCATTTTTGATTCTGTTTTTCTATTGTTACATTAACAAAACTGCCCTCAAACATGAGCTAATCACATCAATTCTTAATGATTTTTCATTATAAGGGCAAGCTCTGATTTTAGCTAGATAATAAAAACATTAGTCTGCTTGCTTGGTGGCTCGCTGAAATCCGTCACGAGTTTCTAGTTCTGAATACAAGTTTTGTTCTGTGTATTTTGTTATGAATGTAGGAATTTCAAATATATTGTATTATTTGTATTTAGTGCAGTAAGGGTTAAAAGCCTGGGTTAGTGTGTGTATGACTGCTGCAGCAGCGTTTTTAAAAATCATGGTTTGCAAGACAGCTAGGCTTTTTGGGAGCCAGGGGTGCAATTAAAGCATTGTAAAAGTTTGGGCTGATGGATTTCTATTTCTTGTGAGAGAATTCTCTGCAGAATAGTTAATTAGAGACATTGGGCTGGATTCTCCATCCCGCCTCGCCAGATTTCTGGTCCAGCATGCCGGCGGGATGCTCTGTTTTGCCAGGGGGGTCAATGGGGTTGCCCATTGTGGGTCAGCTCCACGCAGTCGGTAAACCCCCGGGCTGCTGGCAAAACAGAGCATCCTGAAGGCGGAGAATCCAGCCCCCTGTGTTCAGTTTAGATTATGTAGTTAATGGGAGAAGTCAAGGGTTGAAACAGTCATGCGTTGAGGTTCAGGGTTTTCATTTGTGGCTGGAAGGTGAGTTGAGAAGGTTTTCTGAAGAAATACAGCCAGAGATTCCGCATTAATCTGATAGAGTGTCAGGTCTTTTTCTTCAAGCAGTATCTAAAGATCTCTTTTTCTCATTGTGGAATATTCAAGACATCTCTATACAGCAAATATTTCTGAATGCTAAGTGCATTCAAAAGTGGATTGGGATCCAAGATGGTTTTGTTGTTTTGAGTGTACATAAAGATAGCACTTAAGGCTTATTGTTTAAGGGGTGATTGTAAACTATTTTCTTGTGCGATGTTAAAAATGTTTTAATACTGTGTTAGTAGTAAAGTTTGTGCCAAATCTGGTATCCTTTCATCACAATCTTACAAAATTAAAATAAAATATTGGGGTTTCTGTCCGGTATCCTAGCCACTGATCACTGTCCATGTAGAGTTTGCACATTCTCCCCATGTTTGCATGGGTTTCACCCCCACAACCCAAAGATGTGCAGGTTAGGTGGATTGGGAGTGCTAAATTGCCCCTTAATTGGAAAAAAAAAAATCCTAGCCACTATTGGGGTCTGGTCCAGGATCATAATAAAATAATGTATACATATAGAGATACAACGCCCAACATGCTAATCGTGCATTGTACGATTTCTGCATCTTACTTTACAATTTCATGACATTTTTAACTGGTGCTTCATCATTTAAAGTCACAATAGCCCAGCAGTACTCAACTCTCATAATAATAATATTAATCGTTATTGTCACAGTAGACTTACATTAATACTGCAATGAAGTTACTGTGAAAAGCCCCTGGACAACATGCAGTTATACCTACCTTCCAGTGCCCACTTAGAAACTAGGAAGAGTATGCCATTTTGCCCATTGAGCCTGCTCCACCATATGATCATAGAATTTACAGTGCAGAAGGAGGCCATTCGGCCCATCGAGTCTGCACCGGCTCTTGGAAAGAGCACCCTACCCAAGGTCGACACCTCCACCCTATCCCCATAACCCAGTAACCCCACCCAACACTCAGGGCAATTTTGGACACTAAGGCAATTTATCATGGCCAATCCACCTGACCTGCACATCTTTGGACTGTGGGAGGAAACCGGAGCACCCGGAGGAAACCCACGCACACACGGGGAGGATGTGCAGACTCCGCACAGTGACCCAAGCCGGAATCAAACCTGGGATCCTGGCGCTGTGAAGCAATTGTGCTGTCCACAATGCTACCGTGCTGCCCATCATGGCTGATCCTCTATTTCAATGCCATATTCCTGCTTTCTCCCCATACCCCTTGATGCCATTAACACCTAAAAAAAAAATTCTGAATACATTCCACAGGTTCACTACCCTTTGAAGGAAGAAATGTTTCTTCATCTCAGTCCTAATTGGTCTACCCCATATCCTATGATTGTGGCCCTGGTTCTAAATTCCTCAACCAGAGAAAACATCCTCCCTCCATCTAGTCTGCCCAGTCCTATTAGGAATGTATATGTTTCCAGCAGATCTCCTCTGATCCTTCTAAACTCGGTAGTGAATACAGGCTCAGTCAAAGCAATCTCTCCTCATAGGATAGTCCCGCCAACTCAGGCATGAACCTAGTGAACCTCCACTGCACTCCTTCTGTGGCAAGTATATCCTTTCTTACATAGGGAGACCAAAACTTTACTCAATACTCCAGGTGTGATCTCACCATCACTGCAGTAAGACATCCCTACTTCTGAACTCAAGTCCTCTTGCAATGAAGGCCAACATACCACTGTCCTTCCTAATTGCTTGCTGCACCAGCCTCTCTACTTTCATTGACTGGTGTACAAGGACACCCAGATCCCTTTGTACACCCACACTTCCCAATCTGTCTACATTTAAATAATACTCTTCCTTTCTGTTTTTCACACCAAAGTGTATAACTTCACACTTAGCCACGTTGTACTGCATCTGCCATGTGTTTTCCCACTCATTCAATTTGTCTAAATCATATGGAAGCCTCCTTGAATCCTTGTCACAACTCACAATTCCACCTAGTTTTGTGTCATCCGCAAATTTCACAATGTTACATTTGGTTCCCTAATCCCCAGGTGACTGTCCGTGTGGAGTTCGCACATTCTCTCCATGTCTGCGTGGATCTCATCCCCACAATCCAAAGATGTATAGGATAGATGGATTGGCCACACTAAAATTGCCCCTTAATTGGAATTTTTTTTTTTTTAAAAAGCATTCTGAAATTCCAAACACACCACATCCACTGGTTGTCCCTGATCTACTCTACTAGTTATTTCTCCAACTAACCAATTGCTTACGCTGTCTTACCACAATTCGGTGTGTCATTGACCTGACTGTTCATTGTTCACATAGGCAATGCAGCCCAAGTATCATAGCTGTTTCATCTCAATACTTTCAACCATCATTTAACCAAACATTTGTTTGACATTCTCATTCCACTGCTGTTGGAATCTGTTTACATTCAGTATCTTCCACAAAACAGAAAATCAAAACAAGATAATCTTTTAACTTTAGTATCAATATCTAACTATGATTCAAGATTACTGGACACTGAGAATTGACAAGGCTTTAACTTTGGTTACATGGCTATTGCTTTCTATTTTTAGATGGTATCCAACATTTTCATCTGTCCTCACACAATTAATATGGTTTGTTTGGTTTCTTGCGTGCAGCCAGCATTCTCAGATATCAGCATTTTGCCAATTCTGGACTGTTACTCATCCAATTTTAATCGTTCCACCATTGGCAACTCCCATAGGCTTAAGCTCTGGCTCAAACGCTCAACCTCACTTTTCATCTTTAAGCTGCTCCTCACTGACTCACAACTGAATTAGGCTGATCATGCAAGATCAAGAGAGAGAGGACCTGTAGACCACTGTCTGATATTAAATTCCAAAAATGAAATAATAATTTATAAACCAACTGTCTCATCGTCAAAGATCCAACGGTTTCTGTTATTTTATGCTACAGCAACAGAAGGATTCACAGAAGACCACACTTGGAAGGTCAGCTAGCTTATTTAGATTACATCATTAGGTAGTGCAGTAGAAACAAATAGAAACTTAAATAAGAGGAGCAGACTTTAGTAATCTCTTACATTAACAATCGATGCTTGCAGTGTTGGTATACCATTATGTATAATGTGATACAATGAGTTCTGAAAAAGTAAATGAAAACGAGATGAGATGAGATGGAATTGGTGACCAGGCTGGGTAGACAGGGGTTAATGAGTATCATTTCGAATTCAAGACACCAAAATTGGGCTAAGACAGAGAGAACCTCCAAATATAACACTGAATAAAATGGAGAGAATCATAGAATCCCTAAAGTGCAGAAGGCCATTTGGCCCTGCACCAACCCTTTGAAAGACCACCGTACCAAGCCCACTCCCCAACCCTATCCCCGTAACCCCATCTGACCTACACATCTTTGGACACTAAGGGGCAATTTAGCATGGTCAGTCCACCTAACATGTTTTTAAAATTCATTTTACGGGACGTGGGCGTCGCTCGTTAGGCCAGCATTTATTGCCAATCCCTAGGTGCCCTTCAGAAGCTGGTGGTGAGTTGCCTTCTTGAACCGCTGCAGTTCTTGAGGGGTCAGGACAGCCACTGTGTTGTTAGGGAGAGAGTTCCAGGATTTTGCCCCACTGACTGTGAAGGAACGGGGATATATTTCCAAGTTAGGGTGGTGATTGACTTGGAGGGGATCCGTCAGGCAGTGGAGTTCCCAGATATCTGCTGCTCCTGTCCTTCCAGGTGGCAGTGATCGTGGGTTTGGAAGGTGCTGTCTAAGGAGCTTTGGTGAATTACTACAGTGCATCTTGCAGATGGTACAAATGGCTGCCACCATTCGTCAGTGGTGGAATGTTTGTGGAAGGATGAGCAAGTGGGCTGCTTTGTCCTGGATGGTGTCGAGCGTTGTTGGAGCTGCACTCATCCAGGCAAGTGGAGGGTATTCCATTACACTCCTGACTTGTGCCTTATAGATGGTGGACAGGCTTTGGGTTACTTGCCGTGGGATTCCTAGCCTTCGCCCTGCCATGGTAACCATGGTATTAATATGGCTAATCCAGTTCAGTTTCTGATCAATGGTAACCCCCCAGGATGTTGATTGTGGGGATTCAGCGATGGTAATGCCATTGAATGTCATGGGGCGATGGTTAGATCCTCTCTTGTTGGAGATGGTCATTTCCTTGTGTGGCGCAAATGCAACTTGCCACCTGTCAGCCCAAGCCTGGATATTGTCCAAGTCTTGCTGCATTTGGACATGGACTGGTTCATTATCTGAGGAGTCGCGAATGGTGCTGAAAATTGTGCAGTCATCTGCAAACATCCCCACTTCTGACCTTATGATGGAAAGGAGATCTTGATGAAGCAACTGAAGATGGTTGGGCCTAGGACACTATACTGAGGAACTCTTGCAGTGATGTCCTCGAGCCGAGATGATTGACCTGGAGTCAGTCACCAGACATACACCTCACTTTTTCAGTATGCCTGATGTTGCTCCTGGCATGCTCTCCTGCACTTTTCATTGAACCAGGGTTAATCCCCTGGCTAGCTGGTAATGGTAGAGTGGGGGATATGCCGGGCCATGAGGTTGCAGATTATGGTTGAATACAATTCTGCTGCTGCTTATGGCTCACATGGATGCCCAGTCTTGAGTTGCTAGATCTGTTCGGAGTCTATCCCATTTAGCACAGTCGTAGTGCCACACACGATGGAGGGTACCCTCAATGTGAAGACGGGGCTTTATCCCCACAAGGATTGTGCAGTAGTCACTTCTACCGGTACGGTCATGGACAGATGCACCTGCAGCAGGCAGACTGGTGAGGATGAGGTCAAGTATGTTGTTCCCTCTTGTTGGTTCCCTCACCACCTGCTGCAGTCCCAGTCTAGCAGCAATGTCCTTTAGGACCTGGACAGCTCGGTCTGTAATGGGACTACCGAGCCAAGAGTGGCGATTGCCATTGAAGTTCCCCCATCCAGAGCATACTTTGCACCCTTGACACCCTCAGTGCTTCCTGCAAGTGATGTTCAACATGGAGGAGTACTGAATCATCTGCTGATGGTGGCCAGAACATGGTAATCAACAGATTTCCTTGCCCATATTTAACCTGAAGCCATGAGACTTCATGGGATCCAGCGTCGATGTTGAGTACTCCCAGGGCAATTCTCCCGACTATACACCACTGTGCCGCCACCTCTGCTGGTTCTGTCCTGCCGGTGGTACAGGCCATACCCAGGGATGTTCTCGTGGTGCCTGGGACATTGTCTGTAAGGTATGATTCTGTGAATATCACCGTCAGGCTGTTGCTTGACTCGTCTGTGAGACAGCTCTCCCAACTTTGACACAACCTTGCAGGTTGGGCAGGGCTGAGTTTGCTGTTGTCGTTCACAGTGCCTGGTTCGATGCCAGGTTGACTGCCCGGTTTCATTGCTTTTTTGTGTTTTTGTAGTGGCTGAATACAACTGAGTGCCTTGTTAG
Source organism: Scyliorhinus torazame (assembly GCF_047496885.1). Taxonomy (NCBI): domain Eukaryota; kingdom Metazoa; phylum Chordata; class Chondrichthyes; order Carcharhiniformes; family Scyliorhinidae; genus Scyliorhinus; species Scyliorhinus torazame. Next base: position 123,431,661 of record NC_092708.1, read on the forward strand.
GCCATTTAAGAGTCAACAACATAATAATAATAATTGTCACAAGTAGGCTTACTGCAATGAAGATGCCGTGAAAATCTCCTAGTTACCACATTCCGGCGCCTGTTCGAGTACACCGAGGGAGAATTCAGAATGACCAATTCACCTAACAAGCACGTCTTTCGGCACTTGTGGGAGGAAACTGGAGCACCCGGAGGAAACCCACGCAGACACGGGGAGAATGTGCAGACTCCGCACAGACAATGACCCAAATGGGAATAAAACATGGGATCCTGGCTCGGTGAAGCAACAGTGCTAACCACTGTGCTACATTGCTGTGGGTCTGAAGTCACATGTAGGCCAGACCAGGTAAGGCTGACAGATTTCCTTCCCTAAAGGACAGATGGGTTTTTACGACAATCGACAATGTCATGGTCATCATTAGACCTTTAATTCCAGATATTCTATTGAGTTTAAATTCCATCACCTGCCGTGGTGGGATTTGAACCCGGGTCACCAGATCATTATCCTAGGTCTCTGGATTACTAGCCCAGCGACAATACCACTATTGCACAGCCTCCCCATCTGCACATTTTGGACTGTGGGAGGAAACCAGAGCACCCGGGAGAAACCCACGCAGACACGAGGAGAAAGTGCAAACACCACACAGAGTGACCCAAGGCCAGAATTGAACCTGGGTCCCTGGCACTGTGAGGCAGCAGCGCTAACCACCGTTACTCCGTGCCACCATAGGAATGTAATAGTGTAGTTAGAACAGAAGAAAAATTATCAAATGTTTTTTTCTTTTTATTTGGTCGATAGGAGTTCCCTATGCACTATATTAGATTTGAATGTTGAACTAATCCTGTTGTATTTAGTGCACCATAAACCATGCAACTCTTCAAAAATCATAATCGATACCCATAAATCAAGTCAATTTCAACTGAACATAAATCATCTTCCCGAGAAGTTGTTCCAGTCTAAATGTGCAGTCAAAAAAAATCTACCTAACTTGCAAAGAATGAGATTTATTTCACTTTTGATTATTTACAAATATTTATCAACATTGATTTATATACTGTCATATTGGAAACATGACAATTAAATGGGCATGCCTCCTTTGAAAGTAATTTTATTTTGCACCACTCCCCATCAGTCTAGCGATGCATTATATTTATATCTGCAACTATAGGGCTTTAATACAAAATTAATTTCCAGTTTTATTAATTTCCCTTTATCCTAACCTCCATAATGTATTATTCTTCATTTAATGAACACCATAAATTCCATTCAAATGTAACTTTAAGCCAACTTCTTTCAAGCGCTTCTGAAAACTGAGATGTAATAGTTAAGACACTAATTAAGGAATAGCTGGCATGAATGAGACCTACACTAACCATTCACATCTGGAAAATAAGATTGAGCACACTAAATACTGATGTTGCTCATTATACTGCCTCAAACACACCAACTGTTTTGATACTTTTAAAGATTTTTAGATTTTGTTTTTACAAACCCCAAGACAAAAACTGCTGCATAAATAGAGCATTAACACTCTGGCATGATGTGTGTGAAAGAAAGGCAATCAGCTCACCATCCCCCAAGGCCCTCCCTCCAGTAGATGCCATTCCTTATCATGCAATGCTTCCACTCATAAATCTATAACAAATACTTCCTTAATCATTTTTTATGGGCAGGAATGTGCAGGGGTTTTACAGTGGATTGCTAGAGGGAAAATAGGAACAGCAGGCAGCAAAGTCATTGAGAAAAATGGCTACGTGGTAAATTTGCTTTTGGAACATCACTCGTCTGTATTGGCTTTGATCTTTCAACAAAAACATACAACAGTACAGTGCAGCATTTTAATGTTATCATTGGACAAACCACAATGCATTTCAGAAACGACGCCTCTTTCTGTCATAGTTAAGATCAATAGTTCTTCCAGTAAAAACTATGTTTTAATTCGGACTGATTATTTATTTTGAATTGGTCATAACCTAATCACCATCCCAACTGATCCAAAGTAAAAATGGGGCATCGGCAACAAGCAAATCATAGACTGGCGTCTTCTGAAAGTCTGTCTACTATTAGGATCTGGAAGTAGTATTGCTGTACAATTACAGTCAGCAATTTCCACCGGTAATCATCTCTACACAGGTGTGAGATGCTTTCAGCATAAGGAATCTACCTCATTGCCTGACATATGAAATCTTTCATATCCATAAAGCAACAATAAGACCCAGGGAAAAAATACACAAAGAATATAGATTGACATTTATCATTTAAGGCCAGGTAATAATAGATTCAATCCTATTGATTCTGAGCACAGAACAGGAGTGAGACGACAGATTAATACAAGAATAGGAGGCAATTCATTCATTTAATATTGCCCCCATTTTCTTTCAAGCAGATACCTTACCATACCATTTGTGTTCTATATTCCAAACTATAGTAATTACTTTTCATTATTTCAAGAAAGCATGCAATTAGGAAATATTCTGTGGTCCTACACATTTCTATAGTTTTCATTTACTTTAATCACAATTAGATAATCTCTCCAGATGCACATTCTAAATATGCATGCATTTTGGCACAAATGAATAAATTATGTAGATGAGAGCACTTTTACTCTTCATTATTTGGAATGCCCTTTAATGGAAAAGTGAAATAAGAAACTTCATGAAATTAATGGACCATAAAATAACATGATTATTACTCAAGTAATTCACGACCACATATTTGCAGTGATATAAATTTATCATTTGAGCTCGGAAATAAACTTATAATATCTCAACTATTTTCAAATTAATTACAAGGGTTTTGGTGATTAGGTTTTACACCTAGGAGCACAGATCAATGACAAGTTATAAGACAATACCTTTGAAATTCCAATTTTCTCAACTTTAAATAATCATATGAAACTCACCATTTATTCTTCCTTCTAATGTAGTCTTTCTCAGATAGGTTAACCAAATAAATCATTGGTTTTGAAGTCAAAAGTAAATGTTTATTCAATACTTCAATCTGAGAAAGAAAGCAAAAGATGAACATTAAAGCAAAAAAATGAACATAGCAGCCTAAGCATTTTTTAAGTTGGCAGAAACCAAAATGCTTTTCAATTTAACCCATCCCCACAGAAATGCAAGTAGTTTCAAATAATCAAGAAACTGAATGGCTCCTTCTGACCCAAAGAAAAATGTTGAATTATGCAACAGTCTTTACAACCTAATTACAAGATTTCTACAAGATAAAGTGACATCTAACAGAGATTATAGAAACATGGCAACAGATATTAATAAATCCAAGTGCATATCAAAGTCTTACCTCTCTGTCATTCCAGTCATGATAGAAGCGTACATGTTTCTTTTCCTCTATAATCCAATTCTTGACTTTGCATATTATGTCCTGTAAAAGATTAAGAGAAAAACAGAGGCATCACAATACATAGTAGGAAATGGATAATTATTTAAGTTGTCATAAAGGAACCAATTTTTTAAAACAGAAGTTTTATGAGGATGGAAAGAAAATAACTAAGTTAGTGACTTTTTTGTTAAGGTGAACACAATATTATGTGCTCCTTTTGCTGGAATATGCAATCTGTCCCTTCATATTGATTGTGTAAGAAAGCCAACATAGGAACCAGGAATAAAATAAATGAGTAAAGAATGGTGAGGAAAGTAGACCAGGAACCTTACTCTAAAGAAAACATATTAATATATTTATCTAACCTCACAGAATTGAGTCAAAGTGGTGTAAAGCTTCTTCTATATTTTGTTTTTTTGCCAACACATTCCCCTTCCAAAAAAATTAAGAGGGGGGAAAAACCGCTTCAATTCCACAATAGTAACAGAATCATGCTGGTGACCTCCAACCAGCTGCATTCAGTTTCAGAACATCTTTCTCAACAGGAATTCTAAAGGGCGTCTAGTTATCAAGCTAGTGTGCATTCAGAAGGAGCAACTGCAGGAAGAGACGACTTGCTTTGTTTCTCTGTCCTTCCCTTAAAGAAAGATTAATCATCTGTGAAATGGAAACGGCAAACAGCAAGTGACACAAACTGAACCCTTCAAGCCTTTCCTTATCCATTTCATTGCTCTGAATCAAGAGCTGCGTGTGGCATGATTCTCGTCACAGGCAGGTGTTAATAAAAGGCACACTGGTCTAAAAGGTCACACTTGGCTCTTGCGTTTAAAAGCATGCATGATTTGCTTTTGTTCAATACATCTTGTAATTTATGACAAATGTTTAGCAAAATATATCAAAAAACTTGAATACAGGCTACTTCAAACTTCAAAATTTAAGATGGCTAATTTATAACAACATTTGAAGACTGTCATGTAGCAAATTCTATTATATGAAATTGGCAGCTTCTCGGACACATTTTCAGTATTTCATGCTTTTCACCTTCCATGTAATTTCTCTTCCAAAAATATCAGAGATTGTGCAACATTGCAATAAAAGAGTTTTCAAAACTATAAATTGACATTGTGGCTTCGACAAACTGCACCAATGTGGAAAGGACTACTATTAAATTTCTCAGCATCCAAAAAGAGAAGTCTCATTTGAATAGCATGTCTGGACCAAGACCCAATGGATGTATAAATTAATTTCTACCATTTTACCGTAATAGACAAAATCCATTCTTGCTGCTTTTAAAATTAATCCATTGCTTTACCATTGAACAAGATTATGGAAGTTAACAGGAAAAGAAGTCTACAAACAAACACATTTTCTTTACCCTCGCAACCTCTTGTCACAACAATTACACACCTGATTCAGAAGTCTCTGAATTCAAATTTCTATATAATCCCTAATTTAATAACATAACACTAAGCAATTACACATGCATAACAATGTGAAAATGCTGGACATAATGTTTACAAAGTATTATTTAAACCTTAAAAAGGCTTCCAGGAGATTTCACTTGGCATCTTTACATATAACCTTTGACAAGTGATGTAACCCATTTTTATTCATTGCCTAAAATTGTCAGCAATTATGTGCGTCACTGGCCACCTGCAAATTCTGAATGCCTGATCCAGCCATCATTGCGAAAACCAATGTCAGTAGGATTAATCTGAGAAAACACCGAGTCCCTTAATGGTTTCAGCAGGTGAAATTGCCCAGATGGTTAATACAACAAATAATCAGGACTGCTTCGTCAAGACAGATGGCAGACAAAATAATAAAAAGGCCAAAACTTTAACAGACTTTAACAAAACTGACACAATCCCCATACATAAAAAATTACAAGTTAATTTTATTTTTCCTAGCTGTCACATCAAGGATCTAAGCAATAGGCTTAAAGATCTCTGTCGTGGTCTGAACATATAAAAAAGCCTGTGGAAATACTTTCATTCGCCTAGGTTAGTATTGAATGAATAACTCAGTGCTAATGATGTCTACAACTCCTGGCCTCAGACATTTATAATTTAAATACCAAAATATCATGTTAAACTCAGTCTTTTAATATAATTGTCAGTAAATGATCCAAGGATAACAAGAAGAAAGTAGACTTCAACGTTGAGTTTCAAATATTTTGTATTATTGGGTGGAGGAGAAAGATTTTTTTTATAAACTTACATATTCAGGTTTTAGTTTTTTGTCTCCTCCTCTCACTGCTACTTTCTCTAGTTTGTCAATAATGGGTGTCATTAGCTCTTCATCCTTTAGTCTCAGTTCTTCGTGAATAATTTCAATATCTCGAACAGGATCTACACTTCCTTCAATGTGAACAACTTCATCATCTTCAAAAGCTCCTGAAAGAGACATTTTATGTGAAATTTTAAAATATAATTTAAGTTACTAAAAGTTAAAGATGCACCATTGAACTGAATCTCTAAATACCATCTCGGACCGCAGCAACAGAAATGTACCAACAAACTGAACGAAGCAATGGTATATTTGCAACGTATTCAATATCGCATTTAATTCTGAACTCAACCATTTTTGTTTCTGTGAGAAATTAAATACAAATTTTAAAATAGCTGAAGTCATCTGCCACAGCTCTTCTCCGAATCAATCTATTTTATTATTCGGGCTCCGACGGTGATTAGATAATGAACCACTCAGACACACAATTTACACAGCAGCTAATTTCATCGTCCTGATTCCAGGGTATAGATTTTAGGGGGCCATGAAAAGAGCAGATGAAGGCGCATTTGTCATATGTGAGTGACAACGATTCACACAGTTTGAAGAAATGGTACTGGCCCTTATTAGGTACACATGCTATTATCACATATTTAAAGTACAGTTAGGGCCATAATTTTAAATTGCCAACTGGAAACATAAGGGTAAAACAACCAGATATTACTAGAGTATGTGTACTGACTCATGCCCTTCCATGTCATTTTTATTCAGCTTATGCAAAACAAACTGCATGAATGTGATTCCAAAGAGCCACAACTATAAATTACCACAGTCAAAGAAAACCATAAAAATCAGGCAACTATCAAGCAACGAAATATCAGTTCAATACAGATTGCAATTGCTGGACAGTTATTCTGAAAAGAATAGACTGCAGAGAACATAAAGGCCAAGCTCACAAGTCAGGTATGATAATTCATTACTACAAAAGGTTACTGCATAGTATAGATTTTTCTAAGTCAGCTGCAAGTGATAAAAGTAGAATTTCACTGCCTTATATTTTTATGTAGTTAATTTTTGCTGTTACAAGATTGAGAATTATATTAAAAATAACAAATGTAATATCGCACAAAAGTATTCTTTTTTAGTTTTGTTAAAGTGCTGGTCAAATGGCCTGCAGACACCCACTGTCTACGCTTACATATGGTTACTTTAATGAGATATTAGAAGGTCACTCCCACCTATGGAAGATTACCATTCAGTCAGCTTTTAGGAGTGGGAAGAAATTGGCAGAAAAAAACCAAGTCACAAATCTAATTATAAAATACAAATTCAGCATTTACTTCATAACTTTACCCCATACAACACTCTAAACATAAATGTTCCAATCCTGGAAAATGTGTTTTTCTGAATAGAGGCATAACAGGGTATATTTTCTCGTCCTGATAATTTAAAACAGAGGACCAGAGCACAGCAAGTTCTCATTCAGCAACTTCTCAGGTTATTTTTGATCAATCCTAATGAACTAATGGAAAGTTCCTGGTCCATATTAAGCTTTGAGTTGAGCTTTAACTAAAGAAGGAAGGACAATAATAAATAGCACTTCAACAGCTTTTAAAAGGTTATTATTAAAAGTCCTGCGAAATGGTCTTTCCCTGGTTCTTTGCTAAAGGCAATTCACATTTTGGCAAACTTAAATGTTTTGAAGACCAGAGCAACGATATAAAGAAATGCACCAACTGTCCGTGGATCTGGCAACATGTCACAAGAGGTTTAAGGGTACAAAATTAAGCATATGTTATAGGTGGAAATGCAGCAGCATGGATAAAAGGTTTGTTGACATATTTTTTTTAATGAGTTATGCAAGTGGATATTGTTCGACTTGGAAAACAGCTAAAAATGGTGTACCCCAGGGGTAAGCATTACATCCATTTCAGCTGATTTGGGTATAAGAATGTAGTCTCAAAATTTGCTACCAACTCTAAAGCAGTTGGTTTGGCAAAGAACAGACAGGATTATAAAATACTGCAGTAAGATACTAACATGTTACCAGCATGAGCAGACTAGTGAGAGATTTAAATTAAATGGAGACCCCCAAGAGTTAATACAAAAACAAACAGTGGGACTAACCCTTAATGAAAAGATCAGCAAAGATTCACAAGGAATTCACTGAAAAAGCAAGCTACAGATAAAGTCATAAAAACGGATACTAACATCTTGGGTTTTATAAATAAGAACACATTACGCAAGAAGTAATGATACATTTGTACAAAATATGGGGCGAGTCACAGTTAAGAGTACTGTGCAATTTTGGGCATGGCACCAAAGAAAGGACATTAAAGACAGTATGGTTTAAAAATATCAGAGTAATGTCTGGTGTCAAAAACAGACTGCAATTTTCAATGGATCACGTAAAATGAGAAAGGCATTTAACAATGTTTTCAAAATTATGAAGGTTTTAGATGGGAATAGTAGGAAAAGACTTGCCTCTGATTGGAAAGTCAATAGCAATGAGTTCTTAATTAAAATTAAAAGTTAAGTTCACTCTTCTTCCTGCCTCCTGCCACACACCCAACCCTACCAATACACCAGGATTGCCAGAGAATGGAATGCTTTAACACACAGCAGAGGATCAAAGCATGGACCATTTTATCATTTGAGCAAATGTTTGAAAGAGAGGAAGATGCAAGGCTAGAGGGAGATTGAGAAAGACCATTAACTTTTAAAATGAAATTTGAACTCCCAGTCATTAACTGAAAGAATTTTGACACAAGGTTTCATATTTTAAACAAAGGCCTTTACTGAACAAGAATTAAACAAAGCAAATACTTATTGACTTAAATCTATATTTTGTAAACATTTATTTCTTGTGCCCAAAAATCTCAATGGGTCACTTCCTGTTCCATTTTATTTCCACCCAAGAGCTCCCTTATATTTTCCAGAATCTTGAGGGTTCCTTCATTTCCCCGAGGACCAAAACAAGGTGTCACAGCTCTCAGGAATTCACTTTGATTCTCTGTAGATGGGGAGAAACTGTCCCCACTCTAAGAAGGATCAAGAACGAAATGGCACAGGTTTCAAATGATTTGCAAAAGAAGCAAATGTGATGTGAGAAAAAAACTTGCACACAACCGGTCTGGAATGCACTGCCTGGAAGTGTGGTGGAAACAAGTGCAGGCAAGGCATTTAAGAGGGCACTAGATGACTACTTGAATAGAAACAATGTGAGGAAGCATTTCACTCGGATTTGACTTAGTGGAGGGGTCTAGCCATTTTCTTGAGCAAGAAAATGGGGTTTGTGGGGGCCAGGGACATGCAAGAACCGGGGCGGAGGGAATTTGTGATACTAAATGGGGTGTTAGAGGGGACACTGGTGGTGTTCGTCAATGTTTATGAAATGAAATTAAAATCGCTCATTGTCACAAGTAGGCTTCAATGAAGTTACTGTGAAAAGCCCCTAGTCGCCACATTCCGGCGCCTGTTCGGGGAGGCTGGTACGGGAATTGAACCGTGCTGCTGGCCTGCTTTAAAAAGCCAGCGATTTAGCCCAGTGTGCTAAACCAGCCTGCGCCTAACTGGGACGGCGCAGGGTTTGTAAAGAGGGTATGCGGTGATTTCGGACTTGGATTCCTACCAGCTGATCAGGGGAGGGGATCTTAACTGTGTGACGGAGCCGAAGGTGGACAGGTCTAGTCCCAAGAAGATGGAACGGTCGACGATGGCGAGAGAGCTGGGAGGGTTTATGGATAGAATGGGGATGGTGGATCCGTGGGGGTTCAGGAACCCGGGAGGGAGGGAGTGCTCCTTTTTCTTGCACGTATACAAGATGTACTCTAGAATTCATTTTTTCACGGTGAGTCGGGCTGATGGGGGTGGTAAGGATGGAATATGCGGGAATTGTGATTTTGGATCACACGACACATTGGCTGGATGCGAGGTTTGTTCGAGGCAGGTGCAGAGGCTGGGGTTGAGGTTGGACTTGGGACTTCTGGTAGACAAGGCGTTTTGAGAGACGGTGAAAGTGGTGATTAGGATCTATATGGAGCCTAATCAGAATGGGGGGGGGGCTGTCGTTAACTACGTTTTGAGAAGTTTTGAAGTCCAAGGTGAGATTATTTTGTTTAAGGCGCATAGGGATATAAGAGGGAGGAGCACCGGCGGCTGTTGACGAAACAATCGAGATAGATAGGAGATGTTTGGTAGCCCCACAAAAGAGTTGCTGGTGGAGGAGGTTGCAGAGGCAGTTTGACAGGTTGGCGACAGGCAAGGCAGTGGGGCAGCTGCGGAGGGCAATGGGGATGCAGTACAAGTATAGTATTTACAGTGCAGAAGGAGGCCATTCGGCCCATCGAGTCTGCACCAGCCCTTGGAAAGAGCACCCTACTTAAGCCCATGCCTCCACCCTATCTCCGTAACCTGGCAACACCACCGAACCTTTTGTTCACTAAGGGGCAATTTAGCATAACCAATCCACCTAACCTGTGGGAGGAAACCAGAGCACCCGGAGGAAGCCCACGCAGACACAGGGAGAACGTGTAAACTCCACAGAGTCACCCGAGGCCGGAATTGAACCTGGGACCCTGGAGCTGTTAGGGAGCAGTGCTAACCACCATGCCGCAATGGAGGAACCATTGGGGCCGAGGTGATCGATAGTATCAGGGAAATGCAGTCGGGGCAGGCCCCAGGGCCGGACGAATTTCCAGCACAGTTTTATAAGTAGTTTTCAACAGCGTTGGCCCCCCACCTGTTGGGGTTGTTCAATATGAAGAGAAGACAAGTCATATGTTGGGCCACCAGTTGATGCGTTAGGCAGCGTCTAGGGATATTTTGCAGGTAAAAGCGAAGGGGGAGTAGGTGTTGGTGCCAAAGAAGATAAATGACGTGTTCAGGGGGTACTGCGAGAAGTTGTATAGGGCCGAGCCGGAGGGAGAGGTGGGAGATCTGGGGTGGTTCCTGGATTGGTTAGAATTTCCAGAGCTGGATGAATTCCTGGCGCAGTTTTATAAGCAGTTTGCAACAGAGTTGGCCCCCACCTGTTGGGGATGTTCAATGAGGCAGTGAAGAGGGGTGAGATGCCAGCAACCTGTCTCAGGCATCGATTTCACTGATCCTGAAGAAGGACCAGCTGAATTGTGGGTTCCACAGGCCCATTTCTTTGTTGAACACGGATGTGAAAGTACAGTGAAGGCGAGTGCGTGTAGGATAGAGGAGTGTGTGCCAGAGGTGGTTTCTGAGGACCAAACAGGTTTTGTGAAGGATAGGCAGCTCTCCAGGAATATTAGGAGACTGTTGATGTAGTTATGACTCCGTCAGGGGGGCTGGCACCGGAGGTTATTGTATCCATGGCGTTTGACTGGGTGGAGTGAATATACCTGTTCAAAATTCTGGGTAGGTTTGGATTTGGGCCTTGTGTGGGTGCATCTTCTGTATGCGCCCCCGGTGGCACACGTGCGTACGAATGAGACGAATTCAGGGTATTGTGGGCTGCATAGGGGAACGAGGCAGGAGTGCCCACTGTCGCCGTTGTTATTTACGCTGGCGATTGAGCCCTTGGCAGTGGCCCTTAGGGGGTTGGCCAAGTGGCGAGAGATTGTGAGGGGAGACAGGGAGCAAACTACCTATTGTTTGTGTCGGACACGCTGCAGAATACAGGCAGAACTATGGGCCTGTTGGAAGGTTTGGGGCCTTCTCCGGGTATAAGCTGAATGTAGAAAAGAGCGAGGTGTTCTCAGTGAATGCGGCAGGGTGGGGGGCCAATTTGGGGGCACTACCATTTAAGGTGGCAAGAGAGCAGTTTAGTTATTTTTACAATAATCTTTATTAATGTCCCAAATAGGCTTTCATTAACACTGCAATGAAGCTACCATGAAAATCCCCTGGTCACCACACTCCGGCACCTATTCGGGTACACTGAGGATGAATTCAGAACGTCCAATTCACCTAACAAGCACGTCTTCCAGGACTTATGGGAGGAAACCAGAGCACTCGGAGGAAACCCATGCAGACATGGGGAGAATGTGCAGACTTCGCACAGTCAGTGACTCAAGCTGGGAATCAAACCAGGGTCCCTTGAGCATTGAGGCAGCAGTGCTAACCACTATGCCGCCGTGCCGTTGGGAATTCAGGTGATGAACGAATGTGCCATGATGCACAGGTGGAACTTGAAGCGTTAGTGGAAGAGTTTTTAAAAATAAATTTAGAGTACCCAATTCATTTTTTCCAATTATGGGGCAATTTAGTGTGGCCAATCCACCTACCCTGCACATCTTTGGGTTTTGAGGGCGAAACCCACGTAAACACGGGAAGAATGTGCAAACTCCACACAGATAGTGACCCAGAGCCGAGATCGAACCTGGGACCTCAGCGCTGTGAGGCAGCAGTGTTAACCACTGCTCCACCATGCTACCCCTAGTGGAGGAGATTAAGGGGGATCTCAAGAGGTGGGATGCTTTGTACCTGACTTTTGCAGGGAAGGTGCAGATAAAGATGAATATGCTGCTACGGTTCCTGTTTGTCTTTCAGACCAGAGGGTGGAGGCGATTTTGGAGTTTATATGGGTGGGAAAGATACCGGGGGTGAAGAGGGCTCTTCTAGAGGCAGAAACAGAAAGGGGGGTTGCCGCTCCCAAACCAGACATATTATTACTGCGCTACGAATGTGGAGAAGGTGAGGGCGGGTGTGGGTAGTGGATTAGCTTGGAGGAGGAGAAGGCCCTCTAACTCTTAAGTATCTCACAATGTCAACAGTCAAGCTCAAACACCATCTTCACTGCCTTCTTGCTTAATGGTCTACAGTCCTAGCAACTTTCCCTCTCTGCCTATTTCCAAGTTGTTCCAGCTCTAGATGTAAACCTGTCTATGTCAAAAAGAAAACATCCAAATGAACAAAAAAATGGATTCCTCCCCTGCCACCTATCTTCAGGGAAACATGCCTTAGACAAAGATTTCAATTAACTTCCCCTTCCAAAACATGTCCTTTGATCTGAAAATAATGTTAACACTTTAAGACACTCCCTTGCTTATCAGTTGCTTTGCAACCTCTCGTTGACCTGGGAAATTAAATTAATAAGTTATAGATCACTTATGAAGACAACTGTAGACATCTCATTTCCACAAAAGGAACTGCCAATAATAACTTCTTTTTTGAACACATGCAGCAGTGAGGAAATGTTAAATGTTGTGTCAAGCAGTTGCAACTCAGTGGAAATGCAAGTGGAAGTGCTGACCAAGATCACAAATGAATCAGTTTTAGCTTGATACTTCTATGAACAGCACACTGGTTTTGATGCTGCTAACGGTCATCATGCCCCTCTGGAATTAAGCAAAAAAGCAGTCACTGTTGTGTGATCCTTTGGTGTAGTGTCCTTGCAGCAGATCCCACCAGCACAAATAAACATCTGATGGAAAATAGCATTTGATGCTGGAATCATAACATGTTAAAGCATAGAAGTATGCTGTTTTGACTGTGCCAGCAATCAATTATGACATTAGGAAAACTTCAAAGGGACAATCTGCTTGATTAAAGGTTAATCTGGTTACATGAAAATGGATCAGAATTTAGATCCACAAGGAGCAAGCATTAGTAACCTGAAAATCTCCCCTTGTATATATTTACACTCCTGTCCACCATCCCTCAGAAACCACCATACTTTTCAGCCATGGCAGGTAGAAATACTTGGCAGTCATATGGCTCTCTGGCCAGCCATCCTCTGATATTTCACCCAGGAAACCATTATTTATATGTAAACATATATTTTTGGGTACCAACAGGCTACTTGAGTTGGGGTGCTATTTTTGCGAGTTGAAGTCCAATTCTATCCTTGCAATATCTACTCAGGCACACAGACAAGAATTCCAGTTGATTTTCTTTGCTGCCCAATACAGATGCATTCTCTAACCACCAAAAGACCATTTAACACCACAGAGCATGGATTTTCATAGTTCAGACATTTGTTGAATAAACCCATGGGGTTATTTGGGTTACAGTCATTACAGATTATTTTAGACTAAGAAGCCTACTCCACTATTTAGAATTGTGAATAGACGGGCAGCACACTGCTGCCTCATGGCACCGAGGACCTGGGTTCGATCCTGGCCCCGGGTCACTGTCCGTGTGAAGTTTACACATTCTCCCACTGTCTACGTGGGTCTCACCCCCACAACCCAAAAAGATGTACAGGTTCAGTGAATTGGCCACGCTAAATTGGCCCTTAATTGGAAAAAAGAATAAGTGGGTACTCTAAATTTGAAAAAAGGAATTGTGAATAGATTAATATTTAAGGGAATTGTTTTTTATAATCTAACCAGGCCTGCCAATAGAAATTGTTCTGAAAACACAAGGAGCACTGTACACATCAAGTAGAATTCAAGAAGTATGACTACAACAAACTCTCCCAGGAACAGTTATTTGCAGTTAGCACATACAAAAACAATGTAGAACAGGAAAATGGGTAATGAATTCGTTGGCCTCAGCAAAGGCAATGGGAACAATACAATTGGCCAATTACCAAATTACCTTGATAACAAAGAAATCAACCAGATTTCCACTCCCAATTTCTTTCCACTGATCCTCTGCTGCAAGTTGAACACAATGACAGACTCAGATTAAATCCCCTTCTCATTAACTATCAAGGTTCAAATGATAAACATGGGAGAGGTACCAATGGGCTGCCAGCACCTGTAAGACTATACTGTTATAACCTGCCTGCTTACCATTGGCTGGGGACTAATGACAATCCCACAATCCTGTGGGAGTATGAGCTTCCCCAATGAGGGGGGCGGAGAAACCATTAGTAAACTTCATGTATAAATAAAGCTGGCCAGTTTGGAAAAAGCACTGAACTCCTAAACAAAATCACAAATTTATCAATTTTGAATGTAAGACCAAAGTTTCTCAGTGCCTCAACTCCTGGAGCCAATAAACCAAGACGGGTCTCTGGCTCAAGGGATGAGTAACTAAGTAAACTGGGGAATATTGTCTGGAATTTAGAAGAACGAGAGGTGATCTAATTGAAATATAGCAAATTCTGAAGGGGCTTGACCTACTAGACACTGAATCTAAAACGGTCACAGTCTCAGGGTAATGGGCCGATGATTTAGGACACAGATAAGGAGAAATTTCTTCACTCAGTAGTGAATCTTTGAAATTCTCTACCATAGAGAGTTGTGAATGCTCCAGCATTGAATATATTTAAGGCTGAGATAAGATTTTTGGTCTGTCAAGGAATCAAGTGATATGGTGAGTGGGCAGGAAAGTGAAGCTGAAGCTCAGCCATAATCGCATTGAATGGCAGAGCAGACTTGCAGGAATGTAGAATGTACTTCTGCCTCGATTTCTTATGTTCTTAAGTCTCTTCCAATGGCCCCATTTTATCAGAAGTCACACAACAGATGCATGACGACTACTACTTTACTATTATATTTTGCCAGACCCCATTCAAATGGTCCTTAATTCTCTCTACTGCACCATTACAATGCAGTTAAGACAATAATCAGTGTAATAAAGGGGGGGGGAAGAAAGAAAAACAAACCTGTAGCCCATGACTTCATTCAACATTTTTAAATTAAAACAAAATCATTCTCTGATAAAACTGAAGTATGTTGTCCATTAACTTAGTTTTCATAGAATCGTAGAATTTAGTGCAGAAGACGACCATTTGGCCCATCGAGACTGCACCAGCCCTTGGAAAGAGCACCCTACTCAAGTTCACCTCCACCCAATCCCCGCAACTCAACGACCCCACCCAACCTTTTGGACTCCAAGAGGCAATTTAGTATGGCCAAACCACCTAACCTGCACATCTTTGGTCTGTGGGAGGAAACCGGAGCACCCAGAGGAAACCCATGTAGACACGGGGAAGAAGTGCAAACTCCACACAGTCACCCGAGGCAGGAACTGTGCTACCAAGCTACCGTGTAAGAGTTTTGGTCTCTCTTCCTGCCACAAAGCACATGGTTATCTGTGAGGGTAACTTGGAACACCGGTTCATGGGAGTATATAGCTTTTTTTGGTGTGAGCAAACCCCAGTGAGAATACGTCACCCAGTTGTCATGTAACAATTATTAAAGACTATTAAAGTCACTATGGTCCCAGATGACCATAGGCTGCTCGGGGGGAGGGGGGGTCACCACACCTCAGGTGAGGAGCAAGGTTGAGAAGGAGGGCCTTTGTGAATAACCTCAGCCGGTACGGGAATTGAACCTGCGCTGTTGGCCACGCTCTGCATCATAAACCAGCAATCCAGCCAACAGAGCTAAACCGTCCCCTATTAATAGACCATGAAAGTAAAGAAAATACACACAAGCAGGACTACTCAACTCACGCAAATTATGATATATGAATTACTAAACACACTGTTACTAAGCATATCTATGCTACCTGAACTCTGACTTTCCCTATTCCCCAGACAACATCCAAATTGAATAACCAGCTATAGTTACCACACATTACAGGGATGATACTCAAATCTGGGAACAGTCTTTTCCTGATCGAGCAAACATATTTTAAAACTGCTGTTACAAAAGTTTTCTGCACTGCCTTGACTCAAAGACTTAGAAGTTGCTTTTGCTCCAAATTTGGCCTTCAGGCTTGGTGGATGGAAATTGGCCTGTCCGCTTTCTAAGACTGCTCGAAAATAACTGCCTCCCCTTGCTTCTCCAGATCTAGACAATTCTACCTTTGTTGTTCTTTGATTATGCTGTCTGTATACCCGGCTGTCTGCCCCCATCAACTTTCTTGACTATACACTGACATATGTACATCTCAGGTACCTTCTCAATCATCCATAACATATTTCTCCTCCATAAACTATTCACACTTGATTGTCTAAACTGCCGTTCTAAACTTGTTACCAGGAGAGACACATACCAACTGAGGCACTTTGAATATGGTTTGCTGTTGTCTCCAGGCCAATTCATGGCATTATTCAAATCACAAGCAAAACAGCCAGAATGGTTAACCCCCCCCCCCCACTCTTTGGGAGCAGGGGGCTCAAATTAAATGGATGGGGGTCCCTTCAGGATCCTGCCCACCCCAACCCAGAGGCTTCGGATAAAAGCCCGCCTATGCCCCTAATATGGCACACCTAATAGCCATTTCGGGGTCTTTTCCCACCAGCCTCAGCTTTGTTGGGAGCTTCAGCCCTCCCTCCCACCCGGCTCCCCCAACACAGAGATTTCCCCCTGCCCTATCCCAGGTCATCTCCTACCCTCCCGACTCCAGATGCTTATCCGAGGGACGGTCCCGGGACGAGGGCTCAGACACGGGTATGGCATTACAGTACCTCTTCCGGAGACTGCAGCGGTATGCCTGGAGGGGCTGGAGAACTGTCAGTCAATCTGATTGGCTGACAGCTCTCCAAGGTGGGGCCTCAGTCTAATCAATGCTCACTTGAATGTAAAATGGCAGCAGGCCAGTCAGTTGGAGGGGATGCATTCCCTGCACACTCTCACGACAGAACTTGCAGTAATAATCATGTACCTTAACTAGGTTTAGCTTAACTCACTGCAAATTATGTAATTTATTAATTGTCTCCAAAGCTATAAAAAGCTTGACAAAGGAAACAAACTAAAGTAAACTCATGTGTGTAAGATTGGCAATCCCTTTCGGAAGTTATCCAAATACAGCTCGGCGCTGACTCAATGTGAGAGGAAGGCATGGGGCTGGTTTAGCACAGGGCTAAATAGCTAGCTTATAAAGCAGACCAAGGCAGGCCAGCAGCACAGTTCAATTCCCGTACCAGCCTCCCCGAACAGGCGCCGGAATGTGGCGACTAGGGGCTTTTCACAGTAACTTTATTTGAAGCCTACTTGTGACAATAAGCGATTTTCATTTCATTTCATTTTATTTTTTCACATGCATGAGGTAGCTCCGACTGGAAACCTGACCATTCTACCCTTATTCCCGGCGTTACGAGTCTTTTACTTTCTGGGAAAATCCTCAAATTATCTGGACAGAGTTCCATCAATTCTGGAATGCCGAGGAGAGGTAAAGCCGGAAGAAAATCAGCCCAAATTTCGACGACAGATTCAGATTCTGAAGCCTCCCACGGTACAACTGGAGGTAAGACGGCGACAGGAGCTTCTTCTCCAGCCACTCCACTAACGGCCAAAACACTGACCAAAGTCTTGGCAGTTGAACTCGAAAAATAGCGACAATGTTTGACTTTGGACCTTAAAAGATCAATCAAGGAGGTCTTGGCCCCAATTCATTCAGTTCTCAAGATCATCAAAGCACAAGGAGCCACAGGAGATGGAGACTGCATTGTCTGACCACAGTTATAGAATCGCCTCCTTGGAATCTGACCTCGCCACTGTGATCAAGGTTAACAAGACATTAACTTCCAAGCTGGACGACCTGGAGAACAGATCCAGAAGGCAAAATGTTCATGTTGTGGGGTTACTGGAGGGGATTGAAAGCCGCATCCCTACTCAGTATTTCTTAGACCTGCTCTACAAAATGGTGGGTGAGACCATACTTTTATCTCCCCCAGAATTAGACCGGGCTCACCATTTGCTCCGACCCAAGTCGCTTTGAAGATCCTCCTTGTGGTGTAATCGTAAACTCTCAGAGCATTAAGGAGAAGGAATTGATGCTTCAATGGGCATGGGAATACCGGGATTTTACATGGGAAGGCCACTCCATCAGATTATATCAGGGCATGAGTGCAGACCTGGCTAAGAAAAGGGCTGCCTTTAACAAAGTTACATTTTCCGGATACAAGAATGGAGTAATTGCGGAATGATTTATCCAGCCTGCCTTAGTGTAACAGTTCGTGAAAAGGATCATTTTCTGACTCGCTGGTGGATGCGGACTCCTTTGTCCAGAAGCACAATTTGTGCTGTTTAACCCATTTTATGGCTTATTGTATGGTCATTTTTCATGTCTGTTGTTTGGATGTATTCGTGATGACCTTAGTTGTATGTGAGGTGTTTCTACTATTGGCTTCTTATAATCACCTACTTTATTTCTTTTCATTTTTACTATTTGGCATGACTTTCAGTCACCCTCATAGCATTTTTACTCCCCAGTTGGGAGACTCCTTGTTAACAAGGTGTGTTACTTAGAGGGAGCAATATTAAAGGGTTTTCTGCAGCTCATAATAGTTTATAAAATGAGCATAAAGTTTGTGTTGAGTTCTGTTTTGTTTTTTTAAATAGATTTTTATTCTCTTCCTTTTTCACATTTTCTCCCAAATTTGCACCCAACAATAAACAATAAGCAGTAACGAATATAATGTCAATCCCCACATCAATATCAACAATCCCATCCTCCCACCAACCCCCAAATGCTCGCATGTTAACATAAACTAACAAAAATGAATCAGGAATCACCCATAGTCACCACTAACACATACAGTACCCCTCCCCCAACCCCCCTCCACCAATGTTCGATGTTATCCAATTCTTCAAAGTGCACAATGAATAACACCCATGAATTATAGAACCCCCTCCATCCTTCCGCTCAGTTCAAATTTAACCTTCTCAAGAGTCAAGAATTCCAACAGGTCCCCCGCAACGCCAGGTCACAGGGTGGAGAGGTTGCTCCTCATCCAAACAGGATCCACCTTCGGGCGATCAACGAGGCGAAGGCTACAACATCTGCCTCCGCACCCATTTCCAAGCCCGGCTGGTCTGACACCCCGAATATGACTTCCCGAGGGCCCGGGTCCAGTTTCACCACTTTAGAGATTACCCTAAAAACCTCCTTCCAGTAATCCTCCACCTTTGGACAGGACCAAAACATATGAACGTGTTTTGCGGGGCCCCCCCCGCAACGTTCACACACATCATCTTCCCCTTCAAAGAGCCGGCTCATCTTCGCCCTTGTGAGGTGTGCTCCATATACCACCTTCAGCTGTATCAGCCCCAACCTCGCGCACAAGGTGGAGGCGTCCACTCTCCAGAGCACCTCACACCAGAACCCCTCCTCCATACCCTCTCCCAACTCTTCCTCCCACTTTGCTTTGATCCCTTCCAGTGGTGCCTTCTCCTCTTCCAAAATAGCTCCGTGAACCGCCGACACTATCCCCTTCTCCAGCCCCTCTGTCATCAGCACCTCCTCCAGCAATGTGGAGGCCGGCTCCACCGGGAAGCTCTGTATCTCCATCCTGGCAAAATCTCGAACGTGCATGTATCTAAACGTTTCCCCCTGCTCCAGTCCATACTTCGCCCCCAGCTCCTTCAAACCGACCCCCAAGAAACAAATCTTTTCATGTCTTAATCCCCTTCTCCCATTTCCGAAAATTTCAGTCCCACTCACTCCTCCATTCTGACCCACTGGGAATCATGTTGAGTTCTGTTCTAATACTTGTAGGTTTTAAGTTAAGTTATTGTTTGCCACTGTTCCATTTGCTTTTGGGTGTGGTTACGCTCGACTGTGATGCCGTGTTTGGGTAAGGGAACGAGGGGTGCGGTGGGTTCAGTTTGCTGATGGTGCCTGCTGGTCTCTCTTTGTCAAGTTACCTGACTGGGCTTGGTGGCCATCTCGTGTTGATTTTCTTGCTCGGCCTTCTCGGTGCCTCTTGTTTTACATACTCCTTAGTAATGCCTGACCCCGACTTCCGGTGACGGCGGGCGGGAGGCGGACGCACAATGGAGAGCCCCCGCTCGGGAACGGCAATTTCGGGGCTTTAAGCCCGGTCCCAGGGTCCGCGGAGGCGGCAGAAGAAGGGAGAAGGCACGGAGGAGGCACTGAGAAGACACAGGAGGAAAAAAAGAACAAAGAAAAATGTCGAGGGTGAGCAGAAAAACGGCCGGAAAAGAACCAGCTGGAGGTCCGTCGGGGAGTGGAAATGTCACCGCGGGGTCACCAGGAAAAATGGAGGCTGGAGCACCAGGGAAGGCCGCACTGCTTACGGCTGAAGAAATGACCAAGGTGATGGCTGCGGAATTTGAAAAGCAGTTGGCGCAGATTGCGAAATGCATGGAGACGGTGAGGAAGGAGATGAGGGAGGCTTTGAGTGTGCTGGTGGAGGAGGCGGTTTCCCCGGTGAGGACGGAGGTGGCGAGCGCAGTGGCGGAGGTGCGAGAGCAAGGGGAGGCGCTGAAGGAAGTGGAGGAGACGTTATTGCAGCACGGTGATCAACTTGCCTCGATGGGGAAAGAGATGCGGAAGGTGATGGATACTAACAAGGATCTGCGAGGAAAAATGGAAGACCTGGAAAACAGATCCAGGCGACAGAACTTGAGGATTGTGGGGCTGCCCGAAGGAGTTGAAGGACCGAAGCCGACTGAGTATTTTGCCGCGATGCTGCCAAAACTACTGGGGGAGGGGGAGGACCCCTCCAGATATGAACTGGATCGGGCGTGGAGGCCTGTACCAAAGGCGAGTGAGCCGCCAAGGGCAGTGACTCTGTGCTTCCATAGGTACAGGGTGAAGGAGAAGGTCCTGAGCTGGGTCAAGCAGAAGCAGGTGGTGCAGTGGGCTGGAGCTGGTATACGTGTATACCAGGACTTTACGGTGGAGCTGGCAAGGAGGCGGGCTGCCTTCAACCGGGTGAAGAGGGCACTGTACATTAGCAAGGTGCGGTGCGGCATTGTATATCCAGCGAAACTGAGGGTGACTTACAAGCTCAGGGACTTTTATTTTGGAACTGCGGAAGCAGCGGAGGAGTTTGCGAAAGCAGAAGGACTGTGGCAGAACTGACAAACTGAGGAATGGCCATGTGCCGATGTAACCTCATGACTATTTTCTTCTTTTCTGTATCACTGCGCGCGGGTGTAGAGATTAAAGGAGCCAAGGTGGTATATATTTGGACAAGGGACGGGACGTTCACTCGAAATGAGAGTTCTTTGGGGTGTAGGTGGATATGCGGGGTTTGTGTGCTAAAAGGGGATCTTTGGGCTTTCCTGGGGCCGGGCAAGGGGGAAAGGGACCCGGGCGGGGGCCTCCATGCTGGCCGGTGTGTGCCGGCCAGTGAACGGGAGTGAGGTGGGGGGAGGGGCTGCGGCCATCGGAGCCTGGCAGAACAGGGTCCGAGTGGTCTAGCCGGGGTGGAAAGTTGGGGGGGAAGGAACCGAGGGTGGGGAGAGGAGTTTTACAAGAGGCAGTGGACGGGAGGAGCTGGAGGCCTGGGGTGGGGGGTGGGAGCTGTGTAAGATTAAGGGTGACTACGGGTAATCCCTGATTTATTTTTGTCATTTGTTTATGTAAACATGCGGGTTGAGGTTTGGGGGTTGGTGGGTAGATGGGATCGTTGTTGTTATTATGGGGACTGACATATCTTGCTGATTATTGTTTATTGTTGATGGATGTAAATGTGGGAGAAAATGTGAAAATGGAGGAGAATTTTTTTTTAAAGTAATGCCTGACCCCAGTTCATGAGATGACAGGAGACCTCCAATCCGAATGATTACCTGGAACGTTAGGGGTTTAAATGGCCCTGTAAAATGATCGGGAGCATTTGTGCATCTTAAGAGACTAAAATTGGATATTTTATTTTGCAAGAAACCCATTTACGCATTAAAGATCAGACCAGGCTGCGCAAAAGATGAGTTGCGCATGGTTTTCATTATAGTTTTAATAGCACGGCCAGGAACATGGCGATTTTAATCAACAGAGTCCAATTATCCTCATCTCAGATTGCCGCTGACCCAAATGGTCGCTATATCATAGAATTTACAGTGCAGAAGGAGGCCACCCGGCCCATCGAGTCTGCACCGGCTCCTGGATAGAGCACCTTACCCAAGGTCAACACCTCCACCCTATCCCCACATCCCAGCAACCCCACCCAACACTAAGGGCAATTTTGGACACTAAGGGCAATTTATCACGGCCAATCCAACTAACCTGCACATCTTTGGACTGCGGGAGGAAACCGGAGCACCCGGAGGAAACCCACGCACACACAGGGAGGATGTGCAGACTCCGCACAGACAGTGACCCATGCCGGAATCGAACCTGGGACCCTGGAGCTGTGAAGCAATTGTGCTATCCACAATGCTACTGTGCTCCCTATTGAACACCCCGTAGTTCTGGTCAATGTCTATGCCACTAATTGGGAATTTCATCAACTCCTTGTCACCTTGGGCAGCACGGTGGCACTGTGGTTTGGGCTGCTGCTTCATGGCACTGAGGTCTCAGGTTCAATCCCAGCTCTGAGTCACTGTTCGTGTGGAGTTTGCACATTCTCCCCATGTCTGCGTGGGCTTCGCCCTCACAACCCAAAGATGTGCAGACTAGGTGGATTGGCCACGCTGAATTGCCCCTTAATTGGAAAAAATTAATTGGGTACTCAAAATTTATTTTAAAAACAACTCTTTGTCACCTTCTCTCCCCAACCTCGATACACACCATCTTATTTTAGGAAGTGACCTGAACTGTGTGCTTGACTCAAAATTGGATCACTCAAAACCCAAGACTTTTGCCGCATCTGGGGTGGCCAGGGCCTTGTCTTCCTTCAAGGCTCAGATGGGAGGGGTACATCTATGGTTTTTTTGCATCCTTTTTTTCTGATTTTCACCATACGTACTCTCGCTTTGACTTTTTCATTTTAGATGGTTCTCTCCTCGGTAGTGTCAGCTAAGTACTCAGCAATTGTAATCTCTGTCCACACCCCACACTTTGTTAATCTGTTGCTGGAGTCCGGCCCCACCCAATGTCCACCCTGGAGGTTGGAAACTACTTTGCTTGCCGATAGAAAGTTTGCGCGCCTGTCCAACTTTATTGATAACTATATTAAATTACATAGGTCTGACTCCACCTCTCCTTCTACGCTGTGGGAGGCTCTAATGGGGTCCTTAGGGGGGGGAATTATTTCTGATAGCGCACATGCGCTAAAGATGAAGAAATTAGAACAGTAGAGGCAGGTAGACTCCATTTTAGAGGTAGATCACCAGTATACACACTCAATCCCACACCAGAGTTATAGGCAGACAAAATTTGCAGACCCAGTTTGAGCTACTGACTAACAATAAGGCTGGGCATCTGCTACAATATTCCAGGGGTACATTCTACGAATATGGGGAGGCCAGTCATCTTTTAGCACACCAACTTAAATGCCAATCGACACCTATGAGATCCCCAGATATTCAACCGGGCGGCAACCTCGTTTCCACCGCTCTCCAGGTCAATGCTGCTACTACTACGTCCTACTACTGGGCCAGTATTAATCTTTATTTTTTTAAATCTTTATTATTGTCACAAGTAGACTTACATTAACACGGCAATGAAGTTACTGTGAAAATCCCCTAGTCGCCACATTCCGGCGCCTATTCGGGTACACGGAGGAAGAATTCAGAATGTCCAATTGATAAAATAAGCACGTCTTTTGGGACTTGTGGGAGGAAACCGGAGCAGCCGGAGGAAACCCACGCAGACATTGGGAGACCGTGCAGACTCCGCACAGACAGTGACCCATGCGGGAATTAAACTTGGGACCCTGGTGCTGTGAAGCAACATTGCTAACTACTGTGTTACCTTCTGACCCTCCCGCAGACAAGTCGATCTTGGCTGGTTTTCTCGACCGCCTGCCCATCCCATCTGCCAGAACAGACAAGAGTTATGAGTTGGACTTCCCATTATGTCCCAACGAGATTTTAAAAAGCATTGATCTGATGCAGGTTGTAAGGCCTCTGGCCCAGAGTGCTTACCGATCGAGTTTATAAGACATTGGATTGGATTGAATTTGTTTGTCACGTGTACTGAGGTTCAGTGAAAAGTATTGTTCTGCGTACAGTTCAGACAGATCATTCCATACATGAAAAAACTCCACAGGGCAAACATAAATACACAATGTAAATATATAGTGTTATGGGCGAGGCGTTTTCAGAACCCCAAAATGTATCATGGAGTTCAACCAACCTCCCCCTTTAATGTATTTGTTACTTTTCCTAGCACACGGCTTGTTCCCTAGGTGTGGGATTACAATTATGGACATGTGGGTTTTTAAACACAAAACCATGTTTATTCCATGAACTCAACTTAACATCTTAAATAAACATTGGATCTCTTAACACCCCTTACTTCAAAGAAACCTCCGAAAATATTGCAACAGTAAATAATTCCTCAAAATGTTCCTTCAAACTTCCAAGAGATGTAACACCTTTAAACAGAATCACATCAGGTTAAAGGCTTTACCCTTATGAGTTTAAATCACCCAAATGATCCAGAGATAGTCTTTCATGGCAGACATCACGGCAAATCCAGCTCACTGCGAAACACAGACACTCCCCAAGCTCTTTTCCTCCAAACTGCAGCTCTCTGGAAACACAGACTCACACAAGCTCTTTTGCAAACTGAAACTAAAAACTGCAAAATAGCTGATCTAAAGCCCAGCTCCACCCACTCGCTGACATCACAGTTTTCTTAAGGGTACATTGCTTAAACATCCGTGTCTTAAAGGTACGCTCACATGATAATAGACACATGCATTGGGTGAAGCATACAAGAGTGTAGTACTACTCAGTAGAGAAGATGCGTGAAGAGATCAGTTCAGTCCATAAGAGAGTCATTAAGGAGTATGGTAACAACAGGCAAGAAGCTGTTTTTGGAACTGTTAGTGCAAGTTCTCAGACTTTTGTATCTCCTGCTGATGGAAGAAGCTGGAAGAGTGAATAAGCCGAGTGCGAGGGGTCTTTGATTATGCTGCCCGCTTTCCCAAGGCAGCGGGAGGTGTAGTCAGAGTCAATGGATGGGAGGCGGGTTCGTGTGATGATCTGGGCTGTGTCCACAACTCTCTGTAGTTTCTTACAGTCATGGGCCGAGCAGTTGCTATACCAGGCTGTGATGCAGCCAAATAGGATGCTTTCTATGGTACACCTGTAAAGTCAATGTGGACATGCCGAATTTCCTTCGTTTCCTGAGAAAGTATAGGTGCTGTTGTGCTTTCTTGGTCATATCTGTCCTGGTCCACCCAGGTCGAAGCTTTTTGGAGATGTGCACACCTGGGAATTTGAAGCTGTCAACCATCTCCACCTCGGCCCTGTTGATGCAGACAGGGGTGTGTACAGTACTTTGCTTCCTGAAGTCAATGACCAGTTCTTTAGTTTTGCTGACAGAGGGAGAGATAGTTGTTGTTACACCACTCCAGTAGGTTCTCTATCTCCCTCCTGTATTCTGACTCATCGTTGTCGAGATTCGACCCACGATGGACATGTCCTCAGTAAACATGTAGATGGAGTTGGAGCCTCATTTTGCCACACAGTCGTGTGTGGTTGTTAGGGAGTATAGTAGGGGTCTAAGTACGCAGCCTTGTGGGGTCCCGGTATGGAGGACTATCGTGGAGGAGGTGTTGTTGTTTACCGTGGTCTATGGATCAGGAAGCCGAGGATCCAGTTGCAGAGGGAAGAGCAAAGTCATAAGTTTCGGAGTTTTGATGAGAGCTTGGCTGGGATTATGGTGTTGAAGGCATAGCTGTAGTCAATGAATAGGAGTCTGATGTAGATGCTCCAGTGTAGTGTAAGGCCAGGGAGATGGCATCTGCTGTGGACCAGTTGTGGCGGTATGCAAAATTCTCAGAACAACTTACACCTTTGCTGTTAGATATGTTCAACGACTTCTTATCCCATGGTGCATTGCCTCAAGCCCTTGCTCAAACCTCTATTTCCTTGCTCCTTAAGATGGACAAGGACCCGACCGAGTCCGGTTCATGACGATCCATCTCGCTCTTGAATGCAGATGTTAAGCTGCTCGCTAAAGGTTTTGGCACCCCAGTTGGAACCTGGGCACATTAGCCATTTGCCTCTCCAGTACAAGTTTTTGTTACTTGGAGGTCAGGGTCTCACTTCACAAATTGAATTATTCCAGCCTAATTAATGTTAGAATGGACCTACAGCCCCAAGGGAATGCATTTCGGTATATGCAACTGAGGGCTTTTGCGAGACAACAGGTGAGGGAATTCCCGCAGCTCCCGACGCAGGAGGTGCAGGATAGAGTGATCTCAGAGACATGGGTGGGGGTTGGTAAGATGTCGGACATATATAGGGAAATGAGGGACGAGGGGGAGATCATGGTAGATGAGCTGAAAGGGAAATGGGAAGAAGAGCTGGGGGAGGAGATTGAGGAGGGGAAGTGGGCTGATGCCCTACGTAGGGTAAACTCATCGTCCTCGTGTGCCAGGCTAAGCCTGATACAATTTAAGGTGTTGCACAGGGCGCATATGACTGGAGGTAGAGGATAGGTGTGCGAGATGCTCGAGAAGCCCAGTGAATCACACCCACATGTTCTGGTCATGCCCGGCACTACAGGGGTTTTGGGTGGGGGTGGCAAAGGTGCTTTCGAAGGTGGTGGGGGTCCAGGTCGAACCAAGCTGGGGGTTGGCTATATTTGGGGTTGCAGAAGAGCCGGGAGTGCAGGAGGCGAGAGAGGCTGATGTTTTGGCCTTTGCGTCCCTAGTAGCCCGGCGCAGGATATTGTTAATGTGGAAGGAAGCCAAACCCCCGGGTGTGGAGACCTGGATAAACGACATGGCAGGGTTTATAAAGTTAGAACGGATTAAGTTCGTACTAAGGGGTTCGGCTCAAGGGTTCACCAGGCGGTGGCAACCGTTCGTCGACTACCTCACAGAAAGATAGAGGGAATGGAAAAGAAGAAGACAACAGCAGCAACCCAGGGGAGGGGGGGGGGGGGGGGGGGGGGGGGGGGAGGAATTGGACGGACTCTCAGGGATGTTATTGTATATGTATAGGCACTTGTTTTAGGTAATGTATATTGGACTGTTGGATCGTATCTTTGGAGAGTATTTATTTTTGACAAGGCAGTTGCCATTTAGTTTGGTTTTTGTTTCTGTTCATATATTATTTATTTATTTGTTTAAAACTGGCCACTGTTATTTATATTGCTTTATTGTTGTTTAAAAGAAACACTACGTACTGTTATGTTTGGCCAAAAAATCTTGAATAAAATATATATTTTTTTAAAAATGGACCTACAGAGATGGAACAACTTTCCTTTATCTTTAGCTGGCAGGATTCAAACAATAAAAATGAACATACTCCCTAGATTTTCTTTTTCTTTCAATGCCTCCCCATTTTCCTGCGAATATCAGTTTTATCAAGGTTAACAAATTGATATCTATCTTTATCTTAGTGGGCAAGAATCCCAGAATCCACAGCATTCTACTCCAGAGGGAAAGACAGGTGGGGGGGCCTGGCCCTCAAAAGCATATTGGTTTATTACTGGTCTGCCATAGTTACTGCACCATTGCCCTGTTCTCCTGCTAGATTTTCCTTGAACCCGGTGGTGGTCTCCTCTCTCTGAATCTGGAAGTCAGTTTTGACAGTATTTCAAACCCCTGCCCTGGTCTTCACTGGCCCCTAGCTGTAACAACCACCTTTTCTTACCTTCAGGGCTAGACTCACCCTTTTACTTGTGGAAATTGAAGGGACTCAGGACTTAGGTAACCAGTTCATAGAGGAGAGGTTTGCCAGCTTTAGAGAATCAGCAGACACATTTTAGCTACCCAACTCTAGTTTTTTCGCTACTTTCAAGTTCGCGATTTCACCCGTATGGCTTTCTCTTCCTTTCCTCTAGCTCCACCTTCAGCCTTGCTGGTGAGGATTCTTTCTTCAGCTCAGCCAAGCAGGGGGGTCTATCTCAGATCTATATGGCCACATTCTCTCATCTGATCCAACCCATCCCTCCCCCCCCCCCCCCCCCCCCAAACGGGGTGAGGGTGAAATCTGATCTCCCCCCCCCCTCCACTGAATGGGGTGAGGGTGAAATGAGAGGGCGAACTGGGCTCTACACTCACAATCGAGGTTTGGAGAGAGGCCCTATACAGGGTGAATTCCACGTCCTCATGTGCCTTCTTGAACCAAATTCAGTTCACATTTGACCAAGGCACGGATGAATGGGTTTTTCCTGTATGTTGAGAACAGATTTGACCACTGTTTGCTTGCCCCCGCAAACCACACGCATATGTTTTGGTCAGGCCCCAAACTCGCCAGCTTCTGGGCTTCCTTTTTTAACACTATGTCTAATATTCCCCGAATAGATTTATGCTTTTCCCACTGGTGACTATATTTGGGGTTTCGGAATCTCCGGCAGTTCACTCTGGGATAAAAGTGGGCATTATCGCCTTTGCCTCATGGATAGCATGGAGGCGGCTACTGTTTGGTTGAAGGTCTCCTGCACTGCTTTATGCCTCTGACTGGTTAGGGGACTTAATGTCTTTCTTACATTTGGAGAAAATTAAATTTACTATCACGGATCCTGTTGAGAGATTCTACCCGAGATGGTAACTGTTTATCTCCTTTTTCAAAGATCTAGACGCCGCCAGCTGTTAGGGGTTTTGGGTATAGCGTTTAAGTTATTTGCTTTTTCGTTGTTCGGTTTGCATTATTGGGAAATTTTCTTTTGGTTTATTTGCAATAATTCTTGTTCTACATTGTAACTGTTTTGCCTTGAATTTGTGTTTGTTGCGTTACTGTAAAGAAAACAAATTTGAAGTCCCAATTTTAAAAAAAGATTTAAGTACATGAATACATGATCGTTTTCGAAGTATGAACCAAGACTGTTGAAATTGCACTTTTGCTCTCAGGCCTTCACCTCCCTTCCAGAACCACGACAGGGTTCTCCCTTGTCCTCATCTTCCACCCCACCAACTTGTGCATTCAATGGTTGATGCTCTGCCATTTCCACCAACTCCAACATTACCTTCCACCCGCTGACAGAATTCCAACGGGACCATTCTCTCCGCAACATCCTGGTCCACTTCTCAGTCAGCACGGTAGCACAGTGGTTAGCACTGTTGCTTCACTGCTCCAGAGACCCAGGTTTGATTCCGGCTTAGGTCAGTCTGTGCGGAGTCTGCACGCTCTCCCCAAGTCTGCGTGGGCTTCCAACAAAGTCCCAAAAGACATGCTTGCTTGGTGAATTGGACATTCTGAACTCTTCCTCAGTGTACCCAAACAGGCGCCGTAGTGTGGCGACTAGGGGATTTTCACAGTAACTTCATTGCAATGTTAATATAAGCCTACTTGTGACACTAATAAAGATTATGATCACCTCCAACACCTCAGCCTCTTCCCACAGTATCTTTCCATTCCAGCACAAGAGATGTAAAACTGCCCTTTTTAAACTCCTCTCACTTCACCTTACCTTCAAAGACTCCTCACAGGTGAAGCAGCGATTTACACATACTTATTTCAATTTAGCATACCGTTATCAGCTGTTCACAATGCTAGACTGGGCACACCTTTTGCAGCTTGGGTGGCTCTTTTACAAAATATCTCCATTCAGTCCACAAGCATGATCCGGAGTTTCCAACGGTCTGTACATGTGTTGACATCTCTTACTACTATTTCCAATGACAAACTCAAAATCTAAGGAACAATACCTCATCTTTAGATTAGACGCTTTATAGCCATCTAGACTCACTGCTCCCCCATTTTGCTTCATTTCCTTGATATTTGTCAATCTTAATCTTGAGTTTTTTTTTGTTTTTGGACAGCAGCTGCTCATTCTTCTGCCATGCACACCTCTTCTGGGCCCAAGTTTTCTTTATTTTCTTGTCCTATTACCACCAGCTTTTGCCCTGCGCCACCATCTCTTCTGTCATTTCATGTCTCCCAACTTCCTCCCTATCACAGACCTTACACCTTTTGTTCTTTTTCCACTTCCCCATTTCACCTACACAAAAGCCAATATTGGTAACTTCCTCCAGTTCTGAAATAACCACAGATGCTGCAAGACCCGATGAGTACTTCGAGTATTTTCTGTTTTTACTTCAGGTTTCCAGCATCCATTGTATTTCATGTTAGAGTTGGCTGGTATTAATGGAGAAATTGTATAGTGCAATTAGTTACGAAAGTTGAAACGGTACGGAGTATATAAAAAGATTACATTCAAAACCATAATGTATGGAGATTGCATTAATTAATCTTTTTCTTTCAAGACATTGACTAATATATGGATTGCAAGTATCTGTTACAGATTACGGTTATATATTAATTTGTTCACCTGCTTTCAATAAATTTAAGTAACAGTTAAAGACTGAAATGAGGTCAGATGTGAAGAAACATTCCTGAGAGACACAAGATCGAGCCAGTAGCTAAAGCAATTTACAGCAAAACTAGATGTGTTATCTATAGCATGCTATTAAAAAGTTAACTAGATATCAGGAGCAGGGAAAACAGACTCAACATCGTAAAGAACAGAGTCTCAAAGAGAGAAATCAAACAAGGGCAGAAAAGTCCTAAATATCATAATATTCGTCCTAAACAATTAAATATAAATACAATCAAGCAACTTCACAAAACCAAAACATTGAATTTCTAACCCAAAATACCAATGTGTACAAGTTGTGAAGCAACAAATTATGCAACAGTTAGGATAGCTGCAGCTTACTTGACTTGATAAAAAATAATTTCTACATTCATAGCATTGAGTGTTACAACAGAAACAAGTAGTCAATTTAAGAGAAAGGTTTTTGGAAATGCAAAAGCTTTGCAAGAAACAATGAATGGGACACATGAAGACTGACCAGGAAAATTCATTGATCAAATTCAGGATCAAAAAGCATAAACTTAAGTCATTGTATGATCAGACTAAACAACAAGGTAACTTAAAATGTTTAGTCATTGAAAACAGCTGTTGAAAGTTTTTTTCTGTTGCAGTTACAGATGCAGGGAAAAGTGACTTTTCAAGGTTTCAGTGGTTGCACCGTGATTACCAGTACTTTAATCAACCACATTATTCCTATACAGTCAGCTGTGGCTCAACGGATAGCACTTTTGTTCAAGTCAAAAGAATTTGACCACAAATATCTAAGCAGAGATTAAAATGCAGTATTAAAGGCAATGCTGCACTGTTGGAGATGCAGTTTTTCAAATGAGATGTTTAACCAAGTCAAGGGCATCGTCTGCCTTCTATGGTGGACTCAAGATATCCAAAGGCACTTTTGCAAAGAGCGTGGGCCCCTTTATCCTGGCTGATATTTATTCCTCAATCAATATCACAAAAACAGATCTGATGATTATTCTTGTGCCCTGAAGACCCATTCTGTATCCTCTGTTGTCATTCCACACGATCTATCTTTGTTAAAAAAATAATATTGTATTAAAAGATTAATTAACAAACACGATCAAACTACAACACAACTCTGAAAAATTGTTTGAACATTGCACAATTGTCGTGTTAACACAAGAGATCAGAGATATAGTAATACAAAAAAACACGCAAGGGCTACATCCAACACCCCTCCCCCAGCATCCTCCCTAATCCCACAAGTAAACCCTACCCCCACTCGCAACCAACCCCCCCCCCCCCCCCCCCCCCCCCGGCTGCCACCTGCAGTAGAGTTCCTCCACCGATCCCCTCATGGTTTGCTTGACCTTTTCCAGGTAATAAAAATGTCCATGGCGTCACCCAATCAGGCCAAGGCACTAGGAGGAGCAGTCACTCTCTATCCCAGCAGAAAATGCCTTTGGGCTCTCAGAGAAGCAAACTGTTAAGTTGTCAGTCTTCCATGCTTCGATTTTACTTCAAATTTCTCAGGATGTAGGCAATGCTGGTAAGGCTGCAATTGTTGGCAACTTTAGTTACCCAAGGTGGTGGTGTTGGGCCTTCGCCTTCAATTGCTACATTGTTATTGTAGGATTTTGATTCAGCACTATTGTAGGAATGGCGATATACGTCCAAGCCAGGATGGTGTGAGACTTTGGCGAATTTATAGGTATGTTCTTTCCTTCACTTTGCTATTCTTGTTCCTCTATTGTTGGGAGGGAATTCGTAAATTCGTATTAAGTCCAGTAGCAATGGTGTCGAACAAACGACTGCTCTGTGCTCGGCAGTGTCAAGTTAGCTACTGTAGCTAACCAAGTGGTAAGCATTCCAACATACTCTTCACACGAACCTTGTAGGTGGTGGAGGGGGTTTGAAAGAGATGGATGAGAACCACTTCAGTTCTTGTTGATATTACTGGTCTAGTTAAAGACAGTCATTGTGCTTCTTGTCCCCACAAAAACCTCTGCTGTAATGGTGCTGTTAAAATTCATGAGAAAATATTTGGGCTTTTTCATGAACATGGTCTGGCATGCATTTTATCTGCTAATTGTCAGCCAAAACCTGGATTTTATCCAGATCCTCCTCTAGACTGACATGGCATGCTTTATATTTGGAAGATTTGTGAATGGGACAAAAATCTAGAATCGCAAGTCCCACCCCTGAAGGTATGACATGAAGGTCCTTGGTTGAAGAAGATGGTGTTTTGGGACTAAAAGCTGTTCTCTCAGGAACTCCTACAATAATGTAATGGGGATATGATAATTAGTCTCCATTGCGACAACTTTGCATCAGATTTGACTTCAGCTACTTGACTCTTGACCCATGGTTATCTCAGTTTTTCCAGGGCTCACTGACAGACCTCAACTCTTTACAAAAAACATATATAAACATACATATACTATATAGGAAGAGTGTAACATAGCAAAATTTGAAGATGATACTAAAATAGGTGGGAAAGCAGGCAGTGAAAATGAAATGAAATGAAAATCGCTTATTGTCACAAGTAGGCTTCAATGAAGTTACTGTGAAAAGCCCCTCGTCGCCACATTCCGGCGCCTGTTCGGGGAGGCTGTTACGGGAATTGAACCGTGCTGCTGGCCTGCCTTGGTCTGCTTTCAAAGCCAGCGATTTAGCCCTGTGCTAAACAGCCCCTAATGAAGAGCTACAGATGTATATAGATAGGCTAGAAGAATGGGCCAAGATTTGGCAGATGGAATTGAATATGGATACGTGTGAGGTTAACCATTTTAGCTGAAAAAATACAATGGCAAATTATCTAAATGGGAAGCAGATTTAAAATGCGTCTGAGCAAAGGAATCTGGGTGTCTTCGTTCATGAATCGCAGAAGGTTAGTATGCAGGTACAGCATGTAATAAAAAAGGTAAATGGGATTTTAACTTTTATTGCAAAAGGGACTGGAGTATAAAGGTAGAGAGGTGTTGATGCAATTGTATAGGCTGTTGGTGAGACCACATCTGGAGTAGTGTGTCCAGTTTTGGTCTCCTTATTTGAGGAAGGATGTGGTGGCATTGGAGGCAGTTCAGAGGAGGTTCACCAGATTGATTCCTGGGATGAAAGGGTTGACGGATGAGGAGAGATTGAACAGTTGGGACTTATACTCGCTGGAGTTTAGAAAATGAGAGGGGATCTGATTGAAATATCTAAAATATTAAGAGGAATTGATAAAGTAAACGTAGATCAAATGTTCCCACTTGTGGGGCAATCTAGAACAAGAGGTCACAGATTAAAGGTTGAGAGGCTGTAGATTTAAAACCGAGTTGAGGAGGAACTACTTTTCACAGAGGGTGGTGAATTTGTGGAACCTGCTGCCCCATAGTGGAGTCTGAATCATTCAATGGTTTCAAGGAGATAGATATATTTCTGATTTTAAAAACAGGTTAAAGGGATAGGGAAACAGCCAGGGAGGTGGATTTGAGACCAGGAAGAGATCAGCCATGATTTGATTGAATGACAGAGCAGGCTCGAAGGGCTGAATTGCCTACGCCTGCTCCTAATTCCTATGTTCCTATGCCTTGCTTGGTTGAAAGTGGCCTTGCCATCAAAAGAAATTACTCTCGCTACTCCACTTGCATTCATCCACACCTGGATTTTAAAGTTGTGCTGCAGCTGGAGCTGAATAGTTTCTGCAAAACTTGATCTTAACAATATGTAATGGGCCAGGGTTTAGAAAACTCCAAAGTATATCATGGAGTTCACCTGACCTCCAACTGTTTGATTTTGGTTACGATGAGCACAAGGGCCTGCCTTTCAGGTGTTATTCAATAGCGGCCTTAAGCACTTTTAATCAGAAACAAAGTTTTATTCTACAAATTTAGTTAACATTTTTATAAACACACACCGTAAGCATTTTTATCAACTACCAACATAAAAACCCCACACAGCTACAGTAATCTATGTATCACCCTTAATAAATTCCCCCTTTTAACTGTTCCAATTCAATAACAAGATCCCATAAACCAGAAGCCCCTTTTCAAAGGTGTGGCCCAACACACGGCACTCTTACTATCTTTAAGGCTTAGTATGGATGCATCTGTTTCCTTTCCAAAACAGCAGGTTTGAATTCATTCCAGAAAATAGTTTATCACTTTTAAGTTATCAAGTAATCTGGAAACAGCTTTTAGAATGAAGATAGAGAGACAGTTCTTTCAACCTGTGCAATACAAAACCAGTTCAAACTCAAAGCAAAGTAAAACCAATTCCCAGAGCCCCAGCTCAGCTCCACCCACACAATTACATCACTGAAGTCATGTGATAAGACAGAAACATTTCTTAAAGGGCCAATCCCATGACAAATAGCAAGCAGATTATTGATGAGTAGGTGTTGCTTACCGGCTCTATTCAGAGTCTATCTTTTTGCTGCTGATTTAGAGGAAATTGATGGAACAGGAATTGTTTGGGTTACATTTGTCTTCCATTTTTGGATGGCATGACAATTTTCCACATTAGCTGGTAAATGCCAATATCAGATCTGCACCAAAAGACCTTAGGTAGTGGTGGAGATTATTCCAATATGCCAATTTACAGCACCACAGCTGGAACTCTTTGGAGCCCATGCCACTTGCAGCAGCCAGTGCAAACAGCTACTTCTTGGAGTAAGCCAAATTAGCTATGAAGGTGAGGATCTTATACGGTGTCCAAGTAGGACTGCCCACTTTGCATCTTTGGCTGGAGACACTTCATGTTTGTCTATGTGCTGGACAGAGTTATAGTTGAGGGTATAGATATTCAAGGAGTTTCGCGCGCTTCTCCAGTTTTCCGACTGTGTTGTTATTTACTGGGGCTTGTGAGGCAATAGATTTATCTTCATCTGTTGGTTGTGCGACCACTTAACTCTACCGTTTATTACCTTGCGTGTTCAGTCTGCAAAGAATGACTAACTTGCACTTCTCCAGTTCTTTTTTACAGCCTCAGGACACTCTAGCAATTTACAGCCAATTATACACTTCTGAAGTGTAGTCACTGTTGTAACACAGGAAACGAGATCCACAATCAGCAATTATGATAGTGGCCAAATAATGATGTGATGGTTAAGGAATAAACATTGACCAGGACACCAGGTACAACACAACTACTCTTATTCAAACTAGTGCCGTGGGATCTTCTGCCTGAGGGGGCAAGTGGAGCCTCAGTTCCACATTTTATACAAAGGAAGGCACAAAAGGTTGTTCAGAACTTCGAGTATTGCATTAGTGTCAGCCAAGACTATTAGGCCCACGTTTCTTGAGTGCAAGTAAAGGTAACAAAAAGATTTGAATTTAAATAGCGCTGTTCATGACCTCAGTAAACCCCAGAATACTTTAGTCAACTCAATTCTTCTGAAGTGAAACGGTAACTATAATGTTGCCTCATGTTGTAGCTTCATTAGGTTGGTGGCTAATTTTTAGGTATGCCTAGTGTAGCCATGTAAAATGGCTAACTCCCGATTAGAATGGCCAAACCCCGATTTAAAATGGCGAACGGAAGAGGCTGATGGGAAAATCAGCCAACAGGACTCAAACAGCTGCAGGTAAAACAGTGTATTTGTCTCTGGGGAAGCCAGACCGAATCGATACCTGCAGCCATCAACATAACAACACACCAGCCATCTGCATATTAATCAGCAATCCCCAGGAACAATTGATATAAAATAGACACACAAAGCCAACCCAGACCTTTCGGCGCCAGCAGGAGCTGACACAAAGAGAGGTAAACGACCACCCCTCGATAAAGGAATCGCTCCAGCATTGGAGAATATCGAACCAAGTGATTGGGACCAAGTCCATCACTTGGAACCAGATACAAGGTCCGCCCCGAGAGGCAGGAAGCCCCTGGGGACTATAAGAATAGGGGCCAAGTTCAAATCGACCCTTCTTCTCCTCTCCGCACCCTTCGAGACCCTTCTGCAGAGAACGCAAGTTTTACTCCAACGATCGCTACGAGATAGGCACTCCTGACTATCGACCTGTACCAGCTTTTGAATCCCGCAGGCTCAGAACCCATTCGAGAGGCCATTCGTTTCCCTGACCTGGTGGGCCGTTTCCAAAGTTAAGTATTGGCCTGTTAGTTGTAGGAAGTAGCTTAGAAGTAGAATTAATGTACAAGTATTAATTGCTGTATATAATAAATGAGCGTTGACTCTTACTAAGCGGTGTGTTGGATTATTAATCATTACTCGGACTTGAACCACGTGGCGGTATCAGAAAGATACCTGGCGACTCAAGAGCAAAGGTGACAGAATAAGAGCAATTAAACTAAGGCTAAAACGAGCAACACTAGTGTCATCCATGCTGTTATCCAAGCATTTCAAATATACTCTGCTAAAATACAGAAAGATACAATTTGAACATAAGCATCATTCGGAATTCAAACAAAAGTTGCCATAGACTGAGTAATCAGTCCTAACAGTGGAGAGCACGGTGGCATAGGCCATTCGGCCCATCAAGCCTGCTCAATCATTCAATATGATCATGGTTGATGGCACCAAGTACAATGTATCTACATTTTCTGAGGAGACATGGCTAAATTGGAAAGTAAGCTGTGAAGGGACACAAAATGCTGAATTTGCACCATGGAGGTAGGCATCACCTCCGCCTGAACCAGATAGTCCACATGCTTGTTCATCGATCAACCCTGCAACATGCTTCCTGCCCTATCCTTCGCATAACTAAGACCATTTACCTTCACTTCTAATGTCACCCATCCATCTTCTCCTTTAATAACCACAAGTCCATCTATTTCAATGCTCTCTTGGCTGGCCTCCATAAAATAAATCTGATTTGAAGCTGTGCTGCCTGCGTCCTGTCCACTCGCTGACTTTTATTAACTCCCCAGCCCTCTTTCTTTTAACCTTCCACAGTCCACTGAGAGCTCAGTGTTCACCCAATTCTGCCCTTTCTGCATCCCCAATTCCTTTGCCCCACCCCAGCCACTTGTAGCTCTGGAATTTCCTCCCCAAACCACTAAAAATCTTTCTCTTTGACCACACAATTGTTCAATTGTCTTAATATCACCATCTTTGGCTGTCAACTTTTGTTTATCTCCTATTTTACTACTTTACGTGTGAAATAAGTTCTTTTTTTATATAATTTAAAGTACCAAATTATTTTTTCCCCAATTAAGGGGTATTTAACATGACCAATCCACCTACCCTGCACATCTTTGGGTTGTGAGGGTGGGACTCATGCAAACACGGGGAGAATATGCAAACTCCACATGGACAGTGACCCGGGGCCAGGATCGAACCCAGGTCCTCAGCGCTGTGAGGCAGCAGTGCTAACCACTGTGCCAACATGCCACCCTAATAAGTGCAAGTTCTTTGTTGGTTTTGAATTCAACAATGATTTTTAAAAAATAAATTTAGAGTACCCAATTAATTTTTTCTAATTAAGGGGCAATTCAGTGTGGCCAATTCACCTACCCTGCACATATTTGGGTTGTGGGGGCGAAACCCACGCAAACACGGGGAGAATGTGCAAACTCCACACGGACAGTGATCCAGAGCCGACTTCGAAACTAGGACCTCGGCGCCACGATGCAGCAGTGCTAACCTCTACGCCACCATGCAGCAGTGCTAACCTCTACGCCACCGTGCTGCCCTCTTCAACAATTATTCTGTCACAACTTTAAATCTATTTCAGAAACTACAAGAAAGAACCACTAGTTTCACCAAATCTAATGGTACTTCCCAAGATCACCAGAGAGATTCATATAAGATATGACAATGTTCCAGAATTCAACAGGAGTCACAACCTGATGACACTTCTCAATATGGCAACGCACGTCATTTTGCTTTATGCTCACCTACCAGTGCAATTTCTATTTCCATGAAATAGATTTATTGATTTAATTTGATTTGTCACGTGTCTACAATAAAAAGTACTGTTCTGCGTATAGTTCAGACAAGATTGTGCCATACATGAAAAAACATACGACATACATAAATACACAATGAAAATACATAGACACAGGCATCGGGTGAAGCATACGGAGTGTAGTACTACTCAGTAGAGAGGTTGTGTGGAGAGATCAGTTCAGTCCATAAGAGGGTCATTCAGGAATCTGGTGACAGCGGGGAAGAAGCTGTTTTTGAATCTGTTAGTGCGTCTTCTCAAACTTTTGTATCTCCTGCCCGATGGAAGAGGTTGGAAGAGACAATAACCCAGGTGGGAGGGATCTTTGATTATGCTGCCTGCTTTCCCAAGACAGCGGGAGGTGTAGACAGAGTCAATGGATGGGAGGCGGTTTTGCGTGATGGACTGGGCTGTGTTCACGACTCTCTGCAGTTTCTTACGGTTTTGGGCCAAGCAGTTGCCATACCAGGCTGTGATGCAGCCCATTAAAGTAGATGCGCAAACTTCACCCAAAGTCAAAATAACAGCGCAAGCATATATTTGTGCAACAAGGTGCTTGGAGGTTTAAGGAAAGCCAGAGCACCCAGAACAATCTGCACGTTATATATACCTTAGCAAGTCATTACCCATGACCTCCTGAGATGAACTTACAACTGTGTGAGTATAAGAAAAAAAGCACCGAGATGTTGTGATGAATTTGCCTAGAAACAGCAGTAAAACTAAGTGAATACGAAATAATAAAATGCAAGATGACCAGCAACAGGTAGAAATTTGCCTAAGAGACAGCGTAGCCAGTATTCAAAAGGCACCATTGATATGTGTCCCTCCCAATGAGATTAGAAAGCAGTTTCGATAATAATCAGTTGTGAGTTGTTAATGAGGAGAAACAGCTTATAGACAATTGGGAAGATCAATAAGGTATACATATGTTAATATATAGTCAAGGAAGTTGATGGGGGCAGACAGCCAATACACAGAAGGCATAATCAAAGAGGCACAGAAATATAATTGTCCCGATGATCAGAAGCCAGCAAGAGTTAACATCCAGCAGTCTCAGAAAGCAGACATGCCAGTTTCCAGCCACCAAGCCTGAAGGCCAAGGTTTTTCAGCTAGTAGCATACAGATCAAGTTTACATGAAACCAGCCTCAAAATTTAGGGCCAAGGCAGTTCAGAAAAACTTTGAAACGGCAGTTTTAAATATCTTTGCTGGACCAGGAAAAAAGTTTCTCGATTTGAGTATCAGCCCTGTATTGTGCGGTAACTATAAGCTGGTTATTTAATTTGGATGTTGTTTGGGGAAGCGGGGAAGTCTTATGGAGTTCAGGTATTGTAGATATATTTTGGACAACGGGTATGTTCTATATAAACTGTGCGTGTTTAGTAATTCATACATCTTAATTGCATGAGTTGAGTAGTTCTGTTGGTATCGTCTTTTCCTTACTTTAATAGTGTTTAATAATTGTTACACAATGACTGGGCTGTTTATTCTCAATGCGTTTCACTTGTCTCTTCACACCAAACAAAATAAAATGATACACCCCCACAAACCAGTGTTCCAAGTTGAGGTAACATCAGCATGCTTTGTGACAATTGTAGCCACCTGAGTTGGCCACTTCCTGACTTAAAATGGAGAACCGCAAAGGCTGAAGGGAAATTCAGCCAACACTGGCAAAGACTAGCAAATACAGAAATCATGTATATTGGAACCTGCAAAACAACCAGACAGCACCGAAACCAGCAGCCATCTGCATAGTAATGTAGCAGCCATCTACATAGTAATGTGCGACTCCCAGGCATAATGGCAACAGTTAAGGTAAACAAAGCCAAGCCAGACTCCTCGGCGCCAGCAGGAGCCAAGACAAAGGAAGGCCAACGAACATTTAGGGACCGCCTAGCGATCAGGGAACCGCTCCAGCATTGGAGAAATCAATCCAAGTGATCGGAAAGTAGTCCAGTCACTTGGAACCAGGTACGGGGTCCGCCCCGAAGGGCGGGAAGCCCCTGGGGACTATAAAGTAAAGCCTCCCAAGTTCAAATCGTCCTTCTTTGGCAGGATCACTCAGCAACTTGAACCAACCCTTGACAGTGACCTGTCTTGTTGCCTCCAAGCAAGTAAGTCTCAAGTCAACTCTCGCTACGAGAGAGGCGCTCCTAGCTACCAGTCCATAGCAGCTTTTGAATCTCGCAGACTCAGGACTTGAACGAAAGGCCATTTATTCCCCTGACCTGGTGGGCCAGTCCGAAGCTAAGTATAGGCCTGTTAGTTATAGAAATAGCCTAGAAAGTAGAGTTTATGCATGAGTAGCGATTTACTGTGTATAATAAATGTGTTTTGATTTGAATCTTACTAATTGGTGTGTTGAGTTATTGATCATTACTTGAACTTGAACCTCGTGGCGGTATCATAAAGATACCTGGCGACTCTAGAGCAAAGGTTATAAAACAGAGCCAATTGAACCAACCAAAAGTTAACACAATGCACATTGTGACACTTTAATTTCAACCAAGAGTAATTTGTAAAAATTCACTTCGTCGGCTGGGCCATCTGTAGAACAGAGAGAGAGAAAACTGGTTCCCTCCCTGTACAGTTCAAGTGCAGTTCCTAGCAGGTTCACCAAGAAGCAACATTACTGGCTTTACAATAATTAGTTGTATTGGCTGCAGTCAGCGTAAAGTATTCTTCTGGAAAGACAAGTACTGTGTGAAAATACTCGAGCGTTATTCAAAATCGTACATGGCTTCAGCAGCAAAATACTATACAATGCCATAACTAAGATGCTGTACATTGATGAAACAACGAG
This sequence comes from Scyliorhinus torazame, assembly GCF_047496885.1. Taxonomy (NCBI): domain Eukaryota; kingdom Metazoa; phylum Chordata; class Chondrichthyes; order Carcharhiniformes; family Scyliorhinidae; genus Scyliorhinus; species Scyliorhinus torazame. Next base: position 123,472,824 of record NC_092708.1, read on the forward strand.
TTCTCAAAAAGTCACCAATGAAATGTTTGGCTAAATGTACAAAAAGTAATTTAAAAAGTTCCAAATAAGGAATTGTGTTAGCAGCACAAAAGTGTACTCAATCTATCTTCCACAAACCAAATTCCAATTTGGAGAAATTGAGACATATGCATCATGGCGGCTCTCATTTGTTCTCTTCCCCTCTGAAACCACAATGCCTAGATTGTACTGTAAGAATTGGAAAAATTAAAAATAAGTTAGCAAAGAAAATATTTTATTCTAGTTTGGAAAATATACATATATTTTTTTTAAAAATAAATTCAGAGTACACAATTCATTTTTTCCAATAAAGGGGCAATTTTTAGCGTGTTCAATTCACCTACCTTGCACATCTTTGGTTTGTGGGGGCGAAACCCACGCAAACAAGAGGAGAATGTGCAAACTCCACACGGACAGTGACCCAGAGCCGGGATCGAACCTGGGACCTTGGTGCCGTGAGACTGCAGTGCTACCACTGCGCAACCGTGCTGCCCCCGTTTGCAAAATATATTTTATATATATTGCTGAAAATGTTGTCATAATTCTTCATCTTGTACTCATCAGGACAAATGCAAGAATGTTAAATTTCAAATGATCATCACAATTTATACTGCAAGAGAAAAGGATGTGGATTTGCTGACAAATTGATTTTGATTGGCTACGTCGCTGCCATATAAAGAAAGGAACTATAGGCTCCTGGGTAATTCATAAAAAGCGAAAGATTTGGGCATATTGCTTTTGTTTGCAGAGAACAAGTACCCTATGTATGAACGTCAGTCGCTTCTAGCCAGTGTAAATGAGATATGTCACAACTTCAGCTGATTATATAAAATGTAGCTATTAGTTCACTCAGGATTGCTCAGCAAGTGCTGTCCAAACGCAGAATCACAATTAACAATAGCCATTCTGTTTTGAGTTATACGACTGCAGGCTAGGTGAGTATGATGTGCCTGTTGCAATCCCCCGAAGGAAAATGCAGCTTAATTCAATCAGCCAATAGTTAGGGCATATGGCCGACGTATCTGCGATCGCATAGGGGCACGGATGTTCATATATGACATTGCTCAACTGCCATCGCATCAGTCCAAAAATATGCTCTGTCTACCACACAATTTAATCAATGCCATTAGAAATACAATTATTAATTCGAACCACTTGGAAATCCAAGTTTACTACATTTACTAGTTCCCTTTAATTGAACCAACTAGTACATCCTCAAAAAACAAATAGATTTGTCAAGCACAATTTCCCTTTTATAAAACCATGATGACTTTGTATGTATGATCAAACTAAATGCATCCTTAATATGAGATTCCAGTAATTTCTTGATGACTGAAGTGAGTTACCCATTCTCACTCTCTCTCACTCTTTCTTCGATATCAAAATTATATTTGTTAATTTCCAAACCTCTGGCATCATTCTAGAATCTAGGGACATTTGTAAAATCAGAGCCAGTGCATTCGCCCCCTCTGTAGCTACATTTTTGGAACCTTCGGATATGGATACATACAGTAGCAAGGAGTCTACTTGTGCATAGAAAGAAATGGGCAGGGTCATAGGGTGCACGAGCAACAGGAGAGTGTGTGCAAAACACGAGGGGGGGGGTGAAAGAGATGCACGGCATACAGCGAGGGGAGGGAATAGTGTGCACCTCGAGGGGGTTGGGGAAGGGAGTATGGGGGAGTGCCGTGCGAGGGGGAAGGCAAAAGCGAGCATCAAGTGAAGAGAGCATCACATGAGAGGGGGCAGAGCGAGCATCCTGCAAGGAGAGGGAAGAGAGGGAAAGATGGCAGGTAGGGTAAGAGCATGAGACAGTGCCCATCGGGGAGGGGGGTGGCATAAAGAGAGATAAATGAGAGAGAATAGCAAGCCAGAAATACTTTCCAGAAAAAATTCCAACAATTGATACCCTTTTGTGATCACTTCTTTACATTTCATTGAAGACTTGCAATTGACCCTGTACTTCTTTGCTCTGAAAAAGTTAACAAGCACCGTCTTCTGAACTGAGTATTTGAGACATTATAAACACCCTTTCCCTTTTTATGAGAGCACTGACAGCAAAATAAAATATATAAAAATACCACACTTGGTAATCCTTCATAAGAAAATCCTTAATGTTATTGAAAGGGTATCATCTTGCTAACAGAAGAAAAATAATTGGAGACCTTGTAAAAATACTTCCCTTTTCCATGGAAGATATGAAATTACATACTCTTAGCCTTTAAAGCCTTAGAAAAATACATCTTTGATTTTTATGATCCCATAACAAACCTGTAGTCTGAATCATACTCTCCTTACTGTACATCCTAGTGTGATTACTAAAATTATTAATAGTAAATTTTTATTCTTAAATTTATAGAGCATCGAGTTACCCCAAGCTGTTTTCAAAATCTATATATTTCTGTTACAGAACTACATTTCTCAAAGTTTCCATTCTAAAAACTGGAATGAGCAAGAAATCAATTTATTTATTCGCATTCCTATAACTACAAGTATAAGATTGTGTCTTTCCCTAAATAATCAAAATCTTACTTTGGGGAATTCTAATGAGCAGCTGAATGCAAAGCAGCTTGTAACATATTGACTGTTTCTATTTTGAGACTTCCACATTCCAGTATAATTTACTTTAATTTCACACAATAAAGCCCATCCTTCCCACTATCTTCATTCAACCTGAATAGCTCCGTTCCATATATAATAGAAGGTAAATCACTACAATTAGATCTTCAATGATTGCACCTAGCTGGCCAATAAGAACATAGCAGTTAAAAGACCATGGTACCAAACAAAGCAGGAATAGAAATGACAAAAGTACTAGCTTCAGAAGTCAAATTATCATTATATTTAATGTTTTACTATTTAATTTGAATTATATTTTCAAAAAGACCATTCGCAGATTTGCCTTTATTGTTTCTAAAAATTAACCTTAACCTCCTTATAAGCGATTTATAAGCCAATTTTAGTAACATTTTACTGAATGTAAATTTCACAATAAAGCGATAACACCCACTCTACATTTTGACACCCACTTTTTTCCCTTCATCCTGTTGCCCAAAACAATACAATCTCAGAATATCAGCACAAATTCTTACAATGAATACCAGAAACTGAATATCAATAATAATCTTCTTCCAGGCTACACTTCCTGTTTGACACACGTATAGCTAACGTCTGGCAACTGGAAAATACACTTAGGTGTTTGCTCAGCAGCAAATCAGAACTAAAATTTTGTGGCGAATATATGAACAATAAGACGGCAGGTTTTTGACAGCCTATTCAAGAACTCATAAAAACAATCAATACTGAATGACAACCCACCTACCAGTTTCCAAAAGTGAATAGCAAGCAATTACACATTGCATAATAACAAATGAATGCATTCAATAAAAAATCTATTCTGCCTTTATAAACATGGTGTTTTTATACTTGAAGGTCTCGATCTCTCCCTAGAGCCAGGAGCCTGGACTTAATATCCTCACCCAGAGAAGTGACGGCTTGAATCAAGGGATATCTTGCAATTTAAGCAGTTAACAGTGTGAAATTTCCCAGGATGCCTGGGCAGTATTTCATTAGTCCAACCAGTACAATATTATTTTCTTTCAATTAAGAAAGCTGGAGACTAACTCAGATTTTAAGTAAAATTGGGTGGCTGTGGAAGTCAGAGATTAATTTCACACAGAACAGACTAAAACTAATTACAGGGTTTAACTTCTCCCTGTATTTGAATTATTAAAAACAATATCAAGCAGAGAGAAGAAAACAAATTAATTGAAATTTAGAATCTTCAGGCAAAGTAAAAAGCGATCACTTGAACCTGTATTTTATGACAGAAATTGTAAATATTCTAATTAGCAACACCTGTGGAAGAGAATACGGTTACAGAAAAAGAAATGTTAGAACGAAAGATACAGAGAAAAACAAAGAAAGTAAGAGACAAACAGAACCAAAATCAAAAAGCACTGGAATCAATATGCACAAATACCTCAAAAACAAGAACTGCCAGACCAGGATTCTCCGAAGCGTAACCAATTTTGCTTTCCCTTTACTGCTGACACACCAAAGCCTACACTGAGCCAACCCCACATTCCACTTCTCCCAACTCTATCAAACCTCAGGTTTTATCATAATTGCGTCCAACCCCATGTTCTCCTTTCATAGCTTCACTGAGCCTCAGGTTCCCGTTCCACAGTAACAGGCTGTTGGTAGCCAATTCTGAACCATACCCAAGTGGGACTAAAGACCAGGAACTGACCCGGTGTAGTTAAGCTGTGCCTTCTTCCTGGTGGATTGCAGTGGCACAATGGTTAGTACTGCTGCCTCACAGCGCCAGGGACCAGGGTTCAATTCCGGCCTTGGATCACTGTGTGTGGAGTTTGCACATTCTGTGCATGCATTTCCCCCCAGGTACTCTGGTTTCTGCCCACAGTCCAAAGATATGCAGGTTAGGTGGATTGACTATGCTGAATTGCCACTTAGTGTCGCAGATATGCCGGTTGGGTGGGGTTACGGGAATAGGGAGGTTTCAGAGGGTCAGTGCAGACCCAATGAGCCGAATGGCTTTCTTCTGCACTGTAGGGTTTCAATGGCCCTATGGTTCTGCTAAATGTCAGATACAAGCCTTAAACAGGTGCAATTAGCATGTCATTTTCCAGCCTAACCTCAGCTTTACAAACGATAAGGAACAGAAATATGCAAATGAATCCAGATACCCATATTACAGTTACAGTTTTCATAGATTGATGAACAAAAGCACAAAATATGGGATCCCCAAAACACCAAAAGATCTTCAAAATTATTTAGTTACTGCAAGTTCACGGATCTGACGCAAGAGTTTGCATCATATTTTTTTAAATCCCCATTGTGGAACAGCACATCCCGACACAAAAAGTTGAGAAAATAAAAATCAATTACTGGAGATCTGCAAATAGATTAGAAATTTGTCACAGGCATCATGGCGCCACGGACCCGGGTTGAATCCCGGCACCGGGTCACTGTCCGTGTGGAGTTTGCAGATTCTCCCCGTATCTGCGTGGGTCTCACACCCACAACCCAAATATGTGCAGGCTAGGTGGATTGACCACGCTAAATTGCCCCTTACTTGGGAAAAAAAAAAGAATTGGGTGCTCAATTTATTTTTTAAATAAAAGAAATTTGTCACTGGCAAAAACTAGGTGCCTTGCTACTGCCTGTAATTAGTGCCTTTGTATAGAAAGCAGTGCATCTTTTCTTACCCTGACAGTGTGTATTCCAATTAAATAGTTCAGCAGCAAGCTATTGTGAGTTTCAAAATAAAGGTTATTTATTCTCACATGCTTAACCCAAGTCACATTCTCAATCTTACCCATGCACACACTAAAATTTGATAAAGATTACAGATTACAGTTAATTCAATTTCCATTTTTCTACATGGCGGACCTGTGGTTTATTGGGTAGATTTGATGATTTAAGGTCGACGTGAGGATTTTGTAAAGAGAAAGATTCACAGCAGGTTGTAGTGTTTCTGATCGTCGAATATCAAGAAGATTGGATCTCCAGTCAATTTTAAAACTGGAACAGGTTTAAGTACTTCGGCTGCTGGATAACTTGCAGCTATTTTCAAAATCTGTTTCCCAGACTAGCTGATGGTTCTGTTGGGTCCTGAGGTAATAAAGGCACAGTCCCTGAATCCAGTTTCAATCACATGACCACTGGTTAATACTTTGGAGATCCACGCAATCAGGTTTGAATCAATATGGTTTTGTCCAATATGAGACATGGGGCAGAATTTTACGCTTCCCAAGGAAAGGTTCAGATGTGGGAGGAGAGCTTAACATCGAATGGACAGAATTCCCTGCAGAATCCCACCCACCACAGTCCAGATGCAATTTTACAGCTGGACACGCAAGGCCCCAAGCGACAAACACACCCTTTCACCTATTAAGGCCCTTATTTGGCCACTTCTTTAACCGCTTTTTCTAGGCTGATGGGAGAAGGTAGCAAGGGAAACAAAGGGAAACACTTTTCTACATCCGGGGGTACGGTGCCTCAGTCTGAAGACCCATACCCTCCCACCCCCGGGATTTACCTTTACAATGGTCCCAGGACATAGTTCCTCTTCCAGCTCGCAGCACTGTCCCTAATTAGCCAACAGCTCTCATGGTGGTACCTCCTTCCAGGGGCAATTGCAAGTCCCGCCCACTCGAGTGGACATTAAATGGCAGTGGACTTCCAAGAGTCAGCGATAGGCAAGTGCCGACTCGAAGGGTGGCAAGCGCTCTCCAGCCTTAAAATTCTACTCATGGAGGCAGGCAATCTGTACAGTCCACAGCCCTTTGATGTTGGCCTATCCTTAAAAATTGAGATCTGTGAAACGCATGGATGGCTGAGGTACCCTCACCTATGTCCATATTTAATTAGTTATCCACCAGAGACTTGAGACGGTCCATAGTGCAAATGCCAAAAGTCACAGGATTTGTAGCAGCAATCTTAAGAGCTCCTGTGTGTCCAATTTTCAAAAGTATTTACTGCAAGTTCATAATAATGACATGCCGGTTCTGGACATGATGACTATTGACGCATGTAGTATACACCCTCTTTTGTTGTACATTAGAATGTCTATTCATTCATGAGTTAGTAAATCTTTTGCACAGCATGTACTCCAACTGTCTCACAATTCCCCTAACACTTGTTGATAATATCCACATGTTATAAAAGCATAAATCTTCCAACCAGCCATGAGTCACAAAGGAGATTCACTAGCACATAAAATCTAAAGTCTTGAATCAATACATCCTTCTGCAAGTGCTCACGACTGACAGGAAGATTAGTCATTTACAAAGAATATGGATTGTAAGCAAGGGTCAACGGGTTAGGGAAGACCAGGATAAAGAGTGAAAAAAAGTTTTTTTAAATCCCACATGGTAAGCGTCTCAAATAGCCTCTCTTAATCAAAAGCCTGGCTTCATATGTTGATCACAGTTTAGAACCGTGGGCAGACGTGTGAAGGGGGGGGGTGTTTGCTATCTCGGCTGGTAGGGTTTATAATCCTTAATTGGCATTCTACCTAGGAAAAGGTAACTCGCATTTCAAAACGCCCAGCTATGATTTGATGCAGGGTATAGCAAGATATACATCAGCTGACAGCAAGGAAGCCAACTGACTGGAAGGCCATGTTAGGGATAAATGGCTCTTCAGCTCATCAAGGAGAAGGACAACTCAAACCTGCATCGTTTCAGCTGTTATGCTGTGGCATGCTTTGTACCAGTGTAGTATTGGACAAGGGAGTAGCAGAGTTCTGCACAAACCTCACCCACTTCTCAACAATTTCATCCAAAGCCACAGTTAACTTCCATATGTGTAGTCCTAACATCTAGTCCTTTCTCTCTCTATTTTTTCCATCAATCCAACTGTTGTAGCCAATTTGCAATCTGACATCAATATCTGCATGAGTCACGCCAAAATCTCCTAAACTTAAAGCCACACCTTTGGTTCCCATAAGCAATTATGTGTCTCTGCTCTTCTGTGCATCAACTTCACCGGCTACTCGCCAGCAGGGTGGCGCAGTGGCCAGCACCCGGCCCCAGGTCACTGTCCGTGTGGTTTGCACATTCTCCCTGTGTCTGCTTGGGTCTCACCCCCACAATCCAAAGATGTGCAGGGTAGGGGGATTGGCCACGCTAAATTTGCCCTTAATTGAAAAAAAAAAGAATTAGCTACTCTAAATTGATACGGAGTCAGGATTCTAGTACCTTTTGTTCCTCTTCTACACACGCTCAATAAGACCAGTGTCATTCCACTTCTATATTTTTCCAGTGCCAATCCCATCCCTTACCCCACCACCGCTTAATCGGCATATATTTCACTTCTCTTATGCACTTCTAGCCAGCGACAACTCAAAGCACTTCAATGTAAGTGAAGTTGCCATAGTCCCAGATGACCTTAGGCTGCTTTCTCCCTTTGAGATTGAGAGCTGACTGGTGGTGATTTACCGGAGGATCACCACACCGCAGGCATGGGAATTGAACCTGCGCTGTTGGCCTCACTCTGCTGTCCAACCAACTGAGCTACTTCAATGTACACCCTCACTTAAACAAAGTCTTCCATTCTCTTTTAGAAACTCCAGATTCCTTTGTCTCAAGAAATCGATCTCAAAATGACTGTCACTTTCAAGTTTCTCCTTGGCTTTACCCCACACCCAACTGAATGCAAGTGGAGGCAGTGAGAGCTTGGGAGTACGGGAATTTGGTGCAGTGCGGGAAGAAGTACTGTTCTGACCTTCTGCATAAAAGGAGAGAGGGAGCCTGAGGCTAGCATTGGAACATGAGCTGAAGTTTGGAAGCATTAAATTAGGTAAGTAGTTGGTGAGTTTTAAGGGATTTTCTCTTTAAAGGAGGGGTGGAGGCAAGGTGTATGTTTCATCTGTACCATTTGGCGGCACGAATAGCAAAGCTGTAAGTTATTTAAACGGAGAGACTGAAGAAATCTATGGCACAGAGAGCACGCTGCGTAACCATGTACATCATCACTTGTACAAAGTTATCCTCGCTTCTTTTAGAAACACTAGGTCCAGTTGTCCCAAGGAATGGGTTTTGCCATGCATTTTCATTGCATCAATACAAGTTTGGCCAGAATACTTGAAGCTTTAAGAGGCTCTTGCTAAAATGCCATCAGATAATTTGTTCAATCAGTATGAATTTATTAATTTTTATGAACTTTCATTTCTTAAGCCATTAAGCTCACCTCTTTTCAAACCCATTCTTAAGCCATTAAGCTCACCTCTTCTCAAACCCTTTTTTAAAAAAGGTAATTCATTCCCTTTTTCATAAATAAAGGGAAAAAACATAGATTTTCAAACTTGCATCCCAGAAGCTGATATGCCCATGTCGGGACTCGAAGATGGTCCCGTGAGCTTAAGATTTCAGTTCAGTCATCATCAGATTTCTGCATTTCTTTGTATTTGCTACCTTATTAACATGCATGTTCTTAGAGATATGAATTAAAAATGTCTTTTGTAATAACACTGATTAGCTTTCATGTTTTTCTGCATTGAACTTCATCTGCCAAGGAATGCAATCTTTTCAGGTGGCCTCACTGGACTCACTCAATTTAATTTTCCAAAGTTCAAAGTAGATGAATCACAGCTAAAGGAAGACTGCAGACCATAATTTTCATCATTCCAATACAAAATATCTGATTATTTCTGTTTTCTTCAGTTAAAACCACATTTCTCTTAGAAAAGGACATAGCAGGGCTTCCGGTGACGGCGGGCAGGAGGCAGCCGCACAATGGAGGGCTCCCGTTCGGGAGCGGCATTGTCGGGGCTTTAAGCCCGGTCCCAGGGTCCACGGAGGCGGCAAAAGCAGGGAGAAGGCACAGAGGAGGCGCAGTGAAGGCAAAGTAAAGAAAAATGTCGAGGGTGAGCAAAAAAACGGCCGTGTAAAAAACAGCTGAAGGTCCGTCGGGGAGTGGAAAGGTCACCACGGGGTCACCAAGGAAAATGGAGGCTGGAGCACCAGGGGAGGCTGCATTGCTTATGGCTGAAGAAATAACTACGGTGATGGCTGCGGAATTCGAAAGGCAGTTTACAAAATACATGGAGACAATGAGGAAGGAGATGAGGGAGGTTTTGAGTGTGTTGGTGGAGGAGGCGATTTCCCCGGTGACGACAGCAGTGGCGAGCGCAGTAGCAGAGGTGCGGGAGCAAGGGGAGGTGCTGAAAGAAGTGGAGGAGACATTATTGCAGCACGGTGATCAATTTACCTCGATGGGGGAGGAGATGCAGAAGGTGATGGAGATTAACAAGGATCTGCAAGGAAAAATGGAAGACCTGGAAAACAGATCCAGGCGACAGAATTTGAGGATTGTGGGGCTGCCCGAATGAGTTGAAAGACCGAGGCCGACTGAGTATTTTGCCGCGATGCTGGCAAAACTATTGAGGGAGGGGGAGGATCCCTCCCGATATGAGCTGGATGGGGCTCACCGGTCGTGGAGGCCTGTACCAAAGGCGAGTGAACTGCCAAGGGTAGTGACTTTGTGCTTCCGGAGGTACAGTGCGAAGGAGAAGGTCCTGTGCTGGGCCAAGCAGAAGCGGGTGGTGCAGTGGGCTGGAGCTGGTATCCGTGTATACCAGGACTTTACGGTGGAGCTGGCGAGGAGGCGGGCTACCTTCAACCAGGTGAAGAGGGCACTGTACATTAGCAAGTTGCAGTGCGGCATTGTATATCCAGCGAAGCTGAGGGTGCCCTACAAGCTCAAGGACTTTTATTTTGGAACAGCAGAAGCAGCGGCGGAGTTTGCGAAGGCAGAAGGACTGTGGCAGAACTGACAAATTGAGAAATGGCCATGTGCCGATGTAACCTCAGGACTTTCTTCTTTTATGTTTCACTGCGTGCGGGTGTATGGGCAAAAGGAGCCAATGTTGTATATATTTGGACAAGGAAGTGATGGGACTTTCACTCGAAATGAGGGCTCTGTGGGGTGTAGGTGAATATGCGGGGTTTGTGTGCCAAAAGGGGATTTCTGGGCTTTCCTAGGGCCAGGCAAGGGGGAAAGGGACCCGGGCGGGGGCCTCCATGCTGGCCGGTTCAAGCCGGCCAGTGAACGGGAGAGGGGGGGGGGGGGGGGCTGCGGCCATCGAAGCCTGGCAGAACATGGTCTGAGCGGTCTAGCCAGGGTGGAAAGTTGGGGGGAAGGAACCTAGGTTGGGGGGAGGGGTTTTACAGCAGGCAGTGGACGGGAGGAGTTGGAGGGGGGATGGGGGGGGGGGGGGGGGGGGGGGTTTACAGCTCTTGGGTATCATGTACGGTACTCTTTCAGAGGTTGGATGGCGTTGAGTGCAGGGGGGTGGGGGGAGTGGACTCTATAGGTTAATGGTGACCATGGGCGGTCCCGGACTCCTTTTACTTCTTTGTTTTTTGTTTCCACCGTGGGAGGGTTTGTTTTATTAGATGCGTATATTGACAGGTGGGCCGTTGTTTGGGGTGGTGGAAGGATGGGATCGTTGTTATTGTTAAGGGGATTGATTTTGTATTTGTTACCATTTACTGTCTGAGTGGGGGTGTAAATTTTGAAGGAAAATGTGAAAATGGAGAATAAATACATTTTTTTTTTTTAAAAAGAAAAGGACATAGCAGAAATGCGCAGTGCAAAGAATTTATTGAGTAGTATATATCCGATGTGCCTGAAATAGATCATAAATGTCTGGGACAACAAAGCAGTATTTTATTGGGGAATAGGAATATATTTATGGCCTATATGCAACGTTTCCTATTTCAAAGATATATGATAATGCAATATTTGAATGTTCCTAGATTTCCACTGTTATTTACTTGTTTAATTAGAATCTTTATATTGAATTATCCATAGACTTTGGTTCCACTTTGCTGCATATGCTACACCAAGAGCAAGCAATTATGAGAGGTAGCAACAAATTGTTTGCCTAAATACCTGTTGAAACAGAATTATTGTAATTGTTCATAGGCCAGATAGCTTTAAAAATGTTAAATATACAAGCATTGTGAACTGTGAGGAAGATAGTGTAGAGCTTCAGAAGGACAAAGACAAGTTGGTGGAATAGGCAAATAGGTGGCAGATGAAGTTCAATGCAGAGAAATGTGAAGTGATTCATTTTGGTAGGAAAAACACAAAGAAAGAATATAAACATACAACTCTAAAGAAGGTGCCACAGCAGAGGGACCTGCATGTGATTGCGCACAAGTTATTAAAGTTGCCAGGACAGGTAAAGAGAATAGTTAAACAAGCATCTGTCGTCTTGGGCCATATTAATAGGGCATGGAGTACAAGAGCAAGGAGGTTATGTTGACCGTCTTACTACACTAGTTCAGCATCAGCTGCAGTGATGCATCCAGTTCTGGGCACCACATTTTAGGAAGGATATGAAGGCTTTGGAGAGAGAGTGCAGAAAAGATTTGCGAGACCACTTACGAAGAAAGATTGGTGAAGGTGGGACTGTTCATTGGAGAAGAGAAGGCCAAGAGGAGATTTTATAGAGATATTTAAAATTATGAAGAGTCTGGACAGAGTAGATAGGGGAGAAATGTTCCCACTTGTGAAAGGATCTTAACAAGGAGGCACAGATTTGAAGTAATTTGCAAAAGCAATATTAGAAAAATAAAACTCACAGTTATTGGTTAATGTCTGGAACACACTGCCCATGAGACATTGGTGGTAGCAGGTTCAATCAAAGCATTCAAAAGGGAATTAGACTGTTACTTGAAAAGGAACAAAGTGCTGGGTTACGGGAGAAGGCAAGAGAATGGCACGAAGGTAAATTACTCATTCGGGGAGCAGGTGCAGTATGATGGGCTGATTGGCCTCCTTCAGCACTGTAAAAAAAGAGTGATTCTGTCATGATGTTCCTATTTTATTTTCTAGTAAACAGAGTAACCATACATGCAGCTGTCCATTGAAAAATATTTTCCCAATTTAAGGGGTTTGACACAATCTAAAACAAGTACAAATAGATTTGCAAAACAGTTCAAATGCAATTTTAGTATTTTTGCAAATGAATTATTTTTCAACGCTAGTTGCAGAGGATTAATTTTAAATTCACATGGTGGTCTATTCTTAGTTATTCATTTCCTTGTCAGTTAGGTTCTGTCTGTACTTGTCCCAGCTGAACAAGCAATGATTGAAAAAAGCCATCTTATGTACATTCCAGTTGTCCCACATCATTCACAGAACAAACCTTTTTAGATCTTTAACTATCACAGGAGTGCCGATTACAAAGGCACCAGCAATTTCCTAACCAATGACCACCTGAACAATGATGTGTTCAGCTTCTCAGCTCCTCAAGCCTTTCAGAGGTGAATCATTTCACAGTTTGGAACTGATCTCCATAGCAACTTCTCTTTGAGGGTCTTAGAATCACCATCCAGTAATTCTATGATCATCAAGCTCAGCCATTCCCAACGGTTCTTTTCACAGCAGATGGAAAAGGAAGCCTTGAAATTTTACAGTCTATTTCAAGCAATTCATCTGGCAGCCTATTAGAATTCAAAATATTTCGACCTTCAATCACGAAGCAGGTTATCTGAAGCTGTGGTGATCTCAAGTCAAGACAAGCAGACCTTTTAGTCTAATCATCCATGATGAGAACAGGCTGACAAAAACTTGTAATTCAACCAGTATCAAAATGCTTATTTTAACTGCATGAAAGTCTTTCAACAGGCAATGAAAACACACCATGTACCATTTTATCTGAAGCTTCTGCCAAAAGCAAATATGAATTCTGAAGCCTGACATTGGAAGGTTTACATCTTGCAATTCTTGACAGTCTATAGTGTAAATTTCCATTTTGTCAACCTGGATATATTCAAGGTTAAAAAGGCAGCAGAATAATAAAGCAGAATCCCCAATCGGTATCAGACTAGAGGCAGTCAGCACCAAACCCTGAACACCCTCCCATAGCAGAGCAGTTGTTATTTTGTGAAAATAAGAATTTTTATTAAATTTTCAAGTAGGAATTAACTCTAGAAAACTGAAGTCAGTTTGGATTAGGGCCCCTAATTTTTAAGAGTTATATGAAGTAAATTCTTAATTTATTTAAATAACTGTCAGTCATGCGATTAATTTGTTATCAGATATCGAATTCAAAAACAATCAGAACATAAGCAGATGTTTTTACTTGACAAGTTCCTGATAACTCGTATAAATTGAAAATCCAACCCACAGTCATAAGGCTAACAACATTGTTTGGAGTTTGGATGTATTTCATCTTAAATGTGCTCTTTTAATTGTAAATTAAGTAATTTGGAAACAGTAGATGAGTGCCACACCATGACAGATGCCGAATTCAACCATGAGAAAGCTCTCAGTGGAGACCATAGATTATCTCTACAAAGAGGGGAGAAAAAGGGAGCAGATTCATCCCTAAAATAGTTGTACAAATCTTGCAGCAGCTGGCTCAGAGCTGTAGAGATTTGGGAGATCACAGTCAGTGCATAGCCCAGTGATAATCTCATTCACAAAATCACTTGTTAACAAAGTAATAATTGCAAAAAGATCTGATGCCCGTAAAATAATTTTAGTCGCATTGTCAATATCATTTCCAAAAGAATGTGGCTAGAATGAGAGAATTGATTTTAGACAAATATCCAATTTTCAAGGCAAATGTTCCTTGTAGAACCTTCACGCAAAACCCCATACACAAGGATTTTTATAAGCTGAAAGTTAATTGGCATGATGATATAGCTAGCAGTAACACTAATTTATTGATCAACCAGGGTTGTGTTTTGGCAACTGTGATTGGCATTTCAGAGAAAAATAATACCTACAACATTATTGCAGATTTAGATTTGGCTATACAGAATAGTATTTATTTTTTTTTTTTAAATAAATTTAGAGTACCAATTCTTTTTTCCCAATTAAGGCAATTTAGCATGGCCAATTCACCTAACTGTCCATCTTTTTGGGTTATGGGGCGAGACCCACACAGACATCGGTAGAATGCAGAATAGCATATAATCGTTTCAGCAAATAAGACTATTTTATGAAGGTACATTTTAAACTGTCTTACTTGCAAGTGGATATTCCAATTTCCTTAGTACTATAGTGATTCAAGTTTTGGGGCTCTACCTACCCAATATTTTATAAATTTATATGATAAACATTAAATTTAAATGTACAACTATCCATTTTATGCGATTTCTAAGTTGGAAGTTGCAAAAGAGTATATTAAGATTTTGGTGGAATCACCAAAGAAAACAAAAGCCTCTTTTCACGACATCTCCGGGTTTGCAGTCTTGGCAAGATCGCTTTCCTCACACTTGCTGTCCCCAGAAATAAGTGCACAGACCAAATGTTGCATGCTTAAATTCACTGAGCTTCATAAATGAATTTGCAAAAAGCTACTAAGCAACAGGAAATCAGTATCTTTAATCATTAAAAAATCTACATGATTTAATCTGCTTTGATTTGAATTGTGACAAAATAGACAGATAAGGAACGATAGACCATTTTCACTCACCATTCCAGAAATATTAGTTTTCCCACCAACAGAAATCAGCTGTTTAAATGATTTAAGCTTTTCAACATCATTTCCTACTCAAAAGTAGATTCCAATTGTTGATCCCATTGTAAAGAGCATTCAGATATCAGCCATAACATCTCTTCTGCATCAGGACCAGAAATTGACACAGTACTCAAAGGGAGGTCGTACAGGTCCCCTAGCCAGACCGCCACCCATGGTGGCTTTGTCGACCGTCTTTCCAGCAAAATTCTTCACTGGGCAACCAGTGAGGCAAAGGCCATGAGATCGGCCTTCCTCCCCTCCATCAGCTCCGGCATTCCCAATACCCCAAATATCACTACCATAGGGTCTGGCCCGACCTCTACTCCCATAATCTTTGCCAGCGTCCCGAACACTCCCACCCAGTATCTCTATAACTTCTCACAACCCAGAACATATGCGGGTGGTTCGCTGGTCCTCTCCCATACTTCTCACATTCGTCTGCCCAAACTCCTCCTCCCATTTCTCTTTGATCCTCACCACCTGCTCCCCCAGCCACCCGTATATGTCCCCAATCCTACCCTTCCCTTCCATGTCTGGCAGCAGCAATGGTGTTCCAATCGAGCATACTTCGGCAGCCTGGAATACCCTTTCCACACCTTCTATGCAAAGTCCCTCACTTGTAAATAGCTAAATTCACTTCCTTTCGGGAGTTCTATCCTCTCCCACAGTTCTTCCAGACTTGCGAACCTCTCCTCCAAATATAAATCCTTCGCCCTCACCAAGTCCACCATCTCCTGGTCAAGCCATCCATCTCCCCCGGTTTGAACCGTGGTTCTCACACAACGGTGTTAACACCAACATCCCTTCCATCCTAATGTGTCTCCTCAGCTGGTTCCACACCCTAATCGTGGACTATACAACTAGGCTCTCCGTATATCTCCTCGGTGCCCGTCGTAGCGCCACCGTCACCATGGCCCTTGGCTGGACCCCCTCCATCCTAACCCAGTCCAGCCCCTCTCCTTCCCCCAATGCCTCACTTTCTCCACATTCGCTGCCTATGGACGGCACGGTAGCACAGTGGGTAGCACTGTTTCTTCACAGCGCCAGGGTCCCAGGTTCGATTCCCAGATTGGGTCACGGTCTGTGTGGAGCCTGCACGCTCTGTGTCTGCTTTGGTTTCCTCCGGGTGCTCCGGTGTCCTCCAACAAGTCCCGAAAGACGTGCTGTCGGGTAATTGGGACATTCTGAATTCTCTCTGTGTACCTGAACAGGCGCCAGAATGTGGCGACTAGGGGCTTTGCACAGTAACTTCATTGCAGTGTTAATGTATGCCTACTTGTGACAATAAAGATTATTATAATGGTAGTGCAGCAGGTTTGGAAATACCAACTCTCTTTCTGCCTCTACAGCAGGGCCCTCTTTACGCCTGGCACCTTACCCGCCCATATAAACTCAGAAATTACTGCGTCCAGCTTCCGGAAAAAGGGCTTTGGAATATAAATAAGAACCTTGGTATGACATTCATTTTCACCACTTGGACCCTCCCTCCCACCCCCTAAAATCCTCAATCTCCTCCAACAACTTTGTTAAGTTCCACTCATGCAATGTCACCCACTTCCCCCATCACCTGGATCCCAGACACCTAAACCTATCCCTGACTACCCTAAATGGCAACCCCTTAAATTAGCTCCCCAACCCGCCTCGTTAATCGGGAACACTTCGCTTTCCCCATGCTCAACTTATGAGCATAGAAAGCCCTGAATCTTTCTAATAAGCTTTTTCTCTCCAGCGGGTCTGCCACATCCAACAGCAGGTCGACTGCATACAGCCACATCCGGTGTTTCCTACTCTTCCTCCTAATCCCCAGCCATTTTGCTGACCTCTTAAGGGCCATCGGCAAGGGCTCTATCACTAGTGCAAACAGCAGCAGCGACAGCGGACACCCCTGCCTCTTTCCCCTATGCAACCCGATACTCCGTGAGCTCATCTCATTAGTCCGTACGCTTGCCACCGGAGCCACATACAGCAGATACACTCATGCCACAAACTTCAGCCTACACTCAAACCTTCTCAGGACCTCAAACAGGTACCGCCACTCCACCCGATCAAATACCTTCTCCGCATCCATCGACACCACTACATCCGGTGAACATTCTCTCGACGGGGTCATGATTACATTCAATAGTCAGCTTATATTACTCGAGAGTTGCGCCCCCTTCACGAAGCCCGTTTCATCCTCTGCAACCACCCACGGAACGCATCCTTCCATCCTCCCTGCCACTAACTTAGTCAACACTTTAATGTCTGTATCCAACAGTCATATGGGCTTGTATGACCCACACTCTAATGGGTCCTTCCCTTTCTTTGGTATTAGCGGAATCGTCGCCTGGGTCATTGTCTCCAGCAGCTCCCCCTCCTCCAGCGCCTCGTAAACGCCCCCCAGTAGATGTGGTGCCAGCTCCGTTGCAAACACCTTATAAAATTCCACCGGGTAACCGTCTGGCCCCAGGGCCTTCCCCGACTTTATCCCTCTTATGTTTTCCATCATCTCTCCCAACCTTAAAGACTCCTCTAGTGCCTGCCTCTTCTCTTCATCCAGCCATGGGAATTCCAGCGGATCCAAAAACCGCCCCATAATCCCCTTCCTCACCCCCCGGATCGACCCTGTACAATTCCAGATAACACTCCCGAAACACCTCATTTATCCTCCTGGCTCCGACAGTGTCTCTCCCTTGCCTGTCCACACCCTTAGGATTTCTCTGGACACGGCACGGCCTGCCTCTGTAGCTGATGGGCAAGCATGTGACTCTCCTTCTCTCCATATTCATACTGCACCCCCCTCGCCCTCCGTAGCTCCCCAACAGCCTTTCCTGTCGTCAGCCTATCGAACTGCCCCTGTAACTTCTTTCTCTTCGCTAATCCCGCCATGGTGGGTGCCCTGGAATACTCCGACCATCTCGACTACCTCGCCTAATAATCATTCGCACTCCTCTCTCCTTTTCCTATCTCTGTGCGCCTTGAACGAGATATTCTACCCCCGAACAATCGCCTTCAATGCCTCCCAGAATGTAGCCGCTGGCACCTTCCCATTTTGGTTCAGCTCCACGTAATCCTGAATCACAGTAACATAGTGGTTAGCACCGTTGCTTCACAGCGCCAGGAAGACTGGCGCAAAAACGACCACCGATTTCCTGGTCCTGGGTTTTGGTGGGGGGGGGGGGGGGGGGGGGGGGGGGGGGGGGGGGGGGGGAGAGCTGCCGGGTCAGTGTCCACGATGGCGGCCTGCAGTGGCCGCGCTTCATGGCAGACTCAGCCGGCGGACCTGGACCTTAAAAATAATACCCCTCCTTCGGCTGCTTGCGCACCCCACAGTGCCCCCAGGCCCGAATGAAGCCCAACACCCTACCCGCGGATCAGCCCTCCCCGACTGTGGCGGCGCCGGTCTGAGTCCGCAGCCACCACGCTGAGTTCACAACAGGTGAGACCACGTGTCCCACGCCATCGGGAACTCAGCCAGTCGGGGACGGAGCATCGTGGGGTGGGCCTCAGGCAATGGCCCGAGGATGTGGAAAGGCATGAGGCGTACAGGGGAGCATCGTGACAGCGCCGCTGCTCCCGATTTGGGCGTCATTGGGGATTCTCCACCCCCTCGTCAAACACTATTTCGGCGTCAGGATTAGAGAATCCAGCCCACAACGTATAGACATAGACACAGAGAAGATGTGTGAAGAGATCAGTTCATTCCATAAGAGGGTCATTTAGGAGTCTGGTAACAACGCGGAAACAGTTTTAGAATCGGTTAGTTCCTCTCTTTGTTGGCGGACCTCCTCTTTGATAAATGCAATCAGCTGCTCAATCTGGGGTTTTCCAACATGCGACGACCCTCCCCCCTCCGCCATTTTTCCAAGTGCTACTGCGCAACAGGTTTCTCCCAATTTCGTGGCCAGGTTTTAACCTTCTTCTGCCGGGTCGGATAACCAGCAGACATGCCACTCCCGGGAGGATCTTCTCCTCCACACATTCAACTACATTTTCCTATCACATTTCTCCCGGGGAGAACGTGCAGACTCCGCACAGACAGTGACCCAAGCCAGGAATCAAACCTGGGATCCTGGAGCTGTGAAGCAACAGTGCTAACCACTGTGCTACCATGCACCCATAGAAGGCTGAGAACATACAACGCTCTTGTAGAATATGAAGAAAATAGAATGGACCTTAAACAAGGAGTCAGAAGTCCTTGGCAAACAGGATTTCGGGGCAGCACGGTAGCATTGTGGATAGCACAATTGCTTCACAGCTCCAGGGTCCCAGGTTCGATTCCGGCTTGGGTCACTGTCTGTGCGGAGTCTGCACATCCTCCCAGTGTGTGCATGGGTTTCCTCTGGGTGCCCCGGTTTCCTCCCACAGTCCAAAGATGTGCAGGTTAGGTGGATTGGCCATGATAAATTGCCCTTAGTGTCCAAAATGGCCCTTAGTGTTGGGTGGGGTTGCTGGGTTATGGGGATAGGGTGGAGGTGTGGGCTTGGATAGGGTGCTCTTTCCAAGAGCCGGTGCAGACTCGATGGGCTGAATGGCCTCCTTCTGCACTGTAAATTCTATGATAATCTATGAAGGAGAATCCCAAGGCATTTTATACGTATATAAAGAGCAAGAGGGTAGCCAGGGAAAGGGTTGGCCCACTCAAGGATTGGGAGCACGGAGACCTGGCTCCAGGGTGACCAAGGATGAGAACTCAACATCCAAGGGTATTCAATATTCAGGAAAGATAGAAGAAAAGGAAATGGAGGTGGGGAAGCGGTGCTGGTTAAAGAGGAGATTAACGCAATAGAAAGGAAGGACATTAGCCTGGACAATATGAAATCTGTATGGGTGGAGCTGTGGAACACCAAAGGGCAAAAAACCTTCCTAGGAGTTGTGTACAGACCACCAAACGGTAGTTGTGAGGTTGGGGATGGCATCAAATAGGAAATTAGAGATGTGTACAATAAGGATACAGTAGTTATTATGGGTGACTTCAATCTGCATATTGATTGGGCTAATCAAACTGGTAGCAATACAATGGAGGAGAATTTCCTGGAATATGCAAGGGATGGTTTTCTCGACCAATATGTCGAGGAACCAACTAAAGAGCAGGCCGCCCTAGACTTGGTTTTGTGCAATGAGAGAGGATTAATTACAATGTTGTGGTGAAAGCTCCGTTAGGGAAGAATGACCATAATATGGTAGAATTCTTCATTATGATGGAGAGTGACACAGTTAAGTCTGAGACCAGGGTCCTGAACTTAAAGAATGGTAACTTTGATGGTATGAGGCGTGCACTGGCTAGAATAAACTGGCAACGGATACTTCAAGGGTTGACGGTGGATAGGCAATGGCTGACATCTAAAGAACACATGGATGAACTTCAACAATTGCACATTCCTGTCTGGTGCAAGAGTAAGATGGGGAAGGTGGCTCAACCTTAGCTGACAAGGGAAATCAGGGATAGTGTTAAAGCCAAAGAGGAGGCATATAAATTGGCCAGAAAAAGCAACTAGCCTGAGGACTGGGAGAAATTTAAAATTTAGCAGAGGAGGACAAAGGGTTTAATTCGGAAGGTGAAAATAGAATACGAGAGTAAGCTTGCAGCAAACATAAAAACTGACTGTGAAAGCTTCTATAGAGAATGTGAAGAGAAAAAGACTGGTGAATACAAATGTAAGTCCCTTACAGTTAGAATCAGGTGAATTCATAATGGCAACAAAGAGATGGCAGACCAGTTGAACAAGAATTTTGGAACGGTCTTCACTAAGGTGGACACAAATAACCTTCCAGAAATACTGGGGACAAGAGGGACATGAAGGAGGAACTGAAGGAAACCCTTATGAATCAGGAAATTGTATTGGGGAAATTGATGGGATTAAAACGCAATAAGTCCCCACGGCCTGATACTCTGCATCCCAGAGTACTAAAGTAAGTGGCCTTGAAATAGTGGATGCATTGATGATCATTTTCCAACATTCTATAGACTGTGGAAGAGTTCCAATGGATTGGAGGGTAGCTCCTCAGTCTAAAATTCTCCATTTTTTTTTAAAAAGGAGAGAAAACGGGAAATTATAGACCAGTTAGCCTAGTATCGATGGTGGGAAAATGCTGGAGTCAATTATTAAGTTTGAAATAACTGAGCATTTGGAAAGTGGACACAGAATCGGTAGAAGTCAGCATGGATTTACTAAAGGGAAATCTTCTGGAACTTTTTGAAGATGTGACCAATAGAGTGGACAAGGGTGAACCAGTGGATGTTGTGTATCTGGACTTTCAAAAGGCTTTTGACAAAGTCCCATACAAGAGATTAGTGAGCAAAATTAAAGCTCATGGTCTTTGGGGGTAATGTATTGACATGGATAAAGAACTGGTTGGCAGACAGGAAGCAGAAAGTGGGAATAAACGGGTCCTTTTTAGAGTAGCAGGCAGTGATTAGTGGGGTACCGCAGTGCTCAGGGGTGGGGCCCCAGCTGTTCACAATATACATTAATGATTTGGATGAAGGAATTGCTTGCAATCTCTACAAATTTGAAGACGACAATAAGCTGGGTGCCAGTCTGTGCAGTGAGGATGATGCAAAGAGACTGCAAGGTAATTTGGACAGGCTGGCAGAGTGGGCAAATACAATATAATGTAGGTCAATGTGAGGTTATCCACCTCAGTGGCAAAAACAGGAAAGCAGATTATCGGAATGGTTTAGGAATAGAACATAGAACAGTACAGCACAGAACAGGCCCTTCGGCACTCAATGTTGTGCCGAGCCTTGTTCGAAAACAAGATCAAGCTATCCCACTCCCTGTCATAGAACATAGAACAGTACAATAGTGCACTGAGACCTGTGTGTCATGTTGGAACAGTTGCTGAAGGTTGTCATGCAGGTACGCAGGCGGTGAGGTTGGCATGCTGGCCTTCATAGCGAGAGAATTTGGATATAGGAGTAGGGATATCATGCTGCAGCTATACAGAGCCTTGGTGAGGCCACACCTTGAGTATCGTGTGCCGTTTTGGTCTCCTAGTTTGAGGAAGGAAATCCTTGCTATTGAGGGGGTCCAGCGAAGGTTCACCAGATTAATTCCCAGGATGGCAGGACTGACATATGAAGAAAGACTGGATCGACTAGGCTTGTACTCACTGGAGTTTAGGATGAGAGGGGATCTCATAGAAACATATAAAATCGTGATGGGACTGGACAGGCTAGATGCGGGAAGAATGTTCCCGATGTTGGGGCGTCCAGGACTAGGAGTCACAGCCTAAGAATAAGAGGTAAGCCATTCAGGACTGAGATGAGGAAGAACTTCTTCTCTCAGAGAACTGTGAACTTGTGGAATTCTCGACCACAGAAAGCCGTTGGGGCCAGTTCGTTGGATATATTGAATAGGGAGCTGAACATGGCCTTTGCGGTTAAAGGGATCAAAGGGTATGGAGAGAAAACAGGAGTGGGATACTGAATTTGCATGATCAGCCATGATCATATTGAATGGTGGTGCAGGCTCAAAGGGCATAATCTTGCACCTATTTTCTATGTTTCTAAGAACAGAGGAGGGAATTTGTGTGGAGCCAGAGGGAATGGGTGGGGTACGAAATGAGTACTTTACATCAGTATTCACCAAAGAGGACTTGGTGTATAATGATTCTAGCGAAGGGTGTGTGGATAGTCTGGGTCATGTCGATATCAAAAAGGTGTTGGACGTCTTAAAATGCTTAATGATAAATAAGTCCCCAGGGTTTGATGGGATCTTCACCAGAATACTGAGGGAGGCAAGGGAGGAAATTGCTGTGGTCTTGTCAGAAATCTTTGTATCCTAATTGGCTACAGGTGAGGTCCCAGTGGACTGGAGAATAGCTTACTTGTTCCTTTGTTTAAGAAGGGTAGCAAGAATAATATAGGAATTTCTAGGTCGATAAGCCTTATGTTAGTGGTAGGGAAATTATTGGAGGGGATTCTTAGGGACAGGTTTTACTCACATTTGGAAACAACTGGACTTATTAGCGAGAGGCAGCACAATTTTGTGAAGGGGATGTCGTATCTCACTAACTTGATTGAGTTTTTTTGAGGAAGTAACAGAAGATGATTGGTGATGGGAGGGCAGTGGATGTTGTCTACATGGACTTCAGTAAAGCCTTCATGGCAGACTGGTATAAAATGTGAAGTTGCACTGAGTCAGAGGTGAGCTGGTCAGATGGATACAGAACCAGCTCAGTCATAGAAGACAGAGGGTATCAGTGGAAGGGTGCTTTTCTGAATGTAAGGCCGTGACTAGTGGTGTTCGGCAGGGATCAGTGCTGGTACCCTTGTTGTTCGTAGTATATATAAATGGAGGAAAATGTAACTGGTCTGATCAGTAAGTTTGCGGACGACACAAAGGTTGGAGAAGTTGCCGATAGTGATGAGGACTGTCAGAGGATGCGGCAGGATATAGATCGTTTGGAGACTTGGGTGGAGAAATGGCAGATGAGGTTTAATCCTGACAAATGTGAGGTAATGCATTTTAGAAGGTCTAATACAGGTGGGAATTACACAGTAAATGACAGAACCCTTAGGAGTATTGACAGGCAGAGATCTGGACGTACAAGTCCACAGATCATTAACAGTGGCAATGCACGTGGATAAGGTATAGTCAAGAAGGCATACAGCATGCTTGCCTTCATCGGTCGGGGCACTGAGTATAAAAGTTGGCAAATCATGCTGCAGCTGGAAACTTAGTTAGGCCACACTTGGAAGATTGCGTACAGTTCAAAGATGTGCCAGTTAGGTGGATTTCTATGCTAAATTGCCCCTTAGGTGTCCAAAAGGTGAGGTAGGGTTATTGGTTTACGGGGATAGGGCAGGGGCATACATAGGCTTAAGTAGGGTGTTCTTTCCAGGGGCCAGTGCAGATTTGATGGGCCGAGTGGCCTCCTTCTTCATTGTAAATTCTATGATTCTATAAATTCTGGTCGCCACACTACCAGAAGGATGTGGAGGCTTTGGAGAGGGTACGGAAGAGGTTGACCAAGATGTTGCATAGTCTGGAGGGTATTAGCTATGAGGAGAAGTTGGATAAACTCAGATATTTTCACTGGAACAACAGAGGTTGGGGGTGGGGCGACCTAAAGAGGTTTACAAAATTATGAGTGGCATGAACAGAGTGGATAGTCAAACTTTTTTGCCCAGGGTGGAAAAGTCAATTACCAGGGGACAGAGGTTTAAGGTGCAAGAGGCAAAGTTGAGAGGAGATGTGCAAGGCATTTTTTTTTTTTTTTTTTTTTTTTTTTTTTTTTAAACACAGGGTGGCGAGTGCCTGGGCTGTGCTGCTGGGGTCGGTGATGGAAGCAGATACAATAACATTTAAGAGGCATCTTGACAAATACATGAATAGGATGGGAATAAAGGGATACAGACCCCAGAAGTGCAGACGGTTTTAGTTTAGACAGGCATCATGATCAGTGCAGGCTTGGAGGGCTTGTTCCTGTGCTGTACTGTTCTTTGTTCTAATGCGGAACAATGGGAATTATATGTCGAACGCCTCAGTTATTTTTCAAGGCCAATTAAATTGGGATGGCGGGGGGGGGAAAAACAGAAAAGCAACGTGTAATCCTACTAATAGCCTACGGGATCCTGCTTACAACCTGGTTAGATGTCTGACTTCTCCAAAATGCCTCCCCCCATGGTTTAATAACCATGGGTGCAAGCTACACAAAAAAAGATTGTTAGCTGAGGCAGTGATTAACTTTCAAAAAGGCATTAGAGTTCACTCAGGCAATGGAAAGGGAGGGGGGCCGATGGGAGTTGCAGAGCATGCAAGCAGGTTGAGGTCCAACAGATTTGGCGGAAGCTGCTGGCAATCATGGCTCCTGAGTTAACGGCACAGACACCAATGTACAAAGAGGCTCGGAGCAAAGGAGAGTGCAGAGATATAGGGAATTATAGACCAAGAGTTGTGAGTAACAATAGTGAAGGGAGATCAGCCTCAGGAAAGATGGAAATTCAGGAAAGCGGTGTGTTATGCCTTCAATAAGAGGGGCACATTAGGAGGAAATGCAAGACTGGGCAGAGCCAACATGGGAGCCAACAAAATAAACACTTGACTCCAGTGCACAATGTTGATAATAACCCTGAGAATGAATCTGAAGTATAGTTTAAACCAGTGTTTTTCAAACTTTTTTTCCCGGGACCCACTTTTACCAAGCAGTGGACCTTCAGGACCCATGCCGGCCAACACTCGTGACCCACACCGGCCGACATTCACGACACCATTATTGCTTACCTTTGATGCAACAGGTGAGCTTGCTTGGTCCTATCTAAGGAAGGGCGTGCTGGCCTTGGAAAGGGTCCAGAGAAGGTTCACAAGAGTGATCCCTGGAATGGAGAACTTGTCGTATGAGGAACGGTTGAGGACTCTGGGTCTGTACTCGTTGGAGTGTAGACGGATGAGGGGGGTGATCTTATTGAAACCTACAGGATACTGCGAGGCCTGGATAGAGTGGACATGGAGAGGATGTTTCCACTTGTAGGAAAACTAGAACCAGAGGACACCATCTCAGACTAAAGGGACAATCCTTTAAAACAGAGATGAGGAGGAATTTCTTCAGTCAGATGGTGGTGAATCTGTGGAACTCTTTGCCGCAGAAGGCTGTGGAGGCCAAATCACTGAGTGCCTTTAAGTCAGAGATAGATAGGTTCTTGATTAATAAGGGGATCAGGGGTTGTGGGGAGAAGGCAGGAGAATGGGGATGAGAAAATATCAGCCATGATTGAATGGCGGAGCAGACTCGATGGGCCAAGTGGCCTAATTCTGCTCCCATGTCTTATGGTCCTCACGATCTCACTTGCTTCATCATTCTATGGTACATTTTTGCTAAGGGCTTCAGCTGACGATTTAAGTTCTCACTGCACCCTTTGAAAAAAATCAAGAGGTTTGTCCTCGAACGCGCTATGCTTAGTCTTCAAATGCCTTTGAAGGTTTTAAACTTTAATTTGCCAGCACTTTCCTGCATATAACACACATCGGCTTTGCATCCTGATTTGCATTGGCACAATTAAAGCCATATCGCAAGAAACTATCTTTATACTGATTTGTTCCCGATTTCAGTTTCTTCTTAATGAGTTGTTCACCAGAGAGAGGCCCTGGGGCTCTGTATCCAGCTCACACCAGCACTGCTTTGTTCTGTTGTGGCACCTCGGAGAAGCTCTCTCCAGTAGATTCAGTTGTGAGATCCTGGCTTGTTTGTGTCTCTGATCCTTTCTTGCTTATGATAAAATAATCCATCTTCAGTTCTTCACGCAGTCCTGTTGCTTGCTTGCTGACAGCTACAAAAATGGAGGAATCTCTCCTCCATGATTTCACGCCCAAAGCATGGACGTACAGGGCACGTGGCATCAGTGTACATGCCAACTTCTCTCTGCCCTCTGATGGAAAGACTCCATTGTTCTTATTTAAAGGACAGTCGAGGCCGGCATTATTTATTTATTTTTTTTAAACTTTGAAACTTTATTTCCATAACTGATTTTTCGAAGTTTATGACTTTTTAGTACTGAAAATTAAAACAATTTCAGTTGAACATGCGCACCCTTACATTTACACACAAACTTTATTTTAAATATATTCCCATTTCTTTAGAAATTTAAACAAGTATAGAAAAAAGTACAATCTTGTTTTTACTTCACAAATAATATAATAATCATTAATGTCATAAGTAGGCTTACATTAACACTGCAATGATGTTACTAAATAATTTGTCAAAAATATACAATGCCACAATATTTCTTACTGGCTCCATTGCATTGCACTATCCAAACATCCAAGTCATTTGCTTCTCCATTCTCACCAAAATCACTTACTCCCTTACAGAGAGTTACAGAGAGTGGTGACACAAAGTGATGACCCAGTGGGTTTCTTCCAGTGTTGGCATGTGTCAACCCGATTGACTGGTCTTGTTTGATCGGTGTTCCTTGCCAACAAACCTGGCCTGACTTCCCTCTCACGGACCAGTAGCTGCATCCAACCCAGTCATAGACTGCTGACCATTTCCTGACCAGTACTTCATGTCATAGGAGTGGAAGCGGATGTTTTGCTGGCCGTTGAACAGCTTTACCACAGAGTCGCAGGTCGCACAGTCAGGTCGGTGGCTGGGGACAACTGAGCAGTGTGCAGAGGGCGAGCAACAGGATGGAGCTCCAGGCTGGGGCCACCAGCGTTAGCATTGCATGCCCACGTGGACGTCCATCAGTCCCCGTCTCTCTCTCTCTCTTCCCCCCCCCCCCAACCTCCCGTGCGCGCACGTGCAGTAACTAGCACACAGCCAAGCCTCATGCCACCCACCCCCTCAAACGCCACAACCAACCAGGGATTGCCCACGGCTGGCATTTTAAAAAGTCGGTTGGAGCCGGTGGGGTCTTTTTTGTGCAATCGGGAAAGCCACAACCAATCACTCCACGACCCGCCCGACACCCACCCGCAGGTCGCGACCCAGAGTTTGAAAATCCCTGGTTTAAACATCAAAGTGGGCAAGGCACCCAATTACGATTGTGTTGATAGTAAATGGTCAGTCACTTTGAATGGAGGTGCTCACTGGGGCCTGCATTACCTGTTATAGGTGGACAAACGTATCGGTAACTGCAAGGTGGACACCAGATCCTGAATTTAAGCAGTTTGGACAGGCTTGTTATATATATCGATGGCAGCACGTATGGAGTATTTGAACGAGGTGGCTCACGCACTTTTCACTCAATTTTTGGCGATTTATTCAGCTTCAATTTCCACTGCAACCATTCATTTCCTTTTTCAAAGAGTTAGTCATCGCAGCTGCTAAAGGGTTTTTTAAGTTATTTTTATGAGGTGTTGGCTTTAGTGGAGTTGTTGAGCATTGGTTATGTTATTTTTGCAATGTACCTTTATATATTGGTGGCAGAGTGTGGTATTATTTTGTTATAATGCAAATTTTCTTCAATAAAAATATATTAAACAAAAAAGAATCCTAGGAACGACCCCAATGTCCGTAAGCTACCAAAACCAGTCAGCTCAACTGCCCCTAATAATAGTGGAGGGGCCAAGGGCCAAATCTGATGGGCCGTGAATGGCTTCACCAAATTAAATTACATTGTGGCTAGAAATCTTCCGAATTAACAAAGGAGGTCTTCATGACATTAAAAATTATCTGGAGGATTTCGGAGATGAGTTAAGTAGAGTCTTAATGATTTACGTGGATCCCGGAGGCCACGCCCAGGTTTTTCAGAACGTGACCCATTCCCAATGCCTTAAACGAGAAGGTTGAGTCTGAACTCTAGCGACTAGAAGAATTTGTATCAGTAAACCTGTACAGTTTTCAGAGTGGACGCCTCCAATCGTGCCAGTGATGAAGATAGACAGAACCATTAAAATGTGCAGAGACTATAAATTAACTGTGAATCAGCCAGCCAAATTAGAACGGTACCCAATTCCAAAAATTGAAGATTTATACACCAAATTAGCAGGAGGTTTAACTTACACCAAACTTGATATGAGCCAGGAGTATCAAAAATTAGAGTTAGGTGAAACTTCCAGAGAATTTGTTACCATAAGCATCAAAGGTTTATACCAGTAGACCGGGTTACCCTTCGGAGTCTCATCAGCGAAGGCCAAGACATCAGTCTCTTTTCCTGTCCAAAGCTCTGGGTGCTCTGATACCCCAATGACCGTCACAGATGGGCATGGCTCCATCTCGACCCCCACCACCTTTGACATAGCCTCAAAAGTAGGCCATCCAGAATTCAGAGTCTGGGGCACGGCCAGAACATGTGGGTGTGGTTGGCCGGACACCCTGGCACCTTTCGCACCTGTCCTCCACCTCCGGAAAGAACCCACTCATGCGTGTCTTGGAGAGGCGTGCTCTGCGCCCCACCTTGAACTGCATCAGGCTCAGCCCTGCACAAGAGAAGGTGGTGTTGACTCTGTGCAGTGCCTCGATCCAGAGTGCTCCCCTATCTTCGTTTCCACTTTCGTCTGGTCTCGTCCAGTGGAGTCCTAACCATTCCAATAAGCCTCCAGTGTGTACCACCGCACTTGTCGTCCCTTAACCAATTCCACCATTGTGTCTTTGAGGGACCTCTTTCATCTCCTTGCGGAGAAAGTTACGTTGCTGCAGATATTTGTGCTTGTTCCCTTTCAGGAGTTGGTGTTTCTCAGTGAGTTCCCCAGGGCCGCCAGTCTGTCGTCCATGTTCATGTCCTATACTGTCAGCATTCCTCCATCCCTTCCCCAAATCCCAAAAGTAGCATCCACCCCTGCTGGTGCAAACTTGTGGTTATTGCAGATGGGGGTCCCCGTGGACATCTTGCTCAGTTCAAAATGGCATCAGGCTGGGGTGTTTCCATTTGTGGAGCCTCCTCCAAGTGTGGCCCACTTGGACCCCCAGATACCTGAACCTGGTCTCGGTCACTTGAAATGGCAGTTCCTCCAGCTCCGCTCTTCCCTCTTGCTGGTCTACCGGGAAGATTTTGCTCTTACCCTGGTTGAGTTTGTAACCAGAGAAGGTGCCGAACTCCCGGAGGAGTCCAGTTATCTTTCCCATGCAGGCCAGGAGATTCAACATGGCCAGGAGATTCAACATGTACAGGAGCAGATCATCCGCATAAGAGTGAAACTCTCTCTGACTCCTCTTCACCTCCTCCAGCCTATCAAAGAACTGTTCCATCTCGGGGGGGCTCAGAGGTATATAGCCCTTTGTTAAAATTCGTAAAGGCCTTATTGACCTCACTGGGGTCCACTACCATCCTACCATTATTGTCCCTGATCTCTTTTGCGACAGCCTGTTTTCTTAGCTGGTGCGCCAGCATGCGGCTGGCTTTGTCTCCATGTTCGGAAAAGGCCCTCCGTGCCTGGCGGAGCTGGTGGACTGCCATCCGTGTGGAGAGGTCAAATTCCATCTGCAGCTTTTTCCTTTCCGCCAGCAGTTCCACGGTTGGGGCTGTGGAGTCATGCTGATCCACCTCCATTATGGAGTCAATCAGCCGCTGCTTGGTTTCCCTTTCCTTCCTGTTCCTAAGGGCCCGATAAGTTCTGATTTGTGGAGGGCGCGACTGCCCCATTCTGGCTGCAGGATACATAATCGTGTGGCTTGGGGTATTTTAGTGTTGAATTCCTTATTGCGAGGAGAGCTGCATCCAGCCTCCATGGGAGGGATTGGACCTGTCCCTTCTTTAACTACACGTTGATGTAATGTGGCGCATGGTCGGCGATTATAATTGCGGAGTATTCCGCCTTCGTTACCCCTGGAAGCACCCTCTTCCCTACCACAAAAACGTCTATCCATGAGTAGGCCTGGTGTACATGGGATAAGAAGGAGAATTATTTTTCCCTACTCACCTTGTGGGCCCAGCCCTATCCAAATGGGCCTGCCCTCGTTCTCGGGCCATTCAAGAAGGCTGCCAACTGCTTCCACTCTCTTGCCATCTCCACATGTAGCCATTTGCACCCAGCACTCTACCCCTACCCCACACCACCTTGCCCTCGTGTTTTCCCCCCCCACCCCCTCTTTTGAGCTTTGTTTCCCCGAACTTCCCCGTTTCTTCTTCTTCCTGACGAGAGGAGTGCCGCATCCTCCACGATACACCAGTTTACTTGCTAGTGTAGAGGCTCCCTTCTCGTTCTGGTTCCCCCGTTTAACTGCAGTTTACCTCTCTCCACCCACCATCCCCACAAACCTCGCCACCACTGCCCTCTCTTCCCACATTCTTCTCTATCTTTCTTCCCATTGGCCTTCGTACTCCGCCTACTTTAGAACCATGTCAATGATTCTGAAAATTGAACTAGAGCCCTGCTCTTTAGTGGCCATATTTGGGGTGTCAGACTCGCCAGAGCTGCAGGCAGGCACAGGGGCCGATACCCTGGCCTTCGCCTCGCTGATTGCTCTGATGCGAGTACTGCTGGGATGGAGGTCTGCTTCTCTGCCCAATGCCTCAGTGTAACTGGGAGATCCGATGGAGTTTCTATACCTCAAGAAAGGCAAGCACACATGATGGGAGCAATTGAGGATTTTAGCTGTGCAGCTGTTTATTTTGTATTTCAAGGAGCTGGTCATAGTTAGTTGCTTGGAGGGGGCTCCCAGATAACCATGGCTGCTTTCCACTTTTGAGCGGGAGAGTTGACTAGTGGGGATTTAGATTTAACCTGAGGATCATCACACCTCAGGCAAGGGGCAAGGTGAATAACCTCAGCCGGTATGGGAATTGAACCTGCACTGCTGGCCTTGCTCTGCATCACGAACCAGCTGTCTAGCCACGTGAACTAAACCAAGTGAGCTAAACCAAGTCCGGGTGCGCAACATTCCAGGGTATACAATGTGCCAAAAGAACATGCTAAAGGGGAAAGGAGGTGGGGTTGCCTTGTAAATCAAGAAAGGTTTCAGAGCAATGCTGAGTCGTGATATAAAGGCAGTGGATACTGAAGTAGAATCGGTTTGGGTTGAAATTATGAATAGCAGGGGAAGGAAGTCAAGGGTTGAAGTTGTCTATAGACCCAAAATGTGGCCTCTCAAGAGGTCACAGCATAAATGGGGAATATCAAGGGTATGTTTGAAGGGAACTACGATTATCATGGGAGATTTTAATGTGCATATTGATTGGACAAACCAAACCCGGCAAGGATAGCTAGAAGAATAATTTGTGCAACCTACCCAGGAACGGGCTATTTTAGATTTGGTTTTGCGTAATGAAGAAGGATATTAATAAGAGATCATGTGGTTAAGGATCCCCGAATGGGTCGTGACCACAATATGATAAAATTCCAGTTTGAGGGTGAACGCCATAGGTCCATAAACAGTATCTTCAACTTAAATAAGGGCAATTATAATGGTATAAGGGAAGAGGCATCTAAGGTGAACCGGGTAAACAAGCTATGATACAGGACAGTAGATGAGCAGTGGCATATATTCTAACAGCTGGCCCATAATTTCATCAGGAATTTATCCCAATCAAAAAGAGGGATTCCACGAGAAAGGGGCAAAATCCCTGGTTAACAAAGGAGGTCAAGGACAATGTTAAATTAAAAAGCAGGATATACAAAGTGGCATGGGATAGTGGTAGACAAGAGGACTGGGAGGTTTTTAGGACCCAGCAGCAAAAGACTAAAAGGTTCATAAGGGAGAAAATGAATTTTGAGAGAAATCTTGTATAAAAGAGTTTCTATGGATATACAAATAGGAAGCGGGTGGTTAAGTTAAATGTGGGACCTCTCCTGAATGAGGCTGGTGAATTAATAACCGCAAACAAAGAACTGGCGGATATGCTGAATACATGTTTCTGCATCACTATTCACCGTGGAAGACATTGCAAATATCCCCGAAGATATCACAGGCAAGGTTTGACCTCCTGTCCACAAGAAAACCGGTTTGTCAGTTGAGGAGGGCAAAGGGGGCCAAGTATGAATATGGGGAGAAGGCCTGCCACTTGCTGGCAGGCAGCTAGCAGAGATAGATTGTTCGGGTTTGGGATGGGCGGGGCAGTTGGTGGTGGCATCGGAGTAGGTGAACAAGGCATTCGAGGAGTTTTACAGAAAGCTGTACAGGTTGGAGCCTCCAGAGGATGAGTCGGACATGGAGTTTTTTGGGTGGTTGGAGTGTTGTAAGGAGAGGGACGGAAGCGGCTGGTGGGAGATGCAGACAGGTACGGCATCGGGGCCAGATGGTTTCCCTGTCAAGTTTTATCAAATATTTTTGGATGAGATGGCACCACTGTTGGTGGAGATGTTTGAGGATGAAGTGGTTAAGCAGGCACTGCCAGAGACAATGGGACAGGCATCCATTTCATTGCTGCTAAAAAAGGATAACGACTGGTGGAGTGTTAGCTGTATAGGCCAACATCTCTGCTGAATGTGGATGCCAAGATTTTCTGATTTTTAAAAATAAATTTAGAGTACCCAATTCATTTTTTCCAATTGAGGGGCACTTTAGCGTGGCCAATCCATCTACTCTGCACATCTTTTGGGTTGTGGGGGCGAAACCCACGCAAACACGGGGAGAATGTGCAAACTCCACATGGGCAGTGACGCAGAGCCAGGATCAAACCTGGGACCTCAGCGCCATGAGGCAGCAGCACCAACCGCTGCGCCACCGTGCTGCCCTGGATGCCAAGATTTTGGCTAACGGTGCTGGTGCTCACACTGGAGGAGTGCCTCCCAAAGGTGACTGGGAGGATCAAACGGGGTTCGTAAAGGGCAGGCAGCTAACATTGAATGTGCAGTGTCTGTTGAATGTGATACTTTCACTGGTAGAAGGGAGGTAGCCTGAGGTGGTGGTGGCATTGGATGCAGAGACGGCGTTTGATCGTGTGGAGTTGAGCTAATTATTTGTGGTGTTGGTGAGATTTGGCACTGAGGCCAAGTTTGTGGCGTGGGTTAATTGCTGTACAAAGAACAAAGGCGAGTGTGCATACAAATGTGATGAATTCAGAATACTTTCCATTACATAGGGGAACGAGTCAGGGGTGCCCCACATCCCCCACCTGTTCGCACTGGCGATGATGATGGTGGTAGTGGTGGTGGTGTCTCTGTATGCTGGTGATCTGTCGTTGTATATCTCCAACCCGGGCTCTTCAGTGGGGGATATAATGATACTGCTTAGGAGGTTTGGGGCTTTTTCAGGCTACAAATTAAATTTGGAGAAGAGCAAGTGTTTTGTCAGGTCTTCTCCGGGGGCAGAAGCTAGTTTGGGGGGGGTTGGCAGCATGCTGGCGCAGTGGATTAGCCCTGCTGCCTCACGGCGCTGAGGTCCCAGGTTCGATCCCGGCTCTGGGTCACTGTCCCTGTGGAGTTTGCACATTCTTCCCGTGTTTGCGTGGGTTTCGCCCCCACAACCCAAAGATGTGCAGGCTAGGTGGATTGGCCGTGCTAAATTGACCCTTGATTGGAAAAAATGAATTGGGTACTCTAAATCTATTTTTAAAAAGCTGGTTTGGGGAAGTTGCCATTTTGGGTGGCAACCACCCACTTTGTGCTTGGTAATTCAGTTGGCTCGGTACTGGGCCCGCTGCACAAGTTGAATTTTACAAGCCCGGTGGGTAGGGTTAAGGTGGATTTATTAAGATGGGACAGCCTTCCACTATCATTGGCAGGTGATTCCTGCCCTAAAAATTTTGGAGGTCATTCTTCAGCACCATTGCACATGGATTTAGGGCGGCACAGTAGCATAGTGTTTAGCACTGTCCCTTCACAGCTCCAGGGTCCCAGGTTCAATACCCGGCTTGGGTTGTAGCCACCTAAAATGGCTGATTCCCGAGTAAAATGGCCAAACCCCGATGTAAAATGGCGAACTAAAAAGGCTGATGGGAAAATCAGCCAACAGGACTCAAACGGACAGCTGCAGACAGAACAGTGTATTCGGCTCTGGGGAAGTCGGCCCAGACCGATACCTGCAACCATTAACAGCACATCAACCCAGCCATCTGCATTTTAATCGGCCATCCCAGAGAACAATTGCTACAAATTAGCAATTGAAAGCCGATCCAGACTTTTCGGCGCCAGCAGTGGCTGTGACAAAGGAAGGTAGAGGACCATCCCCCGATCAAGGAATCGCCCCATTATTGGAGCATATTGAACCAAGTGATTGGGACCAAGTCCAATCACTTGGAACCAGGTACGAGGTCCGCCCCGAGAGGCGGGAAGCCCCTAGGGACTATAAAAATAGGGGCCAAGTTCAGATCGGCCCTTCTTCTCCTACTCGCAACCTTCGAGACCCTTCGGCGAAAGAACAAGTAATTGTTACTCCAGCGATCGCTACCAGATAGGTGTTCCAGACTATCGACCCGTACCAGCCTTTTTGAATCTCGCAGGCCAGACCCAGTTCGATAGACCATTCGTTTCCCTGACCTGGTGGGCCATCACCAAAGTTAAGTATTGGCCTTTAGTGGTAGGTAATAGTCTAGAAGTAGGATTATTGTACAAGTATTTATTGCTGTATATAATAAATGATCGTTGATTTAACATTTACTAAGCGGTGTGCTGCATTATTAATCATTACTGGAGCTTGAACCACGTGGCGGTATCAGAAAGATACCTGGCGACTCGTGAGCAAAGGTGACAGAATTAGAGCGAATAAAACTAAGGCTAATAAGAGCAACAGGTCACTGTATGTGCGGAGTCTGCACGTTCTCCCCGTGTCTGCGTGGGTTTCCTCCGGATTTTCAGGTTTCCTCCCACAGTCCAAAGATGTGGTTAGGTGGATTGGCCATGCCAAATCGCCCTTAGTGTCCAAAAGGGTTGTGCTGGGTTGGAGGTGTGAGCTTAAGTGGGGTGCTCTGAGGTGGTGGTGGCATTGGATGAGAGACGGAGTTTGATCGTGTGGAGTTAAGCTATTTATTTGTGGTGTTGGTGAGATTTGCGCAGGGTAAATGGGTTCAGATATTTACTGGTGTGGAACTACATGAAATGCATGTGCTATCCTTTCCTGATCTGCCACGTCCGGGGTTTCAGAACAAGGTGCTGTCGAAAGTAGGGGTTGGAGAGGGCAAGGTGTCAGAGATGTATCAGGAATTGATGGATTGGGAGGGCACCCCGATAGGAGGAGTTAAGCGAAAGTGGGAGGAGGAGTTGGGGGGGGGGGGGAAGAGCTGGAGGCTGGGTTATTAGATGGAAGCCTTGAGGGTGGTGAATGGGTCCTCTTAGTGTGCCAAGCTGAGTTTCATTCAATTTAAAGTTGTCCATCGGGCGCATATGATGGTGGCCAGAATGAGCAGGTTCTTTTAGGGGTGGAGGATAGGTGTGGGCGGTGGGTGGCGCGAATCGTGTTCACATGTTTTGAGCCTGCCCGAAGATGCAGGGATTTTGGCAGGGGTCCGCTGACTTGATGTGAGAGGTACTGAGGGTGAAGGTGGTTCCGAGTCTAGAATTGACAGTGTTTGGAGTGTCGAAAGACCCGGGAGTCCTGGGGGCGAGAGAGGTCGACATCCTGGCCTTTGCCTCGTGGTAGCCCAGAGACGGATCTTGTTGGGGTGGAGGGACCTTGAGCCTCCGAAGCCAAGGGTATGGGTGAGCGACGCTGCGGATTTCCTCAGACTGGAGGAAATTAAATTTGCCTTAACGGGGTCAATAGAAGGTTTCGCCCGGAGATGAAACCATTCATTAACAACAAAAATAGTAACATTGGAGACAGTCCAAAGGAGATTCACCACACTAACTTCTGGGATGAGGGGTTAACATATCAAAAGAGACTAAACAGTCTAGGTCTGTATTCCTTGGAGTTTAGAAGACGGAGGGGTAATCTTATTTCAACATACAAGAACCTGAGTGAGCTTCAAGAGTGAGTATTTTGGGATGTCTCAGCCGGGGGTGGGGGGGCTGCCATTCCGTAGGGCAGGGACTCACTTTAGGTATCTGGGGGTGCAGGTTGCCCGGGAGTGGGGGAGGCTTCGCAGGTACAACATCTCTAGTTTGGTGGGGAGAGTGAAAGCCGATCTGGCAAGGTGGGATGGTCTCCCTCTGTCACTGGCAGGTCGGGTACAGGCGGTTAAAATGAATGTGTTGCCGCGATTTCTGTTTATTTTTCAATGCCTACCGATTTTCCTGCCAAAGGCTTTTTTCAGGGAGATTGAAGGAAGGATTACTTTGTTCATATGGGGAGGGAAGGTG
The DNA here is from genome assembly GCF_047496885.1 of Scyliorhinus torazame. Lineage (NCBI taxonomy): Eukaryota > Metazoa > Chordata > Chondrichthyes > Carcharhiniformes > Scyliorhinidae > Scyliorhinus > Scyliorhinus torazame. The sequence continues at coordinate 123,509,394 of NC_092708.1, forward strand.
GCCAGAGTGAGAAAGGTGCTGCTACAGAGGGGAAGGCAGGCAGGGGGTTTGGGTCTCCCGAACCTGTTATACTACTACTGGGCGGCGAATGTGGAGAAGGTGCGGAGCTGGGTCAGAGGGGTTGATTCCCAGTGGGTCAGAATGGAGGAGAGTTTGTGCAGGGGGTCGGGACTGAAAGCACTAGCAATAGCGCCGCTCCCGATAGCTCCGGGGAAATACTCAGGGAGTCCGGTAATAATAGCTTCATTGAAAATCTGGAGGCAGTTTCGCCAACACTTCGGGTTGGGGGCAGGATCAAGGGAAATGCCGATTCGGGGGAACCACAGATTTGAGCCAGGGAGATAGAACATAGAAAAATACAGCACAGAACAGGCCCTTTGGCCCACGATGTTGTGCCGAACCTTTGTCCTAGATTAATCATAGATTATCATAGAATTTACAGTGCAGAAGGAGGCCATTCGGCCCATTGAGTCTGGAAAGCGCACCCTACCCAAGGTCAACACCTCCACCCAACACTAAGGGCAATTTTGGACACTAAGGGCAATTTATCATGGCCAATCCACCTAACCTGCACATCTTTGGACTGTGGGAGGAAACCGGAGCACCCGGAGGAAACCCACGCACACACGGGGAGGATGTGCAGACTCCGCACAGACAGTTGGGATGGAAATATCCGGAAATGGGAAGAGAAGGGGATTAAGACGCTAAAAGATTTGTTTCTTAGGGGTCGGTTTGCAGGATTGAAGGAGCTAGAAGCCAAGTATGGGCTCGAGCAGGGAGAAATGTTTAGATACATGCAGGTTCGAGATTTTGTCAGAAAGGAGATACAGAGCTTCCCGGAGGAACCGGCCTCCACATTGCTGGAGGAGGTGCTGACGACAACGGGACTGGGGTATTGTCAGCGGTGTACGGAGCTATTTTGGAAGAGGATAAGGCACCACTGGAAGGGATCAAAGCAAAGTGGGAGGAAGAGTTGGGGAGGTCATAGAGGGGGGGGGGGGTCTGGTGTGAGGTGCTCCGGAGAGGAAATGCCTCCACTTCATGTGCGAGGTTGGGGCTGATACAGCTGAAGGTGGTATACAGAGCACACCTCACGAGGGCAAGGATGAGCCGATTCTTTGAAGGAGTAGAAGGTGTGTGTGAGTGTTGCGGGGGGTGCCCCGCTAATCATGTTCATATGTTTTGGTCCTGTCCAAAGCTAGAGGATTACTGGAAGGAGGTTTTTAGGGTAATTTCCAAGGTGATGCATGTGAAACTGGACCCGGGTCCCCGGGAGGCCATATTCGGGGTGTCGGACCAGCCAGGGTTGGAAACAGTTGCGGAGGCAGATATCGTAGCCTTCGCCTCGTTGATCGCCCGAAGGCAGATCCTGTTGGGATGGAGAGCAGCCTCTCCACCGTGTGCCCTGGCATGGCAGGGGGACCTATTGGAATTCTTGACTTTTGAGTAAGGTTAAGTTTGAACTGAGGGGAAGGACGGAGGGGTTCTACAAGTCATGGGCATTATTCATTATGCACTTTCAAGAACTGGATAACATCGAACATTAGTTGGGGGGGGGGGGGATGGGTGGGAGGCTGTATGTAATAAGGGTGACTATGGGTAATCCCGGATTCCCTTTTTGTCATTTGTTTATGTAAACATGCGGGCTAATGTTTGGGGGTTGGTGGGAGGATGGGATTGTTATTATTATTGGTATTTGACATATTTGTTGCTGATTATTGATTATTGTTGGTGGGTGTAAATTTGGGAGAAAATGTGAAAAAGGAGAATAAAAATATCTTTTTTAAAAAAGAACCCGAGTGAGCTCGATAGGGTAGATGGTGAGATATTTTCACTTGTGGAAGAGTCTCCAACCAGGGGGTATAGCTACCGCTGAGGTATGCATCAATTTCTTCTCACAGTAGGTGGTGAATGTCCAGAATTCTCCTGAGGCTTGATCATCAGATGGATTTGAAATAGAGGTGGATAAATATTTGATCGATCAAGGAATAGAGGGAGATGGAGAAATGGCACAGAAAAGGAGTTGAGGCCAGCATAGATGAGCCACATTGAATGGCGGGGCAGGCTCGAGAGGCCTGGTGACCTACTCCTGCTTCTGTCTTGCGTGTGTTCTTGTGGCTGGAAGTCTATTTTGAGTGGGGTTTCACAGGGCTTAGTGCTGGAGCTCTTTGTGGTGCACATTAATAATCTGGACTCAAACGTCAGGGGTATGATCAAGATGTTCATGGATTACACAAAAATTGGTAACGTGAAGAGGATAGCCGTAGACTGCAGGAGGCTATAAATGGACTGGTCAGGTTGGCAGAGCAATGGCAAATGGAATACAACCCACAAAGTGTGAGGTAATGCACTTGGAGAGGGTTAACAAGGCAAAGGATGACACTATGAATGGTTGGATCCAGGATAGTAAGAAGTCTTACAACACCAGGTTAAAGTCCAACAGGTTTGTTTCAATATCACTAGCTTTCGGAGCTCTGCTCCTTCCTCAGGTGATGAAGAGGTATGTTCCAGAAACATATATATAAACAAATTCAAAGATGCCAGACAATGCTTGGAATGCGAGCATTAGCAGGTGATTAAATCTTCACAGATCCAGAGATGGGGTAACCCCAGGTTAAAGAGGTGTGAATTGTGTCAAGCCAGGACAGTTGGTAGGATTTTGCAGGCCAGATGGTGGGGGATGAATGTAATGTGACATGAATCCCAGGTCCCGGTTGAGGCCGCACTCATGTGTGCGGAACTTGGCTATAAGTTTTTTGAATTTGAATTTGTTTATATATATGTTTCTGGAACATACCTCTTCATCACCTGAGGAAGGAGCAGCGCTTCGAAAGCTAGTGATATCGAAACAAACCTGTTGGACTTTCACCTGGTGTTGTAAGACTTCTTACTGTGCTCACCCCAGTCCAACGCCGGCATCTCCACATCATGGATCCAGGATAGTACTGAAGCTCAGAGGGGCCTTGAAGTGCATATCCACAGACCCGTGAAGGTGGCAGGGCAGGTCAATGAGGTGATTAAAGCAGCATATGGAATACTTAGCCAAAGCATAGAACAATTATTTTCAAAGTCGGGGTCGCGACCCAAGGGTGGGTCATGGGCGGGTGTCGAGAGGATCGGGAGCCATCCATCGCAGCGTTCCCCATCGTGGGAATTAATGCGCAATGACCTCAGCAGCCAGCATTTAAAAATGCCGGTTGCGACAGGCTTTCAAAATGCAGGCACGCGTGCCTGCTCATCAGTGTGCATGCCCGGAGTCCAGCAAGAAACACCCCCTCCTCCTGACATCAGCACACTGACCCAGGAGGAGATTTTTTTAAAATTCAATGCACTCTTCCTGCCTGAAGCAATAGCAGAGAACAGGTCACGTGTCCCAAACACTGACGTCACGTCACATGCTCTGGGTGAGATTGTGATTCCTCCATTTTGTCAGCAGCAAACAAGCAACAGGACTGTAAAATTTTAAATGAATCATTTTGTAATAAGGAAGAGAGGGCCAGAGACACAATAAACAGGCCAGGATCTCACAACTAAACCTGGAGAGAGGGGCTCAGGAGAATCCACAGCAGAACAAAACAGTCGTGGTGTGAGCTCCAGGACCTCTGATGAACAACCCATACAGAAATGTAACATTGAATGACAAAGCAAGTGATATCGTGAAATCCAAGCAGGCTCACCTCTCGCATTAAAGGTAAGCCAAAATGGTGGGCCGCGACAGTCGGCCGGTTGGTAAAAATGGGTCCCCAGAAAAAAGTTTGAAAAACACTGGCATAGAATAGTCCTATCGTTTCAGGCAATGGGACTCTGTGAGAGAACCTCTCTGGCTACATTGAGGGCATCTTGAAACCCATCGTACAAGGTACGCCCAGCTTCTGTCGCGACACAACGGACTTCCTACAGAAACTCAGCACCCATGGACCAGTTGAACCAGGAATATTCCTCGTCACAATGGACGTCTCGGCACTCTACACCAGCATCCTCCATGACGACAGCATTGCTGCAACAGCCTCAGTACTCAACACCGACAATTGCCAATCTCCAGACGCAATTCTGCAACTCAACCGCTTCATTCTGGATCACAATGTCTTCACCTTCGACAACAAGTTCTTCATCTAGACGCACGGAACAGCTATGGGGACCAAATTCGCAATACGCCAACATCTTCATGCACAAGTTTGAACAAGACCTACTCACCGCACAGGACCTTCAACCGACGTCATACACCAGATACATCGATGACATTTTTTTCCTTTGGACCCACGGCGAAGAATCAATGAAACGACTACACAATGACATCAATAAGTTCCATCCAACCATCAGACTCACCATGGACTACTCTCCAAAATCAGTTGCATTCTTGGACACACTCGTCTCCATCAAGGACGGTCACCTCAGCACTTCACTTTACCGCAAGCCCATGGTGCTCCACTTCTCCAGCTTCCACCCTAAACACATTAAAGAAGCCATCCTCTCTGGACAAGCTCTCCGTATACACAGGATCTGCTCAGACGAAGAGGAGCGTAACAGACATCTACAGACGTTGAAAGATGCCCTCGTACGAACGGGATATGGCGCTCGACTCATCGATCGACAGTTCCAATGCGCCACAGCAAAAAACCGCACCGACCTCCTCAGAAGACAAACCGACAGAATACCCTTCGTCGTCCAGTACTTTCCCGGAGCGGAGAAACTACGACATCTTCTTCACAGCCTTCAACACGTCATCGATGAAGATGAACATCTTGCAAAGGTCATCCCCACACCCCCACTACTTGCCTTCAAACAACCGCGCAACCTCAAACAAACCATTGTTTGCAACAAACTACCCAGCCTTCAGAACAGTGACCACGACACCACACAACCCTGCCATGGCAATCGCTGCAAGACGTGCCAGATCATCGACATGGATACCACCATTACACATGAGAATACTACCCACCAGGTACGCGGTACATACTCGTGCGACTCGGTCAACGTTGTCTACCTCGTACGCTGCAGGAAAGGATGCCCGAAGCGTGGTACATTGGCGAGACCATGCAGACTCTGCAACAAAGAACCATCGGACATCGCGCGACAATCACCAGGCAGGAATGTTCCCTTCCAGTCGGGGAACACTTCAGCGGTCAAGGGCATTCAGCCTCTGATCTCCGGGTAAGCGTTCTCCAAGGCGGCCTTCAGGACGCGCAACAACGCAGAATCACCGAGCAGAAACTTATAGCCAAGTTCCGCACACGAGTGCGGCCTCAACCGGGACCTGGGATTCATGTCGCATTACATTCATCCCCCACCATCTGGCCTGCGAAATCCTACCAACTGTCCTGGCTTGACACAATTCACACCTCTTTAACCTGGGGTTACCCCATCTCTGGATCTGTAAAGATTTAATCACCTGCTAATGTTCGTATTCCAAGCATTGTCTGGCATCTTTGAATCTGTCTATATACATGTTTCTGGAACATACCTCTTCATTCACCTGAGGAAGGAGCAGCGCTCCGAAAGCTAGTGATATCGAAACAAACCTGTTGGACTTTAACCTGGTGTTGTAAGACTTCTTACTGTGCTCACCCCAGTCTAACGCCGGCATCTCCACATCATAGAATAGAAGAGCAAGGAGGTCATGCTGGCGCTGTATAAAACGCTGGTTACGGGCCACAACTGGACTACTGCAGGCAGCTCTAATCACCACATTGTAGAAAGAATGTGATTGCACTGAAGATCACTCGGAGATTTACCAGGATGCTGCCTGTGCTGCAGGGTTTGAGCTAAGAGAAAAGATTGATAGGCTGTGGCAGTTTTCCTTTAAGCAGCTACAGTTGGGAGGAGACCTGTCAGAGGTGTATAAAATTGAGGGGCATAGATGGGGTGGATAGGAAGATATTTTTTTCCATTAATAGAGGGGTCAATAACCAGGACATTGGGCGAAGCAAAGGAAAATTAAATTAATGTTGTCAGATCTTTGTTGACCCACATGGACATGACAGGCTGAACGGCTGTAAATATGAATATGCTGTAAACGATGAATCACCCCCTCCAAATTACACAATTTTGACTTGGAAACATATTGCTGTTTCTCCGTCGCCATTCAGTCAAAATCCTAGAGCTCCCTACCTAACAGCTCTTGTGAATATCACTGACAAAGGGGGTTCAAGAAATTAGCTTACCAGTGCCTTCTGAGGGGCAATTAGAGATGGGCCTTAAATGCTGGCCTTGCCAGACATAACCACATCCTATGAATGAATAAAAAGTAGAATGAAGGACTTTAAAGCTGCAAGCAATTTAGTAAAGCTAAGCTGTGTTGCCCTGATAGAGGCAGAGGGACTTCAGACAGCATGGAAGAGAACACTGGGGGATAAAACAACAAGGATGCAGACCAATTGCCATGGATAGAATTGTAAGAGAACAAGAGCTCAACAAGCTACAGCTATTGCAGGGTCCCACAGGTAATTTCAAACAAACAAAAAAATTCTGGTTACAAAAATAGTTCATTTGTTAGTTAATGACTTTGCAAAACAAAAATCAATTTTACCTTTGATATTTCCCTACATGCTATATAGCAGATACTAGCTATAAAAACAAGAGAAACGAAGTTATCTTAACATATCAGCTATGCAGTACCGATAGGCTCTCTCCAAAAATACGTAAGCACAAAATTATGCATTCTTCACGGTGAACAAAATTTTAACATAATAAACCTAGCCCAGTTATACATGGTACATATCAAGTGCTTACATATATAATTCCTCAAAACCCCATTTATTGAATCTATTGAATTCTTTTGAATCTTATCCCTATTTTTCTAGAATGGAAACTTGACCAAACATTTATAGCTTGTAATGCAGTATAAACAAATTGAATAATGATTTTTAAGTAATCTTTCTTCAGCACTTCCATTGAGAAGCTACAAAATGAAGACACATTATAATTTCTTACTTTTGAAGAATTAAAGTAACATCTTCATAATATTATATAAACTGTAGGCAAAACGCAAGTACAAAGCAAGATGACTGATTTGAAAACCCCTTCACACAAAGCATAAGTCAACAGCTGCCCAGCAGCAGCAAACAAATTCAGTCTTTACAGAAAGACTACATCACCATTTAGCGCACACAACTTAAATTATTCTAGCGTGTAATACTTTAATTGTGTAAAACAAAGCTGATGTCTAACACACAAAAGATTTTCTTGCAAGCATTGTACCACAAGTAATTTTCATGCTACCATTGATGGGTGACAAGTGATCAGCATGCTTTTAGAATTTTAACATTTGTATGGGCGGGGAGGGGGTGGTGGAGATGAGGAGGGAGGGGAAGTGCCATTTAAATGAAAGGACACACATAGTAGTCTTAGTTTTAGATAACTTTCACACTATCGTGTGTTCTGAAATTAATACCAGATTTGTTGCAGGCATACACAAAGAGGTGTGTAGTTTAACAATCTTCCATTCATTTTAAGTACTCTAAAATTATCAACAGAATTTGACAATAGTAGTTGTGTGGTGTATTTGACTGTAACCTTAAACATCAACAAGCTGTTAATAAGCTTAGTGCAGCACATTTGCTAAACCTTTACAGTACACAGAAAGTTCACTCATACCAAAACGTCTGATTGTGCACGCTGCTCATTGCCCACAAGTAACAAAGTTCATTTCTCAAAAGCAGTGAAAAGTTGCTAGAGATTATTTTTTAATGCTTGACCACCAACATAAAACATGAAATGTAAAATTCATGCAGAATTAACTAAAATTAACTCCACTATTTCCAGCATAAGGAAATTTGATGCATTAAGCTCTACATCCCAAAAACATTGTGACAACAGTACATTTTTTCATTTGTTCATGAAACAATGGCCCAGATTTTTCCGCAAGAATAATGATGAGGCTGTCAACACGCAACATCATCTCAAAGTAAATCAGGTTGCAATTTGCAGCATCCACACGTGCAGTTAAACACAAAAATCAGAAGTTGCTGTTCAATTTTCCCTCCACAGGCTTTACACCTGTACCTTGTCAAGACAGTCTGCACTGAAAACACGAAGGCGTGAAGTTACTGTACTTACTAGATACCCACCAATTATCCAAGAAAGAATTACGGCGAGTTGATTCAAGTGCAAGTTTTTCATTTTTTCTATTATTTTCGATCATTTTTCTATTATTATTGTTTGAAAAGTGTTTTTTCTTAAATCAAAGTTAACAATTTTTAGCATTTTCCATGTCCCTTATCTCTCAATCCATGATTTTACATCGACTTAAATATTCTAACTTCCACTTCCTGTGCAAGCCAATGAGGAATCTCTAATCTGATTGGTTGAAGAAACACACCGTTGCTTACCCTGATAAATTGCTGTTCAAAAGTCCACAAAAAGTCATGTGCAGTGGTAAACTAAGATCTCAGTATTTTTTGTTTTAATTCAGCGGACTCTAATGCTTCTTCCTATTCTTTGTCCACCAGATACTTCGGAGTAACCCCTCCAGCACAAGCCCTCAACACGCATCTCTCTCTAGATTCACTCGCATCATGGGAACGGGGGATGCCGGGGAATGGTATTCTCCACTGTGTCCTGGATAATATTCATCCCTCAGCCAACATCTGAAAACAGATGATCCGGTCAACTTGCTTCAACTTCAAGAGTACTAAATCAAGTCTTCCCATAAATCTGTCATAGTTATCTGCTTTTTTTTTCATATTTATTCTCAGGATATTGGCATTCCTGACAAAGCTAGAATTTATTCCCCTCCCAGGTTTCCCTTGAAAAGGTGGTGGTGGGCTGCCGTCTTGAACCACTGGAGACCATATGGTGATAATTTTGTTAAGTACAGAGCCCCAGAGTGTTAATCCAGTAACGATGAAATGTCTAAACTAGGGTAGCATGTGTTTTGGAGCTGATGATATTTCCAGGTATTAGGTGTATAAGGACATGTGTCTGTGGAATAGTGCCAAAGGCAGCCATATCCTGCAGATATTAGGTGCTGCAGCCACAATAATAGTGTTGCTGCAATTCTATGCATCCAAGCAAATGGACAGGATTGCGGTCCTGCCTTGTACCTTGGAAGTGATGAAAATGCTTTGGAGAAGTGTGAGAACTGCTCACCACAGAACAGTCAGCCTCCAACCTTCTCTTCTTGCTACAGCATTTTTGGAACTAGTCCAGTTAAGGTTCTGGTCAATAGCAACCCCCAGATGTTGATGTTGAGGAATTCAACGATAATGCAATTGAATGAGATTTTGCTTTCTCGTGTTTAAGGTGATCATTACCTGACATAAATGTTACTTACTTCAAACATTCCACAACAACTATTCTACATTTTCACCACTTTGCGTAAAGAAATTCCTCCCGTCTTCCCAACTCTATTCTTTCGTACCATTTCCTTTTCCTCCCATTCTCCTTTCAATGCCTTCTCCTACTCCTTCCATCTTACAATCAGCCCCTCTCAATTTATTTGGAATGCAGCTTCAAGCCATGTGCAACATCCTCAGATTGACTATGTAAATACAAAATAATTTATGGAAACATTAAAAACTCATCAAATACTTACGGTACCCATTACTATTAAGTGTTACTGCGATAGATATTTTGAATGTTAAAAGTGTCATACTGTGACACACGATAATTGCTATTTCGTAGCCAGAGTAAATTCCCCTATAATTGCATAATTAGGTTAGTAAAGTTTCCAGGCCATGTAATAGAAAAGAGAGTAGAGAAGGTGGCAGGAATCTAACTTCACACAAAACAAAAAGGTGGCAAATATGAGAAGGGAGGTGGTCAATGCAGGACTGAGGGTGTTGCACCTAAATGCAGGCAATATACGGAACAAGGTAAATGAGCATGTTGCACACATCGAAATTGGCCGGTACGATGTTGTGGGCATCACAGAGACATGGCTGCAAGGAGATCAGGGTGGGATCGAAATATCCAAGGACATGTGTCCTATTGAAAGGACAGGCAGATGGGCAAAGGGGGCAGGAGTTGCATTGTTAGTAAGGAATGAAGTTAAATCAATAGCAAGATGCGATATAGTACCAGAAGGCATAGAATGTGTGTGGGTCGAGTTGAGGAAAGGTAAAAAGGCCCTGATGGGAATTATGTACAGGACCCCGAGCAGCAGTCAGGATGCGGGGCAGAAAATAAATCAGAAGGTAGAAACGGCATACAAGGCAATATTGCAATAATCATGGGGACTTCAATATGCAGATGGACTAGGAAAATCAGGTTGGTAGTGGATCCCAAGAAAAGAAATTTCCGGAATATCTAAGAGATGGTTTTTTTGGAGCAGGTTATGACAGAGCCCACTAGGGAGCAGGCAATTCTGAATTTGGTGATGTGTAATGAGGCAGACTTGATTAGGGAACTTAAGATGAAGGAACCCTTAGGAGCAGTGACCACAATATGATAGAATTTACCCTGCAGTTTGAAAGGAAGAAGGTGGAATCAGATGGAACGGTATTACAATTAAATAAAGGTAACTACAGGGGAACTGGTCAGAGTTGATTGAAAGGGGAGCATAGCAGAAAAGACAGTGGAACAGCATCGACAGAGGTTTTTGGGAGTTATTCAGGAGGCACTACAGAAATTAACCCCAAGGAGGAGGAAACATGCTAAGGGGAGAACAAGGCATTCGATGGCTGACGAGGGAAGTCAAGAACAGGAGAAAAGAAAAAGCAAAGTGGCGAGGATTAGTGGGAAGCCAGATGATTGGGAAGCCTTTAAAAGCGAGCAGAGGACAATTAAAAAAGCAATAAGGGGGGGGGAAGAAAATGAAATATATGAGTGCAAGCTAGCTAGTAATATAAATGAAAATAGCAAGAGTTTTTTTCAATACATAAAAGATAAGAGAGGCGCAAGAATAGACATTGGACCACTGGAAAATGAGGCTGGAGACATTGCAATAGGAAAAAAAGAAATGGCATAGGAATTGAATAGTTACTTTGCATCAGTCTTCACAGTGGAAGACACCAGTGGGATACCAGAACTCCAGGAAAATCAGAGAGCAGAGGTGAGTGTAGTGGCCATCACTAAGGAAAAGGTTCTAGGGAAACTTGAAAGTTCTGAAAGTGGATAAATTGCCTGGACCGGATGGACTACACTCCAGGGTTCTAAAGGAGATGGCCGAGGAGATTGTGGAGACATTGGTGGTGATCTTTATCACTGGAGGCAGGGAGGGTCCCAGAGGACTGGAAAATGGTTAATGTAACATCGCTGTTTAAGAAGGGAGGGAGACAGATAATTATAAGCTGGTTATCCTGACTTCGGTCATTGGTAAGATTTTAGAGTCCATTATTAAAGATGAGATTGCGGAGTACTTGAAAGTGCATGATAAAATAGGACCGAGTCAGAACGGCTTCGTCAAGGGGAGGTCATGTCTGACAAATCGGTTAGAATTCTTTGAGGAGGTATCAAGGAAGTTAGACAAAGGAGAACATATGGATGGGAGCTATTTAGATTTCCAGAAGGCCTTTGAAAAGGTGCCGTATAGGAGGCTGTTAAATCAGTTAAGAGCCAATGGTGTTAAAGGTAGGATACTGGCATGGATAGAGGATTGGCTGACTGGCAGAAGGCAGAGAGTGGGGATAAAGGGGTCATTTTAGGGATGGCAGCCGGTGACTAGTGGTGTGCCTCAGGGGTCGGTGTTGGGACCACATCTTTTTACAATACACATTAACGATCTGGAAGGAGGAACTGAGGGCACTGTTGCCAAGTTTGCAGATGATACAAAGATATCCAGAAGGACAGGTAGTATTGAGGAAGCAGGGGAGCGCAAGCGGAGATAGTGGCGACGATGGACGCGGAGAAGGCCTTTGATAGGGTGGAGTGGGGGTACCTTTAGGAAGTGCTGAGGAGGTTTGGGTTCGGGGAGGGGTTCATTAGTTGGGTTAGGCTACTTTACGAAGCCCCGGTGGTGAGTGTGGCCACGAATCGGAGGAGGTCGGAATACTTTTGGCTGTACCAGGGGATGCGGCAGGGGTATCCCCTATCCCCCTTGCTATTTGCATTGGCAATTGAGCCTTTGGCTATGGCTTTAAGGGAGTCCAGGAACTGGAGGGGGCTGGTCGGGGGGAGGAATTCCAGGTATCGTTGTATGCCGATGACCTGTTACTGTATGTGGCAGACCCAGTGGGGGGGATGCCGGAGGTGATGTGGATCCTCAGGGAGTTTGGGGACTTTTCTGGGTATAAACTCAACATGGGGAAGAGTGAGCTCTTCGTGGTACACCCAGGGGATCAGGGAAGGGGGATAGACGAGCTTCCATTGAAGAGGGCAGAAAGGAGTTTTCGGTATCTGGGGATCCAGGTGGCCAGGAGCTAGGGGGCCCTGCACAAGCTCAACCGGACGCGACTGGTGGAGCAGATTAAAAGGTGGGATATGCTGCCACTCTCCCTGGCGGGTAGGGTGCAGTCGGTGAAAATGACGGTGCTCCCGAGGTTCCTTTTTGTATTCCAGTGACTCCCCATCCTGATCCCCAATGCCTTTTTTAAGCGGGTCAGCAGGAGCATCATGGGATTCGTGTGAGCGAAAAAGATCCCGAGGGTGAGAAGGGTGTTCCTGGAACGGAGTAGGGACAGAGGAGGGTGAGCGTTGCCTAATCTGTGTGGGTACTACTGGGCTGCCAACGTGGCGATGATACGCAAGTGGGTAATGGAGAGGGAGGGGGCGGCGTGAAAGAGGCTGGAGATGGCGTCCTGTGTGGGCATGAGTCTGAGAGCGTTGGTGACAGCACCGCTGCTGCTCCCGCCGACAAGATACACCACGAGTCCGGTGGTGGCGGCGACTTTGAAAATTTGTGGGCGGTGGAGACACCACAGGGGTGAGGTAGAGGCTTTGGTTTGGTCCCCGATCCGAGAGAACCATCGGTTTGTCCCAGGGAGAATGGATGGAGGGTTCCTGAGCTGGCACAGGGCAGGAATTAGAAGGATGGGGGACCTGTTTATAGATGGGACGTTTGCGAGCCTTGGGGCGCTGGTGGAAAAATTTGGGCTTCCCCCCGGAAATGCCTTCAGGTACATGCAGTTAAGGGCGTTTGTAAGACGGCAGGTGAGGGAGTTCCCGCTGCTTCCAGCACGTAGGATCCAGGATAGGGTGCTCTCGGGGTGTGGGCTGGAGAAGGCAAGGTCTCGGCGATCTACCAGGAGATGCAGGAGGAGGAGGAGGAGACCTCGGTAGAGGAGCTAAAGGGTAATTGGGAGGAGGAGCTTGGGGAGGAGATAGACGAGGGTAAATGGGCGGGCGCCCTGGGTAGGGTTAATTCTTCCTCCTCTTGCGCCAGGCTTAGCCTGATGCAATTTAAGGTTCTTCACAGAGCACATATGACAGGGGCGAGGCTGAGCAGATTCTTTGGGGTGGAAGACAGGTGTGTGAGGTGCTCGGGGAGCCCAGCAAATCACGCTCATGTTCTGGGCATGCCCGGCGCTGGATGGGTTCTGGAGGGACGTTGCGAGGACGGTGTCTAAGGTGGTGAACACCCGGGTTAAGCCGAGCTGGGGGTTAGCACTATTTGGGGTATCTGACGAGCCGGGAGTGCAGGAGGTGAAAGAGGCCAGTATTCTGGCCTTTGCGTCCCTGGTAGTCCAGCGGAGGATTCTGCTACAGTGGAAAGATGCGAGGCCCTCAAGCGTGGAAGCCTGGATCAGCGACATGGCAGGATTCATTTAATTGGAGAGGGTAAAATTTGCCTTGAGAGGGTCTGTGCAAGGGTTCTTCAAGCGGTGGCAACCGTTCCTAGACTTTCTAGCGGAGCGTTAGGAGGTGGTCAGCAGCAATAAGGGGGGGTGGGGGGGGGGGGAGGGGGAGGTACTTTGTGCTTACTACTGTGTTTATTATTGCTTAATGGGGGGTTTGTATATTGGGGGAATTTGTGAGTAGTTGTAAGATGTTTATTGATGTGTTCTTGGTTTTTCTTTTTTCTGTAAGGGGGTTTGTTGAAAATATGTAAAAATTTGAATGAAAATATTTATTTTTTTTTAAAAAGAGGAAGCAGGGGAGATGCAGAAGGATTTGGACAGGCGAGGAGGGTGGGCAAAGAAGTGGCAGATGGAATACAAGGTGGAAAAGTGTGAGGCTATCCACTTTGGAAGGCAGAAAGAAGGAATAGACTATTTTCTAAATGGGGCAATCCTTAGGAAATCAGAAGGACAAAAGGGAATTAAGAGTCCTAGCTCAAGATTCTCTTGATTAAGGTGCAGTTTCCATAGGGAGGATCGATGACGGTGGACGCCTGAGGAGCTGCGGGAAGCGGGCTGGAGGATGGCCCAGGATGGGTTATGGTTGATCAGCAGGGGGAGGGCCTCCACTAGGCTCATCACATGGAATGTGCGAGGGTTGAATGGACCAGTCAAGATGGCCCGTGCGTTCGCGCATTTAAAAAGGTTAAAGGCAGACGTGACGATGATACAGGAGACACACCCGAGGGTGGCAGATCAGATTAAGCTGAGGAAAGGGTAGGTAGGGAGGGAAGGTATTCCATGCGGGGCTACATTCCAAAACAAGGGGGGTGGCGATTTTGATCAATAAGCAGGTGGCGTTTGAAGTGGGAAGTATACATGTGGACTGGGGGGGGGGGGGGTTAGGTAGGTAGGTACTACATCCACTAACCTGTCCATCCACCTGTTCCGCAGGGATCAGTGCTGGGGCCTTTGCTGTTCGTAGTATATATGAATAATTTGAAGGAAAATGTAACTGGTCTGATTAGTAAGTTTGCAGACGACACAAAGGTTGGTGGAATTGCGGATAGCGATGAGGACTGTCAGAGGATACAGCAGGATTTAGATTGTTTGGAGACTTGGGCGGAGAGATGGCAGATGGAGTTTAATCCGGACAAATGTGAGGTAATGCATTTTGGAAGGTCTAATGCATGTAGGGAATATACAGTGAATGATAGAACCCTCAAGAGTATTGACAGTCAGAGAGATCTAGGTATACAGGTCCACAGGTCACTGAAAGGGGCAACACAGGTGGAGAAGCTAGTCAGGAAGGCATACGGCATGCTTGCCTTCATTGGTCGGGGCATTGAGTATAAGAATTGGCAAGTCATGTTGCAGCTGTATAGAATCTTAGTTAGGCCACACTTGGGAGTATAGTGTTCAATTCTGGTCGCCACACTACCAGAAGGATGTGGAGGCTTTAGAGAGGGTGCAGAAAAGATTTACCAGGTTATTGCCTGGTATGGAGGGCATTAGCTGTGAGGAGCGGTTGAATAAACTCGGTTTGTTCTCACTGGAACGACGGAGGTTGAGGGGCGACCTGATAGAGGTCGACAAAATTATGAAGGGCATAGACAGAGTGGATAGGCAGAGGCTTTTTCCCGGGGTAGAGGGGTCAATTACTAAGGGGCATAGGTTTAAGGTGCGAGGGGCAAGGTTTAGAAGAGATGTACGAGGCCAGTTTTTTTTTTTTTTAAAACACAGAGGGTAGTGGGTGCCTGGAACTCGCTGCCGGAGGTGGTGGTGGAACACAATGACGATAGCGACATTTAAGGGGAATCTTGACAAATACATGAATAGGATTGGAATGGAGGATACGGACCCAGGAAGTGTAGAAGATTTTAGTTTAGACGGACAGCATGGTCGGCACAGGCTTGGAGGGCCGAAGAGCCTGTTCCTGTGCTGTACTTTTCTTTGTTCCACCTGCACCACCTTCTCCCTATGTGCCCATATCGAAACAACTCGCCTCTCACCACTGCCTTCAATGCTTCCCATACCATGGCTACCGGAAACCTCCTCCAAATCGAGCTCTAGGTCAGGGAGGGTTTCTGCGGCAGCGAAGGAGCTAGAGGGGGTTTATGAAACACATGACAGATAGGGGGGGATGGATCCCTGGAGGTTTGGGAGGCCGAGAGCGAAAGAATACTCATTCTTCACCCATGTGCACATAGTGTACTCCGGAATGGACTTCTTTATTTTAGATAAGACGTCGCTGGCATGGGTGGTGGACATTAAGGACTCGCCAATTGTTGTATCTGATCACGCCGCACACTGGTTGGACTGTATGGGAGGCATTGAAGGCAGTGGTGAGAGGCGAGTTTATTTTGATATGGGCACATAGGGAGAAGGCGGTGCAGGTAGAGATGGACAGGTTAATGGAGGGGTGATAGGGGGAGGACAAGACGGGATTTGTGAAGGGGAGACATTTGGCAGCCAATATCAGAAGGCTGTTAAATGTGATAATGATGCCCCCCGAGGAACGAGAGGTGGAGATCGCCACGGAAGCGAAGAAGGCCTTCGATCGGGTGGAGTGGGGAATACATATGAGGGGACCTGGGACGGTTTTGGGTTTGGGCAGGGTTTTGTGGACTGGGTCCTGTTGCTGTACCAGGCTCCAGTCGCGAGAGTGCAGACAAACCGGGGTGAGCTCGGATTATTTTAGGCGGCATTGGGGGACGAGGCAGGGATGTCCACTCTCCCCACTACTGTTTGCCTGACTGGGGCGGAATGAAGGGATTATGGGGATCCGCGAGGAATTTGGCCGGTTTTCAGGGTATAAATCGAATATGGGTAAAAGCGATGACTTTCCGGGGGCAAGAGAGGAGATTGGGGGAGATTCCGTTCAAAGTTGTGGTGGAGGGGAGCTTTCGGTACCCTGGGCATCCAGGTGGCACGGGAGTGTGAACAGCTGCACAACTGAATCTGGTTGGTGGAGCAGGTGAAGGGGACTTCATAAGGTGGGATATGGCGGGGAGGGTGCAGACGGCGAAGATGACGGTTCTCCCGAGGGTTGTTGTTTATATTTCAAAGCCTTCCTATTTTTATCCCCAAGGCTTTCTTTAAGAGGGTGATTGCGGTGATTTCGGTATGGGCAC
Source organism: Scyliorhinus torazame (assembly GCF_047496885.1). Classification (NCBI taxonomy): domain Eukaryota; kingdom Metazoa; phylum Chordata; class Chondrichthyes; order Carcharhiniformes; family Scyliorhinidae; genus Scyliorhinus; species Scyliorhinus torazame. Next base: position 123,526,180 of record NC_092708.1, read on the forward strand.
CAATTTGTAGCAAGAACTGGTTTGCTCCGGAGGGGGGCGGGATGGGGGGGTTTAGGGGGTGTCAGCGAGCAATTTGGGATTTGTTTATTGATGGGGGCTTTCCATGTTTGGAGGAATTGGAGGAGGAGTTCGAGCTGCCTCCTGGGAATGGGTTCCGCTACATCCAGGTGAGGGACTTTGCGCAGAGGCAGGTTTCGACCTTTCCGCACCTGCCCAGGGGGGTACAGCACAAGGTCGTGTCGAAAATGGGAGTGGGGGAGGGGAACGTATCGGAAATTTATAAAGAGTTCATGAATGGGAGAGAGAATTAATAGGGAAGTGAAGCGAAAGTGGGAGGAAGAACTGGGCAGGGAATTGGAAGTGGGGTTTTGGGAGGATGCCCCAAGCAGAGTCAACGCGTCCTTGTCGTGTGCCAGGCGTAGCCTGATACAATTCAAGGTGGTCCACAGGGTGCATATGACTGTGGCCCGAAGGGGTGGAGGATAGGTGTGGGCGGTGTGCGGGTGGGCCCGCGAACCATGTCCACATGTTCTGGGCATTTCCAAGGCTTAGGGCATTTTGGCAGGGAATTGCCGATGTCGTGTCAAAGATACTGAAGGCACGGGTGGTTCCGAGTCCAGAGGTTGTGATTCTTTGTGTGTTGGAAGATCCGGGAGGCCAGTGGGCGAGAGGGGCTGATGTTTTGGCCTTTGCCTCCCTGATAGCCCGGAGACGGATCTTATTGGCGTGGAGGGACTCGGAGCCCCCAAAATCGGGGGTATGGGTTAGTGACATGGCCGGGTTTCTCAGGCTTGAGAAGATCAAGTTTACCCTGAGGGGATTGATGCTAGGATTCGTCCAGAGGTGGCAGCCGTTTATCGACTTCTTTGGGGAAAATTAAGCTGTCAGCAGTGTGTGTGTGGGGGGGTTGGTTGTTGGTCGGGTGGGTTATTTACTTTGTTTTTTTACCCTCTTGAAAACTGTTCAAATTATAAATGCCTTAATAAAATATTTTTTTAAAGATTAACATTCAGGTTCAGTCAGCAGTTAGGAAGACAAATGCAATGTTAGCATTCATGTGGAGAGAGTTAGAGTACAGGAGCAGGGATGTACTTCTGAGGCTGTATAAGGCTCTGGTCAGACCCCATTTGGAGTATTGTGAGCAGTTTTGGGCCCCGTATCTCAGGAAGGATGTGCTGGCCTTGAAAAGGATCCAGAGGAGGTTCACAAGAATGATCCCTGGAATGAAGAGCTTGTCATATCAGGAACGGTTGAGGACTCGGTCTGTACTCGTTGGAGTGTAGAAGGATATGGGGGATGGGGGGGGGGGGGGGGGGGGGGGGAGAATCTTATTGAAACTGACAGTATACTGCGAAGCCTGGATAGAGTGGACGTGGAGAGGATGTTTCCAGTAGTAAGAAAAACTAGAACCCGAGGGTACAGCCTCAGACTGAAGGGCAATTCTTTAAAAATGAGGTTAGAAGGAATTTCTTCAGCCAGAGGGTGGTGAATCTGTGGAACATTGCCGCAGAAAGCTGTGGAGGCAAAGGCACTGAGTGTCTTGAGAGTGCCCAATTCTTTTTTATCCAATTAAGGGGCAATTTAAAGTGGCCAATTCACCTACCTCACATATCTTTGGGTTGTGGTGGTGAAACCCACGCAGACATGGGGAGAATGTGCCACATGGACAGTGACCGGTGGCGAAGCAGATCCAATGGGCCGAGTAGTCTAATGCTGCTCCTATGTCTTATGGTCTTGTAATCCCACCACAAAGATTCATAATTCATTCAATTCGGTGTTTGTTGCCATTTTCATTTTTTCCCCCCCATAGTAACTGAAAGTCGTAATGTCCAAAATGGAGGTGTGGTGAAAATAAAGATAAGTCAAAACATTACATATTTTATGGTTAAATATATTTACTTCAGTTTTTAGTACCTTCTAATAAGATTTAGTAAAGTGCTTGAAGGCCTTAGAATATTAAAAAACCTAGCAATTAACATGATATTTTGTGCTTGGAACCATGGCTCAGTTGCATCTACATTTTGCAGTCTGAGCATCTGCAACGTGTGTGATTTCCTAAACTGCATCAATACCAGTTGTACAGAAGTTTGTTTTGTCGCACGTTTTTCCTATTCAATGGAACACGGTCACATTTCAAAATCTTTAAGGTTTCATTTATTGTTATGCATTTTCAGAAGTTTGAAGAACACTTGTATTTTACAGGTACATGGTGTATCAGTTTCTGTCGCACTCGGAGCTTCATTTAAAAAAGTAAATAAAATTTAGTGTAAATTTAGTTATTGTTTTGTAGAGATTTAACAGCCAATCTACACACAGAAGGGTCCATAAACAGCAACAAAATAACAACCAGTTAATCCACTCTGGTGGTGTTGGTGGAGAGATGTACTTTTGTCACAACCATAACATTTGAAAGAACCCAATGGCCCTTTCCAAAAATAAATGTCAGGGATCTTTTGCGTCCACCTGTACAGCCAGAAAATTTGACATTCTCGGCAAAAAAAAATGGCAACTCCAATAACGCGGGGTGCTTACTCTTACAACAACACTGAAGTCTAAACCAAAACAATATGCTTCAACCCAACACCTTTTGCCTTTGAGGCAAGGATTTCAGGACTGAGTGGAGTTACCGCTTGAAATCAGCAACTACCAACTATAATATGGAGAGAGAATCAAGAGAGCATACAAAATTATATAATACTGTGACCAAATTACATACCAAGTGATATTTGATTGCATTCATAGATATACATACTTGTAAGATGAAAAATTGCATCACAAGCGCTGATGTGAGAGAGGAAGGCATTTCCAAGGCCTTGACCAGCATGGGCACCCTTCACAAGTCCTGCTATGTCAACCACATTAAGAAATGCTGGTACTTTACTGTAAAAAGTCAATTAACAATATTAAAATTGCCTTTCTGCCAGATGTACATTGGACTCAGATCAGAAATGTTACAGTAAATACAAAACATATAATCGAGGCATATTTAATATACAAGTCACAGAACTTGCAATAGATAAGTGGGAGATGTGGAAGAGAGAAAAAGAATGAGCATGAAGAAAAGGGAAAGAGGAAAGTATAGCAAAAGAAAGAGGTGAGAGAGTTAAACACATTTAACAGATTGCTCATTTACTCAGCAAATGTGGTAGTCAATTTTTCCACAGAAATTCCACATATAGCAAAGAGTTAAATGACCAGTTAGACTATTTCTGCTAGTTGCAGAATAAATATCACCAAACACCAGAGTGATTCCCTGCTCTTGTTGAAATAGTGCCAGCTAAATAGGCAAATTGGACTTCTATTTAGCATCTCATCCAATAATGGAACATTCATTTAATATTGCAGTTAAGACTTGGCTTTGATTACACGGTCAAGTTCTTAAGAGTAGGACTTGAAAATATGACATACTGACTCAGGAGAGAGTGTCCACAAAGTCAAGGTGATTTGTTGCAATATGCTGCGCATGGCTATACCTTTAGCTGCCCTTGTGAAATGTAGAACGTAAATCTCGGACTGTCTCAAACTCTTATGTTATCATAGTGCTCCTTTACAAAACACCTGTTATCTCCTCCGGTTTATTGACATTACTACAGCATATTTAGCAAGTCACTGGTGCAAAGCCTAAAGTAGTTCAAAGTCGCTGGAAGATCATCTGCAGACCTTCTGGGTATTATGTAAGAAAAAGGAAGACCCAAGATATTTGAACTGTGTAGCCCTTTGGATGAAAGAACTCTCGCTCAAAGATCCAGTGGCAGATTATACTAACACCAACACAACTGTGAAGCACTTAAGGATGTTTTCACTGTGATAACAGGCACTACATAGATATCATTAATTGTTCATAATTGGTTAATCTGGCAAATTCCCTGTTAACTGGCCATTTATCTTTTTTCAGTTTGTGGGACCTATCATTGTAAAAATTAACTGCCAAGTTGTTCCACATCATCATAGTGACTGTACTTCAAAAGTACCTCATTGGCTGTGAAGCACTTTAGCACGTCCCAAGGCCATGTAATATACTACAAAAATGCAACTATGCCATGTGGGTCAAGGCAAAGGGACAGAAGTAAAACCACAGTTCTGGCACTCTGGACTTTTCCAGGCCATTTAAAGCGGCCATAGATGCCATGACCTGGGGACAGGGGTGGTGCTACTACAAGGCAACAATGCAGGAATAGAAGCCAGTGGGATATTTTTGGGAGAACTAAGTCTGTGCCAAAGAAAGTATTCCACCACTGAAAATGAGGCCTTAGCATTGCAACTAGCCCTTCGGCACTTTGAAGTATTTATCAGATATGTAATAAACAAAGCTTAGCTTATATAGACCATAATCCACTTTAAATAATAATAATCTTTATTGTCACAAGTAGGCTTACATTAACACTGCAATGAAGTTACTGTGAAAAGCCCCTAGTCTCCACATTGCGGCGCCTGTTCGGGTACACAGAGGGAGGATTTAGAATGTCCAAATTACCTAACAGCACGACTTGTGGGAGGAAACCAGAGCACCTGGAGGAAACCCACACAGGCACAAGGAAAACGTGCAGACTCCGCACAGACAGTGACCCAAGCCGGGCCTTGCGTTTATAGAGAAGTTTAAAACCTGGAAACCAAAATTATTCCGTTGGAGTTTATTATTACAACAGTTCAATGCTAAAATCATACACATTCTCGGAAAGGATAATGTGATTGCGAATGGTTCGTCAGAGTTTAAAGACTAACTTGTTACCAATATAGAGACTGGGAAGGAAATGGGGATGGATGGATATGTGTTTGTGATTTATGTCTTGCTTACCTCAATGAAACATCTGTGCCTTGATGTTTCATTCTTTTTAGGGAGGGAGGAATGCAAGGTCCTTCCTGGTGATTCCTTTATTTCCCCTTTCTTTATTTTTTGGCATTATCATTTTGATCCATGGATGTTTAATGGACACTTATCTTTAAGTCACACAACAGAGAGAATGAGGAATTCAAAAGGTTGCAACATAGTATTTGATGCTGGTTTCTTCGAACAATAGAGGGGAAGCAGCGGGGGCAAGATGCTCAGCGCCAGGGGCTGCCAGGCTGGCTGGGAGGGCTAATTCACGGAAGCAAAGTGGGGGATGAGCTGAAGACCGATGTAGGGGGAGGTGGGGGCTTTTAAGTTGGTGGAGGAGGAGAGTTGATGGTGGTAGCTGCCTGGGGGGGCGGGGCCAGGTGAGGTGTGGGGGCATGGGCCAAGGACTGGCCTAGGAGAGGTTATGGCTGACCGTCAGGGGAAGGGAGTGGGGGCCCCCCCCCCGACTAGGCTGGTCACGTGGAACGTTCACGGGCTAAATGGGACCGGTCAAAAAGGACTCGTGTGTTTCGAACACTTGAGGCAACTGATGAGGTGGATGCGGCCATACTGCAGGAGACAAACGTGAAGGTGGGGTATCAGGTTTAGGTTGAGGAAGGGATGAGTCGGACAGGTGTTCCATTTTGGGAATGGACTTTAAAATGAGGGAGGTGGCAATCCTGGTCAATAAAAGAGTTGCATTTGAGGTGGGGAGGATGAGGCGGCCCCAGGGGATAGATTCATCATGGTTAGTGGCAGCTGGAGGGAATGGACGTGGCATTGATGAACATATATGCCCCAAACTGGGACGATGTCGAGTTCGTTAGGAGGGCTCTAGGGTAGCACAGTGGGTTAGCCCTGCGGCCTCACGGCGCCGAGGGTCCCAGGTTCGATCCGGCTCTGGGTCACTGTCCGTATGGAGTTTGCACATTCTCCCCGTGCTTGCGTGGGTTTCGCTCCACAATCCAAAGATGTGCAGGGTAGGTAGATTGGCCACGCTAAATTGCCTCTTAATTGGAAAAAATGAATAGGGTACTCTAAATTTATATTTTAAAAAAATTTAATTAAAAAAAAAAAAAAAAGAGGTGCTAGGGAAGATCCCGGACCTAGATTCACATCGACTGATTATGGGAGGAGACTTTAACATGGTCCTGGATCCGACACTTGACTGGTCGAGTCCCAGGTCCAGAAAGGTGTCAGCTATGGCAAAAGAGCTATGGGCGTTTATGGAGCGCATTGGAGGGATGGAGATTTAGAAGGCCAAGGAGTAAGGAGCTTTCATTCTACTCCCCTGTGCATACGGTGTACTCCCGGATAGATTTCTTTGTGCTGGACCAAAACGCTGCTGGCTGAGGTGGTGGATACTGAATATTCAGCAATTGTGGTGTCAGACCACGCCCCCACACTGGGTAGACCTGCAAATGAGCAAACGAAAGGCCCAGCAGCTGCAATGGAGGTTAGATGTAGGGGCTACTGGTGGCGGACGAGGTGTGTGAGTGGGTAAGGGAGGCCATTCGGGGATACATAAGGATCAATGATACGGGTGAGGATCTTGGCAGGGGTGGTGTGGGAGGCACTGAAGGCGGTTATCGGGGGGGGGGGGGGGGGGAAACTCATTTTGATTCGGCCCATAAGGAGAAGGCTCAATGGGTGGAGTTGGACAGGCTGGTAGGCAAATCTT